>NC_091328.1:12922040-12989540 GCF_038502225.1 Cherax quadricarinatus
AGATAATATAACGACACTAAGTAGGGACCATCTGCAGATCCTCCACAAAAGTCACAAAACTCCCATGCTACTGAATCTAAGTTCAGCATTAGAAAATCCCCGACTGTGACAGTACACAGATACTAGTGCAAATTAGATCAGAAGCTACAGCTCAGGACCAGAGTGTCTCAGAGTGTCTAAGAGACACACAACCTCAATACAACGTCGAAAATCACTAAGTCTAGGCTATATTCTGTGAACAGAGTTACACAGAACTAACAACAAGAAAGCGACAGAGACGTTCTTCTAACAAGGGAGAGCTAGAGGCACGTCTTGTTAGAAAAACGTCAAACAGACTACTCCAGGTGAGGTGTGATCACCCCCCCCTGATCACGTGACTCTCTGTGAACTGCTGCTGCCCAGCAACACAGGGAAGCCGGCAGCGTAACGAGCGAAGCGATAATACAGTAGTTAGACAATGCTGTCAGCTACTTAACACTCGAACTATGAGCACTGAATAATATATATTACATCCTACCTAATAATATAAAGCAATATATTTACGATTTAGCTAATACTGCAAATATAAGCAATATAAATTTATATGAACAGGTAATATACATTATATACATTGTGACCCATTCAGGGGTCGCAACAACATCCCATATCCATCCCGAGGACGTTAGCACAAGAACATATAAAGACCTGGAATGGAGAAGAGATATATCAATGCTATATATGGAGAATACGTGAGGGTTAGTCCCCAGTCTCTACACTTCCATGAGGTTATATAAATACTTGTGCTACATTTCGTAATCTTCCTGGCGAAACGTTTCCTCAATAAAGATCCCCAAATGCTGTACAAGTGTCTCATTCTTTAACTTAAATGAAGACTTACTGGAGTGACGGATATGGAAGAAAGTGGAGAATAAACCTTGTGGAAAATAGAGGTGCCATGAGAACACTTGAGAGAGCATTGTGTCAACATCCGTGAATCAAGACTGCTCAGTCTACAACCAGCTGGTACCAGAAATGCGGCTCAGTGTTTACAATAAATGACTGTTGAAGTGTAATGGTTCTGTGGACCTTCGACTCACTAGCACCCAAAGCCTGGTTGACCAAGTACGAGAGCAGTTTTTTCCCTTTCCCTGGAGACCGTTCACAGGTATGTGAGTATTGCTTGTATGTCTAATACCTGTATTGCCCTGTACATGTACTTGTAGAAATAAATATTATAAATCTATACTTCACTATGTTTTCTTACTTTTTGTTAACCTGTTCTTTCGTTCTGTCTAGCGTGTGGACTTGGCTGTTGCGTGCGTTCTTGGGTGTAGGATTGCGAGTGTGTTTATATATCCCAGAAAACATCTCACATACAGCCTACATATCCGCTGGGAAGGCCTCACTGCCCTCCATCCTCTAGAGCAACCAACACTGCTGGAATTATGAAAAATTCCCACCCGTGGCACTTGTGAGGGCTTGTAAACAGGCATCCCTAAGCTGGCACTAAGCTGTGAGACCTGTCGCTGAACCCCACATCCCATCCCTCTCACTTCTCTTCCTTAAGGCATGCATTAGGGAAGCGAGGAGTGAATTTAAGGATGGATGTGGGTAGTGGATAGGTAGTGGGCATATTCCCCTAAGATAGAAGCGAAGAAGTAAACTGGAGAAAGACGCTCCCTTTACAGAAGACGACAAAGAATCACTGAGCTCCTCAAGAACACTAGATTATCTGATACACGGAAGGAAGTGCTGACCAGGGAAGTGGAAAGTATCAAACTTAAGTTAAAGGACTCATACAGGTCCCAGCAGAGACAAGAGGAGCTAAAAGCGATTATTGAAATTGAAAGAAATTCGAAATATTTATTTCCATATGCCAAAAACAAGGCAAATACCACGTCTAGTATCGGGCCCCCCAGGCGCTGTATAATCCTCCGGGTTTACCGCTTCCCCTTGATTATAATAATAGTATCGGGCCCTTGCTCAGACAAGATGGGACTTACACAGATGTCAACAAAGAAATGAGTCAGATACTGAAATCTCAATACGACTCTGTGTCTAGCGAGCCACTAGTCTTAAGATCGATAATCCAAATGATTTTTTCATGAATGAGCCTCAAAATTTCATCAATGTATGCCAGATTTCCGACATTTCCCGAACTCCGATAGACTCAGAAAGCCACTGACAATATGCCCATGCACTCAGCCCCAGGCCCAGACTCTAGGAACTCTGTGTTCGTTAAGAACTGCAAGAAACCCCTCTCGCGAGCCCTAAATATACTATGGAGGTGCTTACACACAGGTGAAATTCCACAGTCACTAAAAACAACGGATATAGCCCCATTCCATAAATGTGGCAGCAAAGCATTAGCTAAGAACTATAGACCAATAACTCTAACGTCCCACATAAAAATCTTTGAAAAAGTGCTAAGAAGCACGACTGCAAACCACTTGGATTCCCAAACACCGCACAATCCAGGGCAACTTGCGTTCAGAGCAGGTCGCTCCTGCCTCTTGCAACTGCTGGATAACTAAGATATGGTCTTGGATGCACTGGAAGAAAAACAGAATGCAGATGTAATATACACAGACTTTGCAAAAGCCTCTGACAAGTGCGATCATGGCGTAATAGCGCACAAATATGTGCTAAAGGAAAAACTGGCAAAGTGGGGAGATGGATCTTCAACTTTCTAACCAATCAAACACAAATAGTAGTGGTCAACAGTTAAATCGGAAGCTGCCATAGTGAAAAGCTCTGTTCCACAAGGCACAGTACTCGCCCCCATCCTGTTCCTCATCCTCATATCAGACATAGACAGAGATGTAATCCACAGCTCGATACTAGGATCTGCATGAGACTGTCATATATTGAGGACGCGGTTAACCTCCAAGAAGATATAAACCAAATTTTTCAAATGGCAACGGAAAACAACATGATGTTCAATGAAGACAAATTCCAACTACTCTGTTATGGAAAACTGGAGGGAATGATAACTAGAACTGAGTATACTACAAACTCTGGCCATACAACAGAGCGGAAAAATAAAGTGAAGGACCTGGAAGTGGTAATGTCTGAGGATCTCACTTTCAAGGATCACAACAGTGCCACTATCACAACTGCAAAGAAAATGATAGGATGGATAATGAGAACATTCAAAACAAGAGATGAAAAGCCAATGATGATCCTTTTCAAATCACTTATACTCTCTAGGCTGGAATACTGCTGTACATTAACATCTCCGTTCAAAGCAGGTGAAATTGCAGATCTAGAGAGTGTACAAAGAACTTTTACTGCACATATAAGTTCCATCAAACACCTCAACTACTAGGAACGCTTGGAAGCACTTGACTTGTACTCACTGGAACCCAGGCGAGAGATATAAATAATAATCTACACTTGGAAAATTCTAGAAGGAATGGTCCCGAATCTACACACAGAAATCACTCCCTACGAAAGTAAAAGACTGTGCAAAATACCCCCAATGAAAAGTAGGGGCACCACTGGTACATTAAGAGGAAACACCATAAGTGTCCGGGGCCCAAGACTGTTCAACAGCCTCCCACCATGCATAAAGGGAATTACCAATAGGCCCCTGGCTGCCTTCAAGAGGGAGCTGGACAGATACTTAAAGCCGGTGCCAGATCAGCCGGATAATGATTCGTACGTTAGACTACGTGCGGCCAGCAGTAACAGCCTGCCTGATCAGGCCCTGATCCACCGGGAGGCCTGGTCGTGGGCCGGGTCGCGGGGGCGTTGATCCCCGGAGTACCCTCAAGGTAGACTACGTAAGTGGTGGTTAGTGAGATGAAGTGGAAGAGAGTAGGTAGAGGGTAGGGGAGAGCAGGGGAAAAAGTAGGAGGTATATACGGGAGAAAGGATTACTGGATAAGGAAAGGAATTAGTAGGGGGGGATGCGAGGTGGGGAATTGGTTAGCAGGGGTGAAAAAAATTGTTGGGTGAATGGGGAATTGTGGTGGGATGCGTGAGTCAAAGGAAGGGGCGAGAAGGAATAAGGGGATGGATTAATGGGTGTTTAAAAGAGGGTAAAGTGGAATGTTAGAGGTGAGGGAATGGGTAAGAGGACGTTGGAAAGATAAACAAAAATATTCTTGGTACTGTGAGCATATTGAGGCACTAACTCAGTGTTATGCCAGAATTCTTTTGTTGCATTATCTGCTAAACGCTTTACTCGGGCGCTAAAAACTTTGTGAAAAAAAACACCACGGAAAGTTGGTCATGAATAAGATGTGTGAAGGGAAGGTGGTGCTTACACACACACACACACACACACACACACACACACACACACACACACACACACACACACACACACACATGGAAGAGAGGTTAGCAGCAGAATGCAGAAGGTGGAAGCAACAGGCCACAGCAGCAGAAATCAAGATAGATTAGAAGAGGAGCTGAGACATCTGAAACAGCACAGAGACAAAGATATTACAGAAGTAGCATCGGCAATGGCTACATCAAACACAGACAACAGGTCTGAAGGAAGCATGGAAACTAAACTGTATGCAGAGGTCCTGTCAAACCCACATGGGGCCAAAACAAAGGCAGGGAGCACACTAGGACAGAATGAGAGGTTGGAAGACATTGAAGGAACTAGGACATGTGCAAGGACCTTACCAGATACCTGTGGGGAAGGCCAGGAACAGGTGAGCAGGAAGGACAAACCAAGAAGCATAGGGGCCATAACTTGGGAAGGGACTGAAGGAAGGAACACTCCACGGGAAGAAACTAAAACACATCAGAGGATGCAATGGGAGTCACAGTGGGAGGTGGAAAGGGAGAGATCCGTGTTTGTCTATGGGCTAGACGAAGCTAAAGGGAAAACTTACGATGAAAGAAAGCAGGAGGAGAAAAAAGCGATTGAAGATATCATGAAGGTGATAGGCGAGGGGGACATGACCCAGGTGGCAAATTTTCGGAGAATTGGGTGGTTCACAAAGAAAAGGAATCGGCCTCTCAAAGTAATTTTCAAGGCAGAATCACCCCGAACCATGATCCTGCAAGAGAAATCACGGCTGAGAGGCAAGCAGGAGTTCCGGAGTGTGTACCTCGATCGAGACAGAACACAGGACGAAAGGAAGATAATGAAAGAGAGAGTTCAAAAACGAAAGGAGAAATGGGAGGGAATGAAAAAGGAGAGCAGAATAACCCAGGATCAAATGGAAGGACAAGCGCACCCCCCAGAAACACCTGCAGGACTCCAGCCACGACACCCCCAAGGCAACTGAACAATCCAAACCAACCATCACACACCGATCCCTCTGTTTCCACCCCCCGCACCACAGTTACAGTATTAGAACAGAAGTTGAAGGTTTGGTACACAAATGCAGATGGATTAACGAATAAACATGAGGAATGGCAAGAAAGAATCAATGAGAAGTCCCCAGACATCATAGCAGTTACAGAAACAAAACTCACGGAGACAATAACAGATGCAATCTTCCCACCAGGATACCAGATCATGAGGAAAGATAGAAGGGGCAGGGGGGGAGGTGGGGTTGCTCTGCTCGTAAAAGACAGATGGAAATTCGAGAAAATGGAAGGCATAGATGAGACAGGAGAAAGAGACTACATAGCAGGTACACTTCAGTCTGGGGAACACAAAGTGGTCATTGCAGTGATGTATAATCCACCACAGAACTGCAGGAGGCCAAGAGAGGAATATGAAGAGAGCAACAGAGCAATGGAGGACACACTTGCTGAGGTGGCAAGAAGAGCTCATTCCAACAGAGCAAAGTTGCTGGTTATGGGGGATTTCAACCACAGGGAGATCGACTGGGAAAACCTGGAGCCACATGGGGGTCCCGAAACATGGAGAGCCAGGATGTTGGACGTGGTGCTGGAAAACCTCATGCACCAACATGTTAAGGACACTACCAGAGTGAGAGGGAAGGATGAACCAGCAAGATTGGACCTTGTGTTCACCCTGGGCAGCTCAGACATTGAGGACATCAAGTATGAGAGTCCCCTAGGAGCTAGCGACCACGTGGTTCTGTGCTTTGAATACATAGAGCTGCAAGTGGAGAGAATAACAGGAGTTGAATGGGAAAAGCCTGACTATAAAAGAGGGGACTACATAGGGTTGAAGAACTTCCTGCGGGAGGTCCAGTGGGACAGAGAACTGGCAGGAAAGCCAGTAAATGAAATGATGGAATATGTAACAACAAAATGCAAGGAGGCAGTGGAAAAGTTTATTCCCAAGGGCAACAGTAACAACGGGAAGACCAGAACGAGCCCCTGGTTTACCCGACGGTGTAAGGAGGCAAAAACAAAGTGCAATAGAGAATTGAAAAAGTACAGAAGGCAGAGAACACACGAAAATAGGGAGATCAGTCGCAGAGCCAGGAATGAGTATGCACAGGTAAGGAGGGAGTATGAAAATGACATAGCATCGAGAATCAAGACTGACCCGAAACTGTTGTATAGCCACATCAGGAGGAAGACAACAGTCAAAGACCAGGTGATTAGATTAAGGACAGAAGGTGGAGAACTCTCAAGAAATGATCAGGAGGTATGTGAGGAGCTGAACAGGAGATTTAAGGAAGTTTTTACAGTAGAGACAGGAAGGGCTGTGGGAAGACAGCACAGAAGGGAACATCAAGAGGGAATATACCAACAAGTGTTGGATGACATACGAACAACTGAGGAGGAGGTGAAGAAGCTCTTAAGTGACCTTGACACCTCAAAGGCGATGGGACCGGACATCTCCCCATGGGTCCTTAGAGAAGGAGCAGAGATGCTGTGCGTGCCTCTAACCACAATCTTCAACACATCCCTTGAAACTGGGCAACTACCTGAGAAATGGAAGACAGCTAATGTAGTCCCCACATTTAAGAAAGGAAACAGAAACGAGGCACTAAACTACAGACCTGTGTCTCTGACATGTATTGTGTGCAAAGTCATGGAGAAGATTATCAGGAGGAGAGTGGTCGAACACCTGGAAAGGAACAAGATTATAAATGAAAACCAGCATGGGTTCATGGAAGGCAAATCCTGTATCACAAACCTCCTGGAGTTTTATGACAAGGTAACAGAAGTAAGACACGAGAGAGAGGGGTGGGTAGATTGCGTTTTCCTAGACTGCAGGAAGGCCTTTGACACAGTTCCCCACAAGAGATTAGTGCAGAAGCTGGAGGATCAGGCGCTTGTAAAAGGGAGGGCACTGCAATGGATAAGGGAATACCTGACAGGGAGGCAGCAACGAGTCATGGTACGTGAAGAGGTATCACAGTGGGCGCCTCTTACGAGCGGGGTCCCACAGGGGTCAGTTCTAGGACCAGTGCTATTTTTGATATATGTGAACGACATGATGGAAGGAATAGACTCTGAAGTGTCCCTGTTCGCAGATGATGTGAAGTTGATGAGAAGAATTAAATCGGACGAGGATGAGGCAGGACTGCAAAGAGACCTGGACAGGCTGGACATGTGGTCCAGTAACTGGCTTCTCGAATTCAATCCAGCCAAATGCAAAGTCATGAAGATTGGGGAGGGGCAAAGAAGACCGCAGAGTATAGGCTAGGTGGACAAAGACTACAGACCTCACTCAGGGAGAAAGACCTTGGGGTGACCATAACACCGAGCACATCACCGGAGGCACACATCAACCAAATAACTGCTGCAGCATACGGGCGCCTGGCAAACCTGAGAATAGCGTTCCGATACCTTAATAAGGAATCGTTCAAGACACTGTACACTGTGTATGTTAGGCCCATACTGGAGTATGCAGCACCAGTCTGGAACCCACACCTGGTCAAGCACGTCAAGAAGTTAGAAAAAGTACAAAGGTTTGCAACAAGGCTAGTCCCAGAGCTCAAGGGAATGTCGTACGAGGAAAGGTTAAGGGAAATCGGACTGACGACACTGGAGGACAGAAGGTTCAGGGGAGACATGATAACGACATACAAGATACTGCGGGGAATAGACAAGGTGGACAGAGATAGGATGTTCCAGAGAGGGGACACAGGGACAAGGGGTCACAACTGGAAGCTGAAGACTCAGACGAGCCACAGGGACGTTAGGAAGTATTTCTTCAGTCATAGAGTTGTCAGCAAGTGGAATAGCCTAGCAAGTGAAGTAGTGGAGGCAGGAACCATACATAGTTTCAAGAAGAGGTATGACGAAGCTCAGGAAGCAGAGAGAGAGACGACCCAGTAGCGATCAGTGAAGAGGCGGGGCCAGGAGCTGAGTCTCGACCCCTGCAACTACAATTAGGTGAGTACACACACACACACACACACACACACACACACACACATATACACACACAAACAGGAGCTTGGACTCGACCCCTGCAACCTCAACTAGGTGAGTACACATACACACACACATGACAATATGAAAACGACATAGCGAAAGCCAAATCTGATCCGAAACTGTTATACAGCCACATCAGGAGGAAAACAATAGTCAAGGACCAGGTAATCAGGCTAAGAAAGGAAGGAGAGACAACAAGAAATGACCGTGAAGTATATGAGGAACTCAACAAGAGATTCAAAGAAATGTTCACAGAGGAGACAGAAGGGGCTCCAGAAAGACGGAGAGGTGGGGTACACCACCAAGTGCTGGACACAGTACACACAACCGAGGAAGAAGTGAAGAGGCTTCTGAGTGAGCTAGATACCTCAAAGGCAATGGGGCTAGATAACATCTCTCCATGGGTCCTAAGAGAGGGAGCAGAGGCGCTATGTGTACCCCTAACAATATTCAATACATCTATCGAAACAGGGAGACTGCCTGAGGCATGGAAGACAGCAAATGTAGTCTCAATCTTTAAAAAAAGGAGACAGACACGAAACACTAAACTACACATCAGTGTCACTGACATGTATAGTGTGCAAAGTCATGGAGATTTTCAGAAGAGGAGTGGTGGAACACCTAGAAAGGAATGATCTCATCAACAGCAGCCAACATGGTTTCAGGGACAGGAAATCCTGTGTCACAAAGTTACTGGAGTTCTATGACACGGTGACAGCAGTAAGACAAGAGAGGGATGGGTGGATTGCATTTTCTTGGACTGCAAGAAGGCGTTTGACACAGTTCCACACAAGAGATTAGTGCAAAAACTGGAGGACCAGGCAGGGATAACAGGGAAGGCACTACAATGGATCAGGGAATACTTGTCAGGAAGACAGCAGCGAGTCATGGTACGTGGCGAGGTGTCAGAGTGGGCGCCTGTGACCAGCGGGGTCCTACAGGGCTCAGTCCATGGGTCAGACATGACGGAAGGAATAGACTCCGAAGTGTCCCTGTTTGCAGATGACGTCAAGTTGATGAGAAGAATTCACTCGATCGAAGACCAGGCAGAACTACAAAGGGATCTGGACAGGTTGCAGACCTGGTCCAGCAACTGGCTCCTGGAGTTCAACCCCATCAAGCGCAAAGTCATGAAGATTGGGGAAAGGCAAAGAAGACCACAGACGGAGTACAGTCTACGGGGCCAGAGACTACAAACCTCACTTAAGGAAAAAGATCTTGGAGTGAGTATAACACCAGGCACATCTCCTGAAGCGCACATCAACCAAATAACTGCTGCAGCATATGGGAGCCTCGCAAACCTCAGAACAGCATTCCGACATCTTAATAAGGAATCATTCAGGACCCTGTACACCGTGTACGTTAGGCCCATATTGGAGTATGCGGCACCAGTTTGGAACCCACACCTAGCCAAGCACGTAAAGAAACATGAGAAAGTGCAAAGGTTTGCAACAAGACTAGTCCCAGAGCTAAGAGGTATGTCCTACGAGGAGAGGTTAAGGGAAATCGACCTGACGACACTGGAAGACAGGAGAGATAGGGAGGACATGATAACGACATACAAAATACTGAGAGGAATTGACAAGGTGGACAAATACAGGATGTTCCAGAGATGGGACACAGCAACAAGGGGACACAGTTGGAAGTTGAAGACACAGATGAATCACAGGGATGTTAGGAAGTATTTCTTCAGCCATAGAGTAGTCAGGAAGTGGAATAGTTTGGGAAGCGATGTAGTGGAGGCAGGATCCACACATAGCTTTAAGCAGAGGTATGATAAAGCTCACGGTTCAGGGAGAGTGACCTAGGAGCGACCAGTGAAGAGGAGGGGCCAGGAGCTAGGACTCGACCCCTGCAACCTCAACTAGGTGAGTATCTAGTATATATATATATATATATATATATATATATATATATATATATATATATATATATATATATATATATATATATATAGTGTCAAGTGTCTGCTGACAAGTGCCTTTGATAAGTATTAACTAACACACGGTCAAGAACACACACTGTGATAAACATGGGAATCGGAAAATATGATAAAGATAAGAACAAAGAGTTAAGAATAACATGAAATCTAAAAAAAAGACTTGTTAAAGAAATCTTAGGATATAAAGAAATGGAAAGGCTATAAGGATATGTAAATTTGTCCCGACACTTCGAAGGAGGATACCAAGTAAATAAAGTAACTGATAAGATATTAAACGAGGATAAAAGTGAAGAAGAATTATTTTTTTAAGAGTAACAGAGCTGCATAGACAAAAAAGTCACAATATCAAAACACGCACTTACGAGAGAAACGTTACAACGATATTTCGCTCCAGAATGGACCGAAACATCATGTGATTCATCTCCTGAGTGAGGCTGTGCCCACCCATTCAAAACTTTCTTAAAAAAAGAAAAAAAAAAGGAACTCGGTATAGAGAAGAGAGAATTAGTGAGATAAACATGTATACATATTTTGTTTACAAATATACCCCTCAAGGGATGAAAGGCTCTTGATCCAGGGAACTGGATTCGTGCTCCAGTTCCCGGAACTTAGCCTGAATGCTTTACATACTCCTCCCTCCTGACAGGCGCCGTATAATCCCTACGGATTTATCGCTCTCCCATAATTATAATTACAGTGGAACCTCAAAAATCAAACTGCTCCCAACACAATTATGTAAGTGTATTTTTGTAAGTGGTTTTATAAGTGTATTTTTGAGGGTCTGAAATGGACTAACCTAATTTACATTATTCCTGATGTGAATAAATTCATTTGGTAAAGGCACTCGAACAGCCTTCTGGACCGAAGAAAGTTCGATATTTGAGGTTCCACTGTATACTAAAAACAAGACCTGAACTAAGGGATATATTTTAACTACGAAGATAACTGATATATTCTAACTGAAAGTAAAACTATATCTCAAAGCTATATGATCCTGGTGGGTTTAGCGCTTAGTGATTATAATATATCTACTCAGAGAGAGAGAGAGAGAGAGAGAGAGAGAGAGAGAGAGAGAGAGGGAGAGAGACAGACTGACTCGAGTATGGAACACATTCGTACAGCATAATGATGTCAACGAGATAAAGTCAGTTGATCAAATGAAAATGCTGGCCCACAGATGGCTCCAACTTCATCCTGTTCCCTACTTGTATGTCTCATAACAATAAAAATGCTTTCAAATGAGCTGATGTAGGTAACAGCTCTTAGCTTGCAAATAAAGTTAGGAATCCTTAACCTAACCTTTTAAAACCCTGTGTAAAAGAGAGAGAGAGAGAGATAGAAGGGAAGCAGAGGTTGACAGAACAATATTAGATAAAGAAACAATACAAGTTATGGGAATTGAAATACAAAAGAAATGGAAAAATGAAAATTTTCTGGATAATAAGCAAAATAAAGAGGAAAACCCTGACGATAACTGAAAATACGTGAGAAAGAGAAGTTTAATGAGGGATAATGTATAAGAAAATCACTCGTGAAAAACCATTGCAAAAAAGGGAAAAAAATAAAATTGGTTATAATTACACGTAAATGATCAATAAAAATTTTTAAATGTAATTCTTTTTTTTTCAGACCATGAGAAAATATTTGAAGCGACGCGGATAGATGGAAAAATATATATATATACAAGTCTAAGAAAGGAAATATACTTAAGAAAGAGAAATAGCGTATAGGAACAAGATGCAACCAAATCTTTTACTCAGGTTTGTAAAAAAAAGGAGGAAACTAAATGGCACAGACACATGTAGCCATAAGCCAGCGGAAGGCGTCGGTCAGATGACCAAAAGCTCTAACTCTGGGTCGCATGAATAAGACCCGCGTCAGGAAACACTGGTCCTGTTTCCTGACAGACCTCATACTTATGTCTTAGACAAAACAGAAAGAACAAATTCACTGAATCAGAGGAGTAGAAATGTATCATTAATACAACCAAATATCTTAATTAAGATCGTAAAAAAAATGAACTGAATTTCAGACGAAAAACTGAGAATAAATTTACTGAATTTGAGGTGGAAATGTTGGAGAATTAAATGGATATTTTGTGTTTATATCAAAGGTTAAATAAAACGTGAAAGATTTAAATCCCAAAAAGATAAGCTGGACTGACAGATATTGACGTAATTAAAGAGGCAGTAGAGGCAGTATTTGTGAATATCGACACCCCTCATTGAAGGTTCCTTGAAGTTGGTGAGGGGCTCTTGATTTAGGGAATTGGATCTGTGCTCCAGTTCCCCGAATTAAGCCTGAATGCCTTCCACATCCCCCCCCCAGGCGCTGTATAATCCTCCGGGTTTAGCGCTTCCCCCTTGATTATTATAATAATGTGAATATCGACAAAGCATGTCAACAAATAGATATGATCAGGCGAAACGTTGTACACTTCTACTAACAAAGATACATGTATTCTGAACCCATCAAGGGAGGTTCCTTGATGCTGGTGAGAGGCTCTTGATCTAGAGAATTGGAACAAAAAGGCACAATACCGTAACTTGAACAATACAAAAATAACCCGCACATAGGAGAGAGGAACTTACGACGACGTTTCGGTCCGACTTGAAGCATTTATTTGTGTACACTTTTATTTTATTGATTCTATTTCTATATTATAACTGATGTGGCGAAACGTTGCAGACCTTTAATAAAACCAAATCTATTTTTACCGAGTTTTTTATATTTCTACGAGCCGAGTAATATGTGGAAACCACATTTTACTGGTAACGTTTTATTTGTGCGACGTTTCCCCGACTGAGGGCGAAACGATGTTCCAACAAAAGTTTATTTTCTACACTGTCTCTTCACGCCCATACCTGTGTAGGCATTAGTGGTCCTAAAAGAATTTATATTAGTATATTATGAATGTGTGTGCTGATAGAGCACTCTAGACCTGCCTTAATACAACGGTACATACAACAGAGCAATACAACGGTACATACAACATAGCAATACAACGGTACATACAACAGAGCAACACAATGGTACACACAGAGCAATACAACGGTACATGCAACAGAGCAACACAACGGTACATACAACAGAGCAACACAATGGTACACACAGAGCAATACAACGGCACATGCAACAGAGCAACACAACGGTACATACAACAGAGCAACACAATGGTACATACGACAAAGCAACACAATGGTACACACAACAGAGCAATACAACGGTACATACAACAGAGCAACACAACGGTACATACAACAGAGCAATACAACGGTACAATACAACGGTACATACAACAGAGCAACGCAACGGTACATACAACAGAGCAACACAACGGTACATACAACAGAGCAACACAACGGTACATACAACAAAGCAACGAAACGGTACATACAACAGTGCAACACAACGGTACACGCAGCAGTGCAACACAGTACACGCAACAGTGCAACACAACAGTACACGCAACTGTGCAACACAACGGTACACGCAACAGTGCAACACAACAGTACACGCAACAGTGCAACACAACAGTACACGCAACAGTGCAACACAACGGTACACGCAACAGTGTAACACAACAGTACACGCAACAGTGCAACACAACGGTACACGCAACAGTGCAACACAACAGTACACTCAACAGTGCAACACAACGGTACACGCAACAGTGCAACACGAAGAGCACGAGGAACAAGCCACAACAGCGAGGCATTCAAGCCAGCAGACCCAGTACAGCGAGGCGCTACAATGACTTCAGTCAGACCTCGACTGGTGCACGGAATCCCAGAGGACTCAGTTGCAGACTACACTTGCTCCAACTCTTGCTTCACTCTATTCCTAACTCGTTGTATTTATTTATTATAATTATTTATCCTAGAGGGACCTGTAAGTGACTGGCTGATTTATTCTTTATTTTTTCCCCTTCAACCTCGTTATTTCGTTCATAGCACGAGAATGGCTCATTAGATCGGCGTAAAACTTTTTAACACTAGTATAAGATAATAAGAGAATGATTCTAGGCACAATTGGAGTGTGCAGGTGTCCTGTGACCCAGCATCCTGGAATGTCTCCGATAACTTCCATAAGCCTCAGGTGTGTGGCCTCAAACATTAAAAGGAAATAGGCCTGCTAATTCATCGACGGTGGAGAGTAAGACTCAAGTGTGTAAGATGCAGATCTGCCAATTATATATTCCCGTTGGATAACGTCAATTAGCGTATTTTCTGCCATATAAGGCGCACGAGCAATTGTAACGTTAGTAAACAAGCGTAACCAAACACCTACCCATGACCCTGACCTTGAGCATATAAGGCGCAGGATGATTTTCCAAAACTTTCTGTGTGAACAAAGCGCGCCTTATGTGCCGGAAAATAAGATGTATTTGAGTCGACCTCTTCTTAAAGACTTCAATATTTAATGGCTGATGCATCTTGTGGTCAGGATCCTCTTATAACCTTACTGGGTTTAGCGCTTAGTTATCACTATATGATGATTGTTATGGCCAGGATAGCAGCCACTAGGTTCACTTTCTACTTGTGCAAGCTTCTTAAAGCACTCGGTTTAATTTGATAAAGCTTGCTTTCTTTACTATTTATAAAGCTTGTTTGCTTTATTATTTATAAAGCTTGTTTGCTTTATTATTTATAAAGCTTGTTTGCTTTATTATTTATAAAGCTTGTTTGCTTTATTATTTATAAAGCTTGTTTGCTTTATTATTTATAAAGCTTGTTTGCTTTATTTATAAAGCTTGCTTGCTTTATTTTTACGTAATCTTGAAACGCTGGTCACTCTTGCTTACCTACCTGGAGAGCATTCCGGGGATCAACGCCTCCGCGGCCCCGTCCACGACCAGGCCTTCCAGTGGATCAGGGCCTGATCGACTAGCCTGTTAATGCTGGCCGCACGTAGACGAACGTACGAACCACAGCCCGGCTGATCCGGCACTGACTAAGCATCTGTCCAACTCCCTCTTGAAGACAAGGGGTCTATTGGTAATGCCCCTAATGGCTGGTGGTTGTTGAACAGTCTTGGGCCCCGGACACTAATGGTGTTTTCTCTTAGTGTACCACTCTTCAGAACATCCACACTTACTACTGTGCAATCTATATCTACAGGACCTTAAATTCCAATATTAACCTTGACCTAAAACTCTTTCTTGATAGTTGTGACAGGATCCACAGGCATAACACCAGACACAAACATCTCTATGACATTCCCCGTGTCCGACTAAACCTTTACAAAAATTCAATGTATTTCAAAGGACCTAAAATCTGGAACATCCTACCTGAAAACTCTAGAACTGCAGACACATTCATCACCTTCAAAACTACAGTTAGAAAACATCTTATCTCCCTGATACGCTGTATAGCCCTTGTGGCTTAGCGCTTCTTTTTGATTATAATAATAATAATCTCCCTGATACACCCCGACAACTAACTACATGATAACCACCTGGTGGTTCACAATTACACTCACTCACCCACTGACTATAAACACAGAAATACTAATCTTAATCTTAAAATAATAAATCCTAACTAGTCATAAGTTTGCCTATGATACTCCAATATAGACACTTTGTATTGTGCCAAAACAAAAACATTCACATTGTTAAACTCACAAATTATGATGTAGTCACTTAGCCTTAATACCATAATATGTAAGGATTTAATGTTAAGAATTAATCTAAGTCTGCCCGAAATGCCTAGCCATGCTAGGTGTCCTAGCCATGCTAGGTGTCCTAGTGGCCCCCTCTGTAATTAGTATTTTATAACATGTAAACCACACAATATCCAAATCCTGTAAACCCCACATTGTAACCCTTATAGAGAATAAACTTGATCTGATTTGATTTGATTTGATTTGAATGGCGCCCCTACTTTTCATTGGGCGTATGTTGCATGGCCTGCCAAATCTTTTGCTTCCGTAGGGAGTGATTTCTGTGTGCAGATTAGGGATCAGTTCCTCTAGGATTTCCCAGGTGTAGATTATGATGTATCTCTCTCGCCTGCGCTCCAATGAGTACAAGTGCTAGAGAACAGTTTGGATTAATTTATTATGTCTCAATTTCTTTTTTTTAATAGGTGAAATCTCGAAAACTGAAATACCGAAATTCGTGTAATAATCTCTGAGTGCTTCACCTGAAATCTTTCAACCCATCAGTACAGATTGGTAACCTGAAAATACAATTCTGAGTGTCTTCACTCTGAATGTGTTAGTGCAGTTCTTTAGGATACTCGTCTCTTCTCTCTGAGATAACGAGAGAAAGTCTCTTCAGTTTCTCTTCTTAGTGTAAGCTTTGAATTGATTCTGTTCTGTGTATTTCGTAATGTGCCATTTTTTTAAGAGACTGGGATATATTTAGATGTAATAACGTGTGAACGCATATTCCGATTCGCTTCAGTTCTTCCACACTTATGTTTAACCACATTAGAAAGTTATGCCGCACTCTGCACTATTCATATTAAGGTACAGAGGACTGGGGTTATGCAACACGAGGATAACGTCCTCGGATCGAGCAGCGACTGAAATGCATTTAGTTGGTACAACGTTTCGCTCCATTAGAGGAAAACATTGCACCAATAAAAATGTAAACTGAGCCAAATGTTACCCAGTAAAGTCTGTTTCTCAAGTTTGAAGTCTGTGGACTGTCTGAGAGTCATTAAATACACACACACACACAATATATATATATATATATATATATATATATATATATATATATATATATATATATATATATATATATATATATATATATATATATATATATGAAATACAAATCTCTGGGTGTATATACCTTGAGGAGAGAAAGGTAAGCTAGCATGGTAATCATATGTACTTTGAATACACAAGTCACGTCGTGATAGAAAGCATATTTACCTGAGCATAATTTTCTATGGCGAATTCAGATGGGACAGCATCGATCATATCCTTCCTCTCCCATGCATGTTGTAGGGTGTGTGTGGGAGGGTGTATTTAGAGGCGTGCGTGGGAGGGCAGTCACACCAGTCAAACGAGTTGCAAAATCCACGTATTGCTAAGTGGTAAACAGTTTCTTTTTTCACTCCTCACATGACAGGTTGAACTGGGACTAATTTACGTTTTTGCTTACGATTTGTTCACCTGATTTTTTCTTTCTCTATCTTTTACTGTCACTTTGTCCTGTTTTTGATACATTTGCTGTTCTGTTAAATACGTAGTGTTGTTGTTCATCAGTGCTGGGGTGGGAGGTTCAACGAGCCAGGGAACACTACGCCCACGTCATAACCTGAAAAACAAACATTTATTTTTAGTAATCATAACGTGAATGTTTAAGATAATGTAACAAAAAAAATCTCAAATGGAAAACATTCTGGATGGTTAGGAAAACGTCTCTTTTAGCGACAATAGTGAAGAGACGCATGTGCAGGGCAAGCTATCTTTTAGAATAACGTTTCGCTCATGATAAAAGTCATAACTCGAAACGTAGTCCCAATAAAGGCAAGTTCTGCAAAATGTGTCTCTGTCACCAATCTGAAGGTGAAGAAGAGTACATGGAGTACAAGGCAGATACCAGAGTACTCGTAAGTCCTCTGGTAACTGAAAGTCCACAACGAGGCTGTCTGCTGAGAAGAACTAGCTAATTCTACCTAGATTAAGGACTATCATATATTATCTATCTGTACGAGTCAAGGGTAGAAAAGCAGAAGGCTCTCTCCATACAATCCACTCGCACCGGCCACTGCCTCAGGGAGTATACCCAGAGAGAGTTCAGGGGGTCAACGCCCCATGCGGCCCAGACCATAACCAGGCCTCAAGTATACCTGGAGGGAGTATAGTGTAGTAAACATGAATGATAAGAGTAACATTATAGCATAAGACCCGTGTGTATAACAGTGTATATACGAGTGAGGAGATCAACACGGGTTTACAGTGTATCACAGGTATACAATACTGATAGCTTGGTAAACACCGAGATCATCAACACGGGTTTACAGTGTATCACAGGTATACAATACTGATAGCTGATGAATAAAACACATGTGCAACACCTGTGTATGTTAATTACGATACATTACGATAACTCTGCCCAAACCCGTCTTAACATCAACTGAAGTTAACTAACAACAAGCTAACACCTCATACTTTGGGCAGCGTTAATCTATAATAAAAATAAAAATAATAATAATAATATAAATATACTACTACTAATAATAATAATAATGCCCTTTATTTCTACAAGTACATGTACAAGGTATACAGTCCTAGCTGACATCAATGACATACTACCATACAGAAAGCCGCTTGTTATGCAGGGCATTTCGGGCAAATTAGGTCAATCTTATCCCAGGATGCGACCAACACCAGTCGATTAACACCCAGGTACCCATTTTATACTGATGCGTGAACATGGAAAGCAGGTGTCTTAAGGAAATACGTCCTAATGTTTCCCAGCCGTACCAGGGATTCGAACTCCGGACCTCGACCGAGCTAGCGCACTAAGATTAATTTTGTAGGTTGTTAGTTTGGGGCCCAAAATATAAACTTTGCTTACCATGTTAATTCAGGAAAGTCTCTCTGTACGCTACATACTTTTTAATAAAGTTTTGCTAGTTTGAGTGACTTTGCTTATTAGGTACGATGTATACAGAGGTGAGTGTCGGTGTATATACAGTGAAGGTGTGTTTTATTCGGTGTATATATACACCGAGAGATGTATAGCTTTCACTGTATACTGTGTATATACCGAGAGGTGATTCTCTTAGCGGATATACCCTGGGAGGTTTATATATCTGTGAACATACACAGATATATACAGATGAACAACTCAGTTAATGTACATCTTTGCGTACAAACACTGAGGTGTACATTTCTCAGTGTATATAGACAGAGAAGTGTATATCTCTCATATATCGCTGTTTAGTGTTCAGTTCTTAGTGGGTGTATATACCGAGAGGTGTGATTCTCTCAGCATATATACCCTGAGTGTGTGTGCATCTCTGCGTATATACACCGAGTAATGTACATTTCTCAGTGTATGTACACGAGAGGTATGTGTATCTCCCCGCGTATATACGCTAAGAGTTTACACGAATCCCAGTTTTAAGGATTAGAATAGTCCTGGTACTTGGTTTACTGTGACCTTCAGTCGTAATAACTTCTCCCCACACTGGACGACCTATGAAGCTGACAACCTCTCAGTAATACTCAATCAGCTGCGTGAAATACACACGCATGCTGGTGGCTTTCTGCACACGCATGCTGGTGGCATTCTGCACAAGTATGCTGGTGGCTTTCTGCACAAGTATGCTGGTGGCTTTCTGCACACGTATGCTGGTGGCTTCCTGCACACGCTTGCTGGTGGCTTCCTGCACACGCATGCTGGTGGCTTCCTGCACACGCATGCTGGTGGCTTGCTGCACACGCATGCTGGTGGCTTAACGATACGTTATTACCTATAAACTACATTTTGTATACTACACAAAGAAATCAAATTTGATTCGGAAAAAAAATCAAATTTGATCTAAGGAAAGGTGGAGGAGCTTCAGTTCCTGGGATCACACACACAACCAGCAACAAGAATTCTTTCCTCTCCCCTCTTTCTCTCTCTCTCTCTCCCTCATAAAGAAAAAATGGGTTAGTGCTGCTTGTTGTAGGAGAGTGGGCACAGTGTGGTGTACACTGTACAGTGTTCTGGTGTGAGGAAGAGTAACACTGTAGTATGGCTCTCCTGTTCTATTTGCTACGCTCGTTTGTCACTGTCCATAGTTCGTCCCTCCCTCCCATCCTACCCACAACACAGGTCACCCATAAACCACCCACATCACAAGTCTCACCCATAATACAGGTCACCCATAACACAAGTCACATCCACAACACAGGTCACCCACAACACAAGTCACACCAACAATACAGGTCATCCACAAGTCACACCAACGATACAGGTCATCCACAAGTCATACCAACAATACAGGTCACCCACAACACAAGCCACATCCACAACACAGGTCACCCGCAACAAGTCACACCGACAAAACAGGTCACCCAAAAGTCACCCACAACACAGGTCACCCACGACACAAGTCACAGTGTGATACTTGAACGGAGGAACCCCCTCCCCCCCCCCTGAAAAAAAGAGAGAATATGGGAGGAATCTGAAAGGGCTTTTAAATTACTTTTCAATCGTTGCTTCGAAACTTCGACCAATAAATCTACTGGAGAGTAGGGGGTAAAAAATCGCCTATTTCAAGTGATCTATTGTATATTTTTTTCCATTTGTCTTTTGACTAGTTTGCAGAGCAATATTTTGACCTATTGTGTATTTTTTTCGCGTTTTTCCCTCCCATAGGCAGTGTTATTATGGTGTTGGATCTCCTTCCATCAGTAGTACTGTTGACCGTTTGTAAATGCAGACTTGTGGGGCTACGGGAGGTAGAGGTGGGCGGAGGGTGGGTGTATAGGAGGGTGGGTGTACAGGAGGGTGGATGTACAAGATGGTGGGTGTACAAGAGGGTGGGTGTACAGGAGGGTAACTACATATGTTAAATGGGGAGATGACTTGCCTAAAGAACTGCTTCAAATACTACTGCTACTGCTACTACTACTACTGCTGCTGCTACTACTACTGCTGCTACTACTACTGCTGCTACTACTACTACTACTGCTGCTACTACTACTACTGCTGCTACTACTACTACTGCTGCTGCTACTACTACTACTGCTGCTACTACTACTGCTGCTACTACTACTGCTGCTGCTACTACTGCTGCTGCTGCTACTACTACTGCTGCTGCTACTACTGCTGCTGCTACTACTGCTACTACTGCTACTGTTGCTACTACTGCTACTACTACTACTACTGCTGCTACTACTACTACTGCTGCTGCTACTACTGCTGCTGCTACTACTACTGCTGCTGCTACTACTGCTGCTACTACTACTACTGCTACTACTGCTGCTGTTACTACTACTACTGCTACTACTACTACTACTGCTGCTGCTGCTACTACTACTACTACTACTACTACTACTACTACTACTGCTGCTGTTACTACTACTACTACTGCTGCTGCCACTGCTGATAATAATAATAATAATAATAATAATAATAATAATAATAATAATGATATAATTATTATGTCTTTGAATTTAACAACAATTGCAAAGTCGTGAGAACTGAGTATGGAAAGAAAACCGGAATCAAAATAAAAACAGAGATGAGACGAACCTGCCAACTTCAGGCAAGACACGGACCTGAGGGTAAGCATAACTCCTAGCATATCACTGGAATCCCACGTCAGTCGAGTAACTAAAATCTCTTCCAGAAACTTGCACATGACGTGTGTGTCAGACCCATAACAGAGTACACTAACGCACTAGAGAGGAGGAAAAGCAAGGGACGCCATGTTCATGACATAGGTGATAGCAAGATAGATAAAGAGGGTACAAAGGAAGTGACCGTTCAGTAGACAGGAAACGGAAACAAGGAGAAACGGATGGTACACTCAAATGGGCGAAACAGACGAGCTTCAGTTATGTCAGGCAATACTTCTTGAGGCTCCCGAAGGTCAGAAAGCTGAATGACCTGGATGAAGCTGTCATAGACTGAGAAACCATACACAGCTTCAAGAAGCACGAATATTGTCGTCAGCAGTAATACTGTTGTGAGCAGTAATATTGTCGTCAGCAGTAATACTGTTGTCAGCAGTAATATTGTTGTCAACGGTAGTACTGTCAGTAGTTATATTGTTGTTACCTGGAGGTTATTCCGGGGATCAACGCCCCCGCGGCCCGGTCCATGACCAGGCCTCCCGGTGGATCAGGGCCTGATCAACCAGGCTGTTACTGCTGGCCTCACGCAGTCCAACGTACGAGCCACAGCCCAGCTGATCCGGCACTGACTTTAGGTCAGCAGTAATATTGTTGTCAGCAGTAATATTGTCAGTAGTAATATTGTCAGTAGTAATATTGTCAGTAGTTATATTGTTGTCAGTAGTAATATTGTTGTCAGCAGTAATATTGCTGTCAGCAGTTATATTGTCAGCAGTTATATTGTCAGTAGTTATACTGTCAGAAGTTATATTGTCAGCAGTTATGTTGTCAGCAGTTATATTGTTGTCAGTAGTTATATTGTCGTCAGGAGTTATATTGTCAGCAGTTATATTGTCAGTAGTAATATTGTCAGCAGTAATATTGTTGTAGCAGTAATATTGTCAGCAGTTATATTGTTGTCAGTAGTAATATTGTTGTCAGTAGTAATATTGTCAGCAGTAATATTGTTGTCAGCAGTAATATTGCTGTCAGTAGTAATATTGTTGTCAGCAGTTATATTGTAAGCAGTTATATTGTTGTCAGCAGTTATATTGTTGTCAGCAGTAATATTGTTGTCAGCAGTAATATTGTTGTCAGCAGTAACATTGTTGTCAGCAGTAATATTGTTGTCAGTAGTAATATTGTTGTCAGCAGTAATATTGTCAGCAGTAACATTGTTGTCAGCAGTAATATTGTTGTCAGTAGTAATATTGTCAGCAGTAATATTGTCAGCAGTAACATTGCTGTCAGTAGTAATATTGTTGTCAGCAGTTATATTGTCAGCAGTTATATTGTCAGTAGTAATATTGTCAGCAGTAATATTGTTGTCAGCAGTTATATTGTTGTCAGCAGTTATATTGTTGTCAGCAGTAATATTGTTGTCAGCAGTAATATTGTTGTCAGCAGTAATATTGCTCTCAGTAATATTGTCAGCAGTTATATTGTTGTCAGCAGTTATGTTGTCAGTAGTAATATTGTCAGCAGTAATATTTTTGTCAGCAGTAACATTGTTGTCAGTAGTAATATTGCTGTCAACAGTAATACTGTTGTCAGTAGTTACACTGTTAGCAGTAATATTGCTGTCAGCAGTAATATTGTTGTCAGCAATAATATTGTCAGCAGTAATATTGTTGTCAGCAGTAATATTGTTGTCAGCCGTAATATTGTTGTCAGCAGTAATATTGTCAGCAGTAATATTGTTGTCAGCAGTAATATTGTCAGCAGTAATATTGTTGTCAGCAGTAATAATGTTGTCAGTAGTAAAATTGTCAGCAGCAATATTGTTGTCAGCAGTAATATTGCTGATAATAGTAGTAATGTTGTCAGCCGTAATATTGTTGTCAGCAGTAATATTGTTGATAGTAGTAGTAATATTGTCAGCCGTAATATTGTTGTCAGCAGTAATATTGTTGTCAGCAGTAATATTGTTGAGAGTAGTAGTAATGTTGTCAGCCGTAATATTGTCAGCAGTAATATTGTTGAGGGTAGTAGTAATGTTGTCAGCCGTAATATTGTTGTCAGCAGTAATATTGTCAGCAGTAATATTGTTGAGGGTAGTAGTAATGTTGTCAGCCGTAATATTGTTGTCAGCAGTAATATTGTTGTCAGCAGTAATATTGTTGTCAGCAGTTATATTGTTGTCAGCAGTTATATTGTTGTCAGCAGTAATATTGTTGTCAGCAGTAATATTGCTCTCAGTAATATTGTCAGCAGTTATATTGTTGTCAGCAGTTATGTTGTCAGTAGTATTGTCAGCAGTAATATTTTTGTCAGCAGTAACATTGTTGTCAGTAGTAATATTGCTGTCAACAGTAATACTGTTGTCAGTAGTTACACTGTTAGCAGAAATATTGCTGTAAGCAGTAATATTGTTGTCAGCAATAATATTGTTGTCAGCAGTAATATTGTTGTCAGCAGTAATATTGTTGTCAGCCGTAATATTGTTGTCAGCAGTAATATTGTCAGCAGTAATATTGTTGTCAGCAGTAATATTGTCAGCAGTAATATTGTTGTCAGCAGTAATAATGTTGTCAGTAGTAAAATTGTCAGCAGCAATATTGTTGTCAGCAGTAATATTGCTGATAATAGTAGTAATGTTGTCAGCCGTAATATTGTTGTCAGCAGTAATATTGTTGATAGTAGTAGTAATATTGTCAGCCGTAATATTGTTGTCAGCAGTAATATTGTTGTCAGCAGTAATATTGTTGAGAGTAGTAGTAATGTTGTCAGCCGTAATATTGTTGTCAGCAGTAATATTGTTGAGGGTAGTAGTAATGTTGTCAGCCGTAATATTGTTGTCAGCAGTAATATTGTCAGCAGTAATATTGTTGAGGGTAGTAGTAATGTTGTCAGCCGTAATATTGTTGTCAGCAGTAATATTGTTGTCAGCAGTAATATTGTTGAGGGTAGTAGTAATGTTGTCAGCCGTAATATTGTTGTCAGCAGTAATATTGTTGAGGGTAGTAGTAATGTAGTCAGCCGTAATATTGTTGTCAGCAGTAATATTGTTGAGGGTAGTAGTAATGTTGTCAGCCGTAATATTGTTGTCAGCAGTAATATTGTCAGCAGTAATATTGTTGAGGGTAGTAGTAATGTTGTCAGCCGTAATATTGTTGTCAGCAGTAATATTGAGGGTAGTTGTAATGTTGTCAACCATTGTTGTCAGCCGTAATATTGTCAGCAGTAATATTGTCAGTAGTAATATTGTTGTCAGTAGTAATATTGTTGTCAGCAGTAATATTGTTGTCAGCAGTAATATTGTTGTCAGCAGTAATGTTGTCAGCAGTAATATTGTCAGCAGTAATACTGCTATCAGCAGTAATATTGTCAGCAGTAATATTGTTGTCAGCAGTAATATTGTTGTCAGCAGTAATAATGTCAGCAGTAATAATGTTGTCAGCAGTAATATTGTTGTCAGCCGTAATATTGTCAGCCGTAATATTGTCAGCCGTAATATTGTTGATAGTAGTAATGTTGTCAGCAGTAATATTGTTGTTAGCCGTAATATTGTTGTCAGCAGTAATATTGTTGTCAGCCGTAATGTTGTCAGCAGTAATATTGTTGTTAGCCGTAATATTGTTGTCAGCAGTAATATTGTTGTCAGCCGTAATATTGTTGTCAGCAGTAATATTGTTGTCAGCCGTAATATTGTTGTCAGCAGTAATATTGTTGAGAGTAATAGTAATGTTGTCAGCAGTAATATTGTTGTCAGCAGTAATATTGTTGTCAGCCGTAATATTGTTGTCAGCAGTAATATTGTTGAGAGTAATAGTAATGTTATCAGCCGTAATATTGTTGTCAGCCGTAATATTGTTGATAGTAGTAATGTTGCCAGCAGTAATATTGTTGTCAGCCGTAATATTGTTGTCAGCAGTAATATTGTTGAGAGTAATAGTAATGTTGTCAGCAGTAATATTGTTGTCAGCCGTAATATTGTTGTCAGCAGTAACATTGTTGAGAGTAATAGTAATGTTGTCAGCAGTAATATTGTTGTCAGCCGTAATATTGTTGATAGTAGTAGTAATGTCAGCAGTAATATTGTCAGCAGTAATGTCAGCCGTAATATTGTTGTCAGCAGTAATATTGTTGTCAGCCGTAATATTGTTGATAGTAGTAGTAATGTTGTCAGCAGTAATATTGTCAGCCGTAATATTGTTGTCAGCCGTAATATTGTCAGCCGTAATATTGTCAGCCGTAATATTGTTGATAGTAGTAATGTTGTCAGCAGTAATATTGTTGTCAGCCGTAATATTGTTGTCAGCAGTAATATTGTTGTCAGCCGTAATATTGTTGTCAGCAGTAATATTGTTGTCAGCCGTAATATTGTTGTCAGCAGTAATATTGTTGAGAGTAATAGTAATGTTGTCAGCAGTAATATTGTTGTCAGCAGTAATATTGTTGTCAGCCGTAATATTGTTGTCAGCAGTAATATTGTTGAGAGTAATAGTAATGTTATCAGCCGTAATATTGTTGTCAGCCGTAATATTGTTGATAGTAGTAATGTTGCCAGCAGTAATATTGTTGTCAGCCGTAATATTGTTGTCAGCAGTAATATTGTTGAGAGTAATAGTAATGTTGTCAGCAGTAATATTGTTGTCAGCCGTAATATTGTTGTCAGCAGTAATATTGTTGAGAGTAATAGTAATGTTGTCAGCAGTAATATTGTTGTCAGCAGTAATATTGTTGTCAGCCGTAATATTGTTGTCAGCAGTAATATTGTTGAGAGTAATAGTAATGTTATCAGCCGTAATATTGTTGTCAGCCGTAATATTGTTGATAGTAGTAATGTTGCCAGCAGTAATATTGTTGTCAGCCGTAATATTGTTGTCAGCAGTAATATTGTTGAGAGTAATAGTAATGTTGTCAGCAGTAATATTGTTGTCAGCCGTAATATTGTTGTCAGCAGTAATATTGTTGAGAGTAATAGTAATGTTGTCAGCAGTAATATTGTTGTCAGCCGTAATATTGTTGATAGTAGTAGTAATGTCAGCAGTAATATTGTCAGCAGTAATGTCAGCCGTAATATTGTTGTCAGCAGTAATATTGTTGTCAGCCGTAATATTGTTGATAGTAGTAGTAATGTTGTCAGCAGTAATATTGTTGTCAGCAGTAATATTGCCAGCCGTAATATTGTCAGCAGTAATATTGTTGATAGTAGAAATGTCAGCAGTAATATTGTTGTCAGCAGTAATATTGTTGTCAGCCGTAATATTGTTGTCAGCAGTAATATTGTTGATAGTAGTAGTAATGTTGTCAGCAGTAATATTGTCAGCAGTATTGTTGTCAGCAGTAATATTGTCAGCAGTAATATTGTTGTCAGCAGTAATATTGCTGTCAGCAGTAATATTGCTGTCAGCAGTAATATTGCTGTCAGCAGTAATATTGCTGTCAGCAGTAATATTGTTGTCAGCCGTAATATTGTTGTCAGCCGTAATATTGTTGTCAGCCGTAATATTGTTGATGGTAGTAGTAATGTTGCCAGCAGTAATATTGTCAGCCGTAATATTGTTGTCAGCCGTAATATTGTTGTCAGCCGTAATATTGTTGACAGTAATAGTAATGTTGCCAGCAGTAATATTGTTGTCAGCCGTAATATTGTTGTCAGCCATAATATTGTTGTCAGCCGTAATATTGTTGACAGTAATAGTAATGTTGCCAGCAGTAATATTGTTGTCAGCCGTAATATTGTTGTCAGCAGTAATATTGTTGAGAGTAATAGTAATGTTGTCAGCAGTAATATTGTTGAGAGTAATAGTAATGTTGTCAGCAGTAATATTGTTGAGAGTAATAGTAATGCTGTCAGCAGTAATATTGTTGTCAGCAGTAATATTGTCAGCAGTAATATTGTTGTCAGCAGTAATATTGCTGTCAGCAGTAATATTGCTGTCAGCAGTAATATTGCTGTCAGCAGTAATATTGCTGTCAGCAGTAATATTGTTGTCAGCAGTAATATTGTTGATAGTAGTAGTAATGTTGTCAGCAGTAATATTGTTGTCAGCGGTAATATTGTTGATAGTAGTAGTAATGTTGTCAGCAGTAATATTGTTGATAGTAGTAGTAATGTTGTCAGCAGTAATATTGTTGTCAGCAGTAATATTGCTGTCAGCAGTAATATTGCTGTCAGCAGTAATATTGCTGTCAGCAGTAATATTGTCAGCAGTAATATTGTTGATAGTAGTAGTAATGTTGTCAGCAGTAATATTGCTGTCAGCAGTAATATTGCTGTCAGCAGTAATATTGCTGTCAGCAGTAATATTGCTGTCAGCAGTAATATTGCTGTCAGCAGTTTAGAAAACCAACAAGTTGATAAATGAGACACTTGTACAACGTTTTGGTATCTTTATTTTGGAAACGTTTCGCCAGCTAGTGACTTCAGTCCTACCACCTTTCTCTCCACTGGAATGAAGTCACTGGCTGGCGAAACGTTTCCAGAACAGACACACCCAAATCTCGCACAAGTGTCTGACTCATCAATACAGGCAATGTTTTCATATCTGGTGACCTCAGCAGTAAGCCTACTGGCCTATGCTAGACAGATTCCTCTCAAACGCAGCTCTTTCCACTCGTATATTTATTCCACTAATATAAAATACTATATTTAAGAGGAGAGCACTAAAACCGTGTTTTATACAGAGCCAGGCATAAAGTGGATATTAATAATGTGTGCAGCATGGGCCAGTAAGCCTATTGAGGTGTTCTAGTCTTTTGCTATATAATGGCTGGGTGTGAGCACAACCTGCCTAGCATGGGTTAGTAGGCCTACTGCAGTGCTACTCTAGACTTATGTTCTTACGTGCCCTTTTCATTATTTTGATTATTTTTTCGTTTTTTTTTTTGGGGGGGGGGAGAAGGGGGGGAGGTGTAGTGTGCGTTCATAAGACGCGGGGTAAAATTTTAGGCTCATTTATTTAGAAACAAAAATACGAACTATGACCATAAGAGGCCTATTGTAGCCAGTTTGTTACGAAAAAATCTTTATTGAAAAAAAGGAGAGAGTTGAAAAATTAGGAAATTATCAGCAGATTCGACTAAAAGTTGGATAATTTACGTATTTTAGCTAAAAAAAATTAAGTATATCAGAAAAATCCCTCCAATTACTCTTCTATAAAAGCAAATAACTTTCAGTCCTCTAATCCTTCTTTCTCTTCGTTTTTTTTCTTTTCCCTCTCTTCTTTATTCTTCCTTCATCTCCTATTGTACTACCTCCTCCACCCTTATAACCTGTTCTTCTTATATTCCTCTATGTTTCTCTCTGTCTGTCTGTCTGTCTGTCTGTCTGTCTGTCTGTCTGTCTCTCTCTCTCTCTCTCTCTCTCTCTCTCTCTCTCTCTCTCTCGTTTATTGATCCTTCATCTCCTCCTTCGTTGCGTCGGTAGCTGAAACAATTTCACATTTCAATGATTCATTTCACATCTTATTCTACCTCCACTTTTATTTACGTCTTGTGTTTCCTCTTCCCATGTTTCATGTTGCCTTATATATGCAGCTGTATATTTCTTGATGTATTTTTTATTTTGATTTACATTTACACTGTTCTGTTGACAGTGATGCTTCAGTAACTTGTTGAGTGTAATATATAATTCAGTTTAATATAACTGTTTAAAGCACCGGTGCATAATTTCCCAGGCACTGGTGCATAATTTCCCAGGCACTGGTGCATAATTTCCCAGGCACTGGTGCATAATTTCCCAGGCACTGGTGTATAATTTCCCAGGCACTGGTGTATAATTTCCCAGGCACTGGTGTATAATTTCCCAGGCACTGGTGTATAATTTCCCAGGCACTGGTGTATAATTTCCCAGGCACTGGTGTATAATTTCCCAGGCACTGGTGTATAATTTCCCAGGCACTGGTGTATAATTTCCCAGGCACTGGTGTATAATTTCCCAGGCACTGGTGTATAATTTCCCAGGCATCGGTGTATAATTTCCCAGGCACTGGTGTATAATTTCCCAGGCACTGGTGTATAATTTCCCAGGCATCGGTGTATAATTTCCAGGCATCGGTGTATAATTTCCCAGGCACCGGTGTATAATTTCCCAGGCACCGGTGTATAATTTCCCAGGCACCGGTGTATAATTTCCCAGGCACCGGTCTATAATTTCCCAGGCACCGGTGTATAATTTCCCAGGCACCGGTGTATAATTTCCCAGGCACCGGTGTATAATTTCCCAGGCACCGGTCTATAATTTCCCAGGCACCGGTGTATAATTTCCCAGGCACCGGTCTATAATTTCCCAGGCACCGGTGTATAATTTCCCAGGCACCGGTCTATAATTTCCAGGCACCGGTCTATAATTTCCCAGGCATCGGTCTATAATTTCCCAGGCACCGGTGTATAATTTCCCAGGCACTGGTGTATAATTTCCAGGCACCGGTCTACAATTCCCAGGCACCGGTGTATAATTTCCAGGCACCTCTCTATAATTCCCAGGCACCAGTGTATAATTTCCCAGACACTAGTCTATTATAATAGAATTTTCCAGAAAAAAAATATTTTTGATTATCAAATCAATAAAGAAAGTACTGAAGTGGATCTAATTCTAGAATTTAATAACAATAATTATATTATAATTCTATAATTATCATTATTAACATATTACTGACGACCTTTGCCCCTCAGAGTGACAAGAGTCAGAGAGAAACGATTAGAGGGGCAAGGGTAAGGGGTAAGGCCAAGGGTTAAGGGTAAGGGGCAAGGCCAAGGGTAAGGGGCAAGGCCAAGGGTCAAGGGCGAGGGTCAAGGGTCATTGGACCAGCTTCAAGCGATTACTTTCAAACTTTTATATGAGATTCTGGTCTGCCATTGCAAAGTTTTCCTCCCAGAAGTATTGAGATATTTTCCTCTTCACTTTTCCCCAAATACAATTTTCCTGAGCCTCTTTTAGCATGATATTTTAATTTAGCTTCTTTTCCTTGTTTCTCGATTATTATTATTATTATAATCAAGGGGGAAGCGCTAAACCCGGAGGATTATACAGCGCCTGGGGGGGGGGGATGTGGAAGGCATTCAGGCTTAATTCGGGGAACTGGAGCACAGATCCAATTCCCTAAATCAAGAGCCCCTCACCAACATCAAGGAACCTTCCTTGAGGGGCTTGTTTCTCGAGACTTTTTTTTCCTTGTTTCTCGAGACTTTTTTTCCTTGTGTCTCGAGGCTCTTTTTTCCTAGTGTCTCAAGATTTTTTTCCTAGTGTCTCAAGACTTTTTTTCCTTGTTTCTCGAAACTTTTTTTTTCCTTGTTTCTCGAGACTTTTTTTCCTTGTGTCTCGAGGCTTTTTTTTCCTAGTGTCTCGAGACTTTTTTTTCCTAGTGTCTCAAGACTTTTTTTTCCTTGTTTCTCGAGACATTTTTCCCCCTAGTGTCTCGAGATTTTTTTTTCTCAATGTGTGAATACTTTTGTTTTTCTTAAATGTCTAAGATTTTTTTCTTAGCGTTGCAAAACTTTTTCCTTTCAGCGTTTGGTGTATTATTTCTGATGGTGTGATTCCAGTCCCACTGGAGGTGATTCCAGTCCCACTGGAGGTGATTCCAGTCCCACTGGAGGTGATTCCAATCCCACTGGAGGTGATTCCAGTCCCACTGGAGGTGATTCCAGTCCCACTGGAGGTGATTCCAGTCCCACTGGAGGTGATTCCAGTCCCACTGGAGGTGATTCCAGTCCCACTGGTGGTGATTCCAGTCCCACTGGAGGTGATTCCAATCCCACTGGAGGTGATTCCAATCCCACTGGTGGTGATTCCAATCCCACTGGTGGTGATTCCAGTCCCACTGGAGGTGATTCCAGTCCCACTGGTGGTGATTCCAATCCCACTGGAGGTGATTCCAGTCCCACTGGTGGTGATTCCAGTCCCACTGGAGGTGATTCCAATCCCACTGGAGGTGATTCCAGTCCCACTGGAGGTGATTCCAGTCCCACTGGAGGTGATTCCAGTCCCACTGGTGGTGATTCCAGTCCCACTGGTGGTGACTCCAGTCCCACTGGTGGTGACTCCAGTCCCACTGGTGGTGACTCCAGACCCACTGGTGGTGACTCCAGACCCACTGGTGGTGACTCCAGACCCACTGGTGGTGACTCCAGACCCACTGGTGGTGACTCCAGACCCACTGGTGGTGACTCCAGACCCACTGGTGGTGACTCCAGACCCACTGGTGGTGACTCCAGACCCACTGGTGATGGCTCCACTCCCACTAGTGGTGACACCAATCTCACTGGTGGTTGACTCCAGTCCCACTAGTGGTGACTCCAGTCCCACTAACAGTGATCAGTGAATGGATCTACTTTCTCCTGGTCTCTGTACTGACAAACTTTCTCCTGGTCTTTGCACTGACAGTGACAAACTTTCTCCTGGTCTCTGCACTGTCAGTGACCAGTTTTCCCTTCTCATCTGACCCATAAAAGAAAGAAAAAAGTTTCCTGGCGTATATATCCCCACGTATCCAGGGAATATTTTTTCCAGGTATATTTTCCCTGCATTTTGTCGGGTATATATTTTTCCCTTTTTTTTCATCTTTCTCCCCCTGTTCCCCATTTTATTTCCCCATATTGCCTTGCATTGCATGCAACAGCGCGTATTTCCTGCGCCCCGCAGCGTTCTCCCACTTAATATTGCCTTTTGCAAATTAATTTTCCCCCACCAGCACGGCTTGCAATAGCTGTGTGAGGGTGATTTTCATCAAAAAAGGTTTGCACTTCAAGCCATTTTGCACACATTTCCTTAATCTTTGAAGTAGGCAATTCCTTCAATTTCTCTCTCCCCTCCTCTGAACCAGTTTCCCCAGGTCTGGCCTCTTGCTCTTGAAGTTGATCTATCAGCTCATCAGTGGTTAGTTCTTCATTGTCCTCCTCCACCAACTCTTCCACATCCTCCCCACTAACCTCCAACCCCAAGGACTTCCCCAATTCCACAATTGATTCCTCAACTGGTATACTACTCCTCTCAGGGTTAGCCTCAATCCCTTCAAAATCCCTTTTGTCTACACATTCTGGCCACAGTTTCTTCCAAGCAGAGTTCAAGGTTCTCTTAGTCACTCCCTCCCAAGCCTTACCTATAAGGTTTACACAACTGAGGATATTAAAGTGATCCTTCCAAAACTCTTTTAGAGTCAATCCAGTGTCTGTGGTCACTTCAAAGCACTTTTGAAACAGAGCTTTTGTGTACAGTTTCTTGAAGTTGGAAATGACCTGCTGGTCCATGGGCTGCAGGAGAGGAGTGGTATTAGGAGGCAAAAACTTCACCTTAATGAAGCTCATGTCCCCATAAAGTCGCTCTGCCACGTCTGTAGGATGACCAGGGGCATTGTCTAACACCAGGAGGCACTTAAGGTCTAATTTCTTTTCAGTTAGGTAATCTTTCACATTGGGGGCAAATGCATGGTGTAACCAGTTATAGAAAAATTCCCTAGTGACCCATGCCTTACTGTTTGCCCTCCACAGCACACACAAATTATCCTTGAGGACATTCTTTTGCCTGAACGCTCTGGGTGGGAGTTTCAGAGTGATACACTAATAAAGGCTTAACTTTGCAATCACCAGTAGCATTGGCACACATGAGAAGAGTAAGCCTGTCTTTCATAGGCTTATGTCCTGGGAGTGCCTTTTCCTCCTGAGTAATGTAGGTCCTGCTTGGCATTTTCTTCCAGAACAGGCCTGTTTCATCACAATTAAACACTTGTTCAGGTTCCAGTCCTTCAGTTTCTATGTACTCCTTGAATTCATGCACATATTTTTCAGCCGCTTTGTGGTCCGAACTGGCAGCCTCACCATGCCGTATCACACTATGGATGCCACTACGCTTCTTAAATCTCTCAAACCAACCTTTGCTGGCCTTAAATTCACTCACATCATCACTAGTTGCAGGCATTTTTTTAATTAAATCGTCATGCAACTTCCTAGCCTTTTCACATATGATCGCTTGAGAGACGCTATCTCCTGCTAGCTGTTTTTCATTTATCCACACCAATAAGAGTCTCTCAACATCTTCCATCACTTGCGATCTTTGTTTCGAAAACACAGTTAAACCTTTGGCAACAACAGCTTCCTTGATTGCCGTTTTCTTGCCCACAATAGAAGCGATGGTTGATTTTGGTTTCTTGTACAACCTGACCAGGTCGGTGATACGTACTCCACTTTCATACTTATCAATGATTTCTTTCTTAATTTCAATGGGTATTCTTACCCTTTGAGGTGTAGGGTTGGCACTAGAAGCTTTCTTGGGGCCCATGGTCACTTATTTTCCACAAACAGCACCGAAAACACTGTAATAATACGAAATATTCCGAGTGTATGCTTGAATGTTACCGCGGAGGCTAGCTGGTAAACAATGGGACGGGCGGCACATGTGAGGCTAGCTGAGGGCCCACATTGGACGCGTCTCGAACGAAGTTCGCTGAGCGGGTTTTTGTCTACTATGCGGGGCAAAATTTTAGCGGACAAAGCGTTCGCTATGCGGAATGTTCGCTATGCAAGGCGTTCGCTATGCGGGGGTCCACTGTACGGCTATCACGCTCCACTACCGTTCTCTAAGCCCACATCTTTTATTTTGATGTTTCTACAGTATATATATATATATATATATATATATATATATATATATATATATATATATATATATATATATATATATATATATATATATATATAATATGTCGTGCCGAATAGGTAGAACTTGCGATCTTGGCTTAAATAGCAACGCTCATCTTGCCATATAGGACAAGCGAAAACTTGTGTATGCAATAATTTCGCCAAAATCATTCTGAACCTAACTAAAAAAATATATTCCATTGTGTTTGTTTAGTATTAAATTACTGTAAACGTTTTTAAAATATATTTAGTTGGGTTAGGCTAAAATAAATTTCGCTTGTTAGAATAAGGTTAGGTAAGTTTTCTAAGATTCTTTTGGTGCAAAATTAAATTTTTTTACATTAACATCAATTAAAAATATATATCTTTAAACGTATAAGAGAAATTTTTAGAAAGGACTTAATTTTAAATGAGTTCTTGCTAATTGACCAGTTTTACATATTCGGCACGACATGTATATATATATATATATATATATATATATATATATATATATATATATATATATATATATATATATATATATATATATATATATATATAATGTCGTGCCGAATGGGTAAAACTGGTCAATTAGCAAGAACTCACTTATAATTGTCCTTCATAAAATTTTCTCTTATACTTTTAAAGATATATTTTTTTCATTTATATTAAAGTAAAAATTAATATTTTGTACCAAAAGAACCTTAGAAAACTTACCTAACCTTATTATAACAAGCTAAATTTAATTTATCCTAACCCAACTAAATATATTTTAGATAAGTTTACAATAATTTAATAATAAACAAACACAATGAAATAATATTTTTTTTTCGTTAGGTTCAGAATGACTTTTGAAAAATTATTGCATACACAAATTTTCGCTTGCCTTATTCGGCAAGAAGAACGTTGCTATTTATGTCAAAATCGCAAGTTCTGCCTATTCGGCACGAATAGGCAGAACTTGCTTCTTCAAGATACTGATCTCTAGCTCTGTGTAACTGGCCTCGTTCGAAACGTATACCAATATCCTATACTATACCTTTTGCATGGGTTGAGGTATCCCCCGTTATGGGTTACGAGGGATACCTTTCTCTGATCATGAAGCCACCGAAACACACCTTGTTATGACAACACTTTCCTGTACGTGTTTTTTCAAGAATTTTTATGGAATTCCAATTTTTCCACCGAAATTTAGATGTAAAATTAGATTTTTTTTGAAGTTCTTTAGACATATTTCGGGACTGCAGACGGTACAGCACAAATAAAGCTATTGCGGTCAGCTTTTATAATCAACGAAATGAAGCGGCCACAAGTAATCCGTATTTAGGAAATTTATGGTGATGTTACGGTCCGTTGTAATAACCATAATTTTTAAAATGGTGGACCTGTAAGCCAGTGGAAGGCGTTGGTCAGATGACCAAAAGCTCCATTGGCGGGTCATTATATGACTAAGACCCGCCTCAGGAAACACTTGTCCTGTTTCCTGACAAACCTAAGAATAACTTCTTAAATCTTGTCTTCACCAGTAGAGCTGGAGTTATTGTCACTTGACGATTCCCAAGTGATAGTAACTCCAGATCTACTGAAAGGAAACCTTTCAAGCTGCCGTAGCTGATGAACCCTTGCTGGAATGCTTGACGATACCCTGACGGCCCTACTGAAGTCTCCCTGTTCCGTCTGACACATTTCACCACCTTGCATGATCTTCACCCTGATTATGACAGGGAAACAGCTTTTATTCCAACCAGGCCCCGGGGGCGCTAACCCCCGGAACACCCTCCAGGTATACCAGCACACTGCTCATATATCATTCATAAAAAAAAATCAAAACCACGAGAGTCAGCTTAACACTGCAAGCAGCCCGTCTAAGTAATAACAGTCATCATTTCACTGTTGTAAAGAGAGTAGAAAGGAAGACTGTTTAAGGCGCCTGAGAGAGCAGGAAGGACACCAAGTCTAAAGAAATGGCATTTCTTCGACAAGTTGCTCTGTTTTACTCTATATTTCTCGCTGATGTGTTCTCTGGCGTGAGTATTCTCAAGAGAAAGAGAAAGAAAACTGTGTTTGATGAGTAAACACGACCTAATTTATTTTCATGGGAAGTGGTAGAGCTTAAGCAAGATGTGAGGAAGTGAGGGAGGGAGAGAGGAAAGTAACCAGGAAGTAAGGGAATGAAGTAAAGAGGGAGTGAGGAAATTAAGGAAGAAGGAAGGAGTTGCAATAACAGGAGAGGGAGGGAGGGAAGAGACGAGAAAGATAGGGAAATACAAATTGGGAGTAGTAGGTAGGAAAGGAAGCAATGGGAAAGAAAGAGAGGGAGGTAAAGACTGAAAGAGAGAGGGAGGAAAAGACTAAAGGAGAGAGAGAAGTAAAGACTCAAGAGAGGAAAATAATGATTGAGGAAGAGTTTGAAGAAAAGGTAATTACGGAAAAAATAAATAAATATGAAGAGGAGGGGAAAAAGGAGAGAAAGTAAGGGAGGGAGGAGAATTAAAAAGAGCAAAGGAAACAAAGAAGCAGAGAATGGGAAAGGAATGGAAGGAAGTTGGGAATATAATCAAAGAAGGAAGAGAGGATGGAAGAGAGGGAAAGAGTAAGAGAGAGAAAAAGAAAACCAAGAGAGAAAAATGAAAGAGAAAGAACTAATTAAAATATTTAGCAGCAATCTCTTTGTGAAACTCTTGTTGTATCACTATTATTATTATTATTATTATTATTATTATTATTATTATTACTGACCAAGAATCACGTCACTGGTTACATTAATTACATTTGTTATCATACCGGTTACGTTGGTTAATTACATCAGTTATATTACAGAGTGGCCAGAAGGCTGACTAGTGTTTCTGGCTACATAAAGACATTAACAATTTATATGAAATGGAATCTGTAAATATTGATTGTTGGTGATAATGACGAGAAGACAGACTGGAGAACTAGCCTCTGTTTGTGATAATATTAAGCTCTATGTAGAGCCTTACGTCGTGTTTCACCCTGTGTAGAGCCTTATCATGTGTTTCGCCATGTGTAGAGCCTTATTACGTCGTGTTTCGCCCTGTATAGGGCCTTATCATGTGTTTCGCCATGTGTAGAGCCTTATTACGTCGTGTTTCGCCCTGTATAGGGCCTTATCATGTGTTTCGCCATGTGTAGAACCTTATTATGTCGTGTTTCGCCCTGTGTAGGGCCTTATCATGTGTTTCGCCATGTGTAGAACCTTATTATGTCGTGTTTCGCCCTGAGTAGAGCCTTATCAGGTGTTTCGCCCTGTTTGCAGCTTCAGCAGCGTTTTATCAACTTGATAAAACTCTACAGAGCGAAACGTTCTCTGAAAAAATACCTTTATTCTTCATTATACTTTTTCCTTCAAAATCTGTAATACCAGATTTAAAAAAGAAATACGTAAGATAAAAAGAATTAACAATGTCATAAATAAAGTTTTATCTAAAATAAATTTTAGTTTTACTGATTTTCCTTATTACTTCAAGATTAGCATGGTGGAAATAAGGAAATAAGGACCACTAAAATATGAAGACGTGACTTACTAAATAAGGCGTAGAATCTTAGAAAATAAGGAAGGACCCTTAAAATAAGGAGGTGAAAACCCCTTCTAAATAAGATGTAGAATCTTATTTTATAAGGACTCTTAAAATAAGGTGAAACCCCCTTCTAAATATGTAAAATCTTATTTCATAAGGGCCCTTAAAATAAGGAGGTGAAACCCCTCCTAAATAAGGTGTAGGATCTTGTTTTATAAGGACCCTTAAAATAAGATGAAACCCCCTTCTAAGATGCAGAGGCTGCCAAAATAAGAAAGTGAGGACCTTTAAAACGGGTAGGTGAAGCCCCCCCCCTTGAATAAGGTGTAGAACCTCCCAGGATAATGAGGTGCAGCCGCCTCCCCTAAAACAGGGAGGTAAAAACAGGCTCCTCCGAAATATTCTGTCAAGAAAGTGTACTTGTGAGAGGAAGGAAGCCGTTCCTTCCTGAAAGGTTTTTTCTTTTTTTCTTCCTGTCCGCATTCACAGCTTTGTGAGACAATGCGCTGACGCACTTGACCTTACTCCGAGAGTCTACTGCAGCTGTGCCTGTGTGGGTGAGGGAGAGGCAGGGAGAGAAGGATAGGAAGGGAGGGAAGGAGGGAGGGAATTTAAGAAGTTAGATCTGTGCGAAAGTACAGAGAATTAACATCTCTAACTGATCTATTAGGGTGTTAAAGAAACTACTAACAGCTTTAATACTAACACCTTCATCTGTCAGCTTTATCTATGAGTTTCATCAAACACCTTCATCTAACACCTTAACATAACACCTTCATCAAACACCTTAACCTAACGCCTTCATCAAACACCTTCATCTAACATCTTAACATAACACCTTCATCAAACACCTTAACCCAACACCTTCATCAAACACCTTCATCTAACACCTTCATCTAACACCTTCATCTAACACCTTCATCTAACACCTTTATCTAGCACTTTAACATAACACCTTCATCTAACAGCCTTGTCTAACACCAAGGTCAACCTTCCTGGCTGAACACTGATCTTATAGCTTAACATAGCTGGCTATTTTAACTATCTACCTGGGATAAATCTCTCTCTCTCTCTCTCTCTCTCTCTCTCTCTCTCTCTCTCTCTCTCTGAAGATCCTGGTCTTGCGTGTCTAGCTCGTGTAACTGCTTAACTTAGGTACTGGGTCGAATCACATATTCTACTAGTTCACTACTCTTCCGAATGACCGTAATCAACTAGGATTACTTACACAGTTCTGAAGAGGCGGGGCCAGGAGCTATGAATCGACCCCTACAACCACAATTAGGTGAGTAAAATTAGTTAAGTACACACACAACAGTGGATGAAGCAGTCTTGACCCGCTGAGACAGTCTTAACTGGGGAACCAGTTCGGATTAAAACTTACCAAAATATGTATTTTTGTTCCTTCAGTCACTAAAGCTGGGAGGTCTGTGTGGTATCTCGCACCACACCAAGTCTCGTTCCTGTTTCTAGTCTCTCCGCAGTGTCTCGTAAATAATCCAAAGTTCTCCCCAGTGTCTCGTTCCTGCTTCTAGTCTATCCTCAGGGTCTCGTAAATGATCCAAAGTTCTCCCCAGTGTCTCGTTCCTGCTTCTAGTCTATCCTCAGGGTCTCGTAAATGATCCAAAGTTCTTCCCAGTGTCTCGTTCCTGCTTCTAGTCTCTCCCCAGTGTCTCGTAAATGATGCAAAGTTCTCCCCAGTGTCTCGTTCCTGCTTCTAGTCTCTCCCCAGTGTCTCGTAAATAATCCAAAGTTCTCCCCAGTGTCTCGTTCCTGCTTCTAGTCTCTCCCCAGTGTCTCGTAAATGATCCAAAGTTCTCCCCAGTGTCTCGTTCCTGCTTCTAGTCTCTCCCCAGTGTCTCGTAAATGATCCAAAGTTCTCCCCAGTGTCTCGTTCCTGCTTCTAGTCACTCCTCAGGGTCTCGTAAATGATCCAAAATTCTCCCCAATGCTTCGTTCCTGTTTCTAGTCTCTCTCAAGTGTATCTTTAATGTTTGTAGACTACCTCCGCCGTCTCTGTCCTGCTTCTAGTATCCCTAGTGTCCCGTCACTGCTTCTAAATTCTCTCTGTTATGTCGGCAATAATTATACCATCTCTTCAGTGTCTCGTTAACTCTTAACAATTCTCTTCAGTCTCTAATACTTCAAGAATCTCTTGAGTGTCTCATCAAAGCTTGGAGATTCTTACGTCTCGCATATCTTCATGCTTCAAGACTTTGATTAAATTGTCTCATTTCTGATTTAAAAATCTCTCATTTAGAGAGACACTGAGCTCGGTAAAGCTCTGCTGAGAGCGAAAGCTGACCTGATAACCATCTGTTTAAAACGGTATCTGGCATGAGAAAGTTTCGTTTAGAGAGAAACTTGGCTTGAAAAAGCTCTATGAACAAGAACTATGTGCCACATTTGAGTGTTATTATCGCCGAAACGTTTTTCTTATACATCAGGCATCTTCAGTCGAATACAAGCGAATATAACACTAGAGACAGAACTAGTAGTAACAGTCGTAGTAGTTTTGAGGTGATTAGTCCCACAGCCTCGTTAGAGGGTGGTCTGTATCGTGCATCATCAGTGACAGAGCAATGATAAAGCTCTGATGAGAGCGAAACGTTTCAACATTTTATTTCTATCAGTTTCGCTCCATCGTCGAAAAATTCCCGTCTCCCAAACCGTCTCCTTGTTGCTCGAGTCTCTCTCTCTCTGGTTGCTTGCTATCTCTGTCTCTCTGGTTGCTTGCTATCTCTGTTTCTCTGGTTGCTTGCCGAGTCTCTCTGTCTCTCTGGTTGCTCGTGCTTAAAGATGTCCCGCGTCTCTAAATTTTTATTCCCTGGTCGGCAGAATTTTTCCAAGCGTTTCTCGGTCTTTTCTGCGTCAGGGACTTTATCGCGTCTCCGCTTCTCAATTGGCTTCCCTCTTTTTATTTTTTTTCATCAACAAATTTTGGAGTTTATGTCCCCGTGCTTTCATTAATTTTCGGAAAATTTTTGACGTGAAAGTTGTTTCTCGACACAGCGATTCTGCGATGGTTTATTACTGTTTTTTTTTCCTGTTTGTTTCTGTTTCTGTATGTCTGTCTCTCTCTCTATCAAGTCTTTATTTTAGTATTATTTTTAACTATGTTTTAACTAATTGTGTCGAAAGGCAAAAATACAGATCATAGGACACAAGTGTGATAAATGGTTTGGAAAACCGACGAGTTGAAGATTGAGACACTTATGCAACATATGGGGATCTTTATTAAGGAAACGTTTCGCCACACAGTGGCTTCTTCAGTCCAGTATAGAGGAGAGAGAGGTAAGGAGAGGAGGACTTTAAGGTAATCAGTCCCTCAGCCTGGAATCGATGTGTTCAGTCCATCAGTCTTGTAGAAAGTGATGGACTGAACTCATCAACTCCAGGCTGAGGGACTGATTAACTCGAAGTCCTCCTCTCCTTACCCCTCTCTGCTTTGTACTGGACCGAGGAAGCCACTGTGTGGCGAAACGTTTCCTTAATAAAGATTCCCATATGTTGCATAAGTGTTTCAATCTTCAAGGACACAAGCACATACACTAAGGACGTCTTTACTGTATACGTTTCGGTCCTGGTACCTTGGTCACTCCAGATGATACAAGAGAACGAGAAAATACCGTACATATAATGGAGAAAGTATGCCACTGGCGAAGATCAGGTGAAGGCGTCAGGTCATTCAACAGCCTTATCATGTGGCAGCAAGGAATCAGCGTGGAGTATCATTGAACAAATGTGACACACCTACAACTTCTGCACCTCTCCTGTCTACGGTTTATAAGCTCCTTCTCCGCACTTATGCCGTATTCTATTCAAGATTGATAGACTGACCACATCGACTCAAGGCTGAGGGACTGATTCTCCTCCTGTTCTTCAAGATTCTCCTTTGTATGGACTGATGAAGCCACTGTGTGGCGAAACGTTTCCTCAATAAAGATACCCTTGCAAGGGTAGCTGAGATGGTGTATTTGCTAACTCTTTGCTCTAGTTGGAAGTAGCAGCTGAGGATGTCTCAACAAATACAGTGGTGCCTGACAATGTTTGATTCTCCTTCGATTAGCACTGCTGTGTCCCATGCATGAGTGGGTGGTTTTGGCAGTGTTGACGTGTACTTAGCTCTGTGAAGACCTGTTTGCGCGCTCTCTACGAATTGAAGCAGGATGCCCTCCATCGAGCAACTTTACCAACAGCTTAAGGAAGAATTGAGGATAGCGAAGTTGGAGATTCGGCGACTGACCGAGGAAAACAAGAAGATTCGTAGTAGTCCTCCTGTTTTGAGTCCTCAGGTCAAGAAGGGAAACTGGTCAGTGGCTAGACAGCAGGGAACGAAGTTGACGATCAAGAAGACGAATGGAAAGATAGAAACGATGAAGAAGAAAGAGACTGCCGTGGAAACTGTTGTGGAAACATCTAATACATTCTCAGTGCTACCCGACGAATGTGAGTCGACTACTGGGAACATCACGACGAACGACACCAAGGAAGGTAAGAATATTGTTGTTGTTGGGGATAGCCAAGTTAGGTATATGGATAGGGCGTTCTGCTTGAAGGACAGGGGTAGGAGACAGAGAGTTTGCTTTCCTGGGGCTGGGATGGAGGATATTGTTAGCCGTCTGGATGACATCATGAGAGGTAATGGGAGCAATCCTATTATCTGTCTCAGTGCTGGAGGCAACGATGTTGGCAGACGTAGGAATGAAGACCTGATTAGCAGGTATAGGTCAGCAATAGAAATAATTAGGAGGAAGGGTGGGAACCCTGTCATATGTGGTATTTTGCCAAGGAGGGGAGTTGGAAATGAATGGTTGTCCAGGGCAATTGGTGTCAATTGCTGGCGGTAACATTCATTGACAACTGGGACCTCTTCTATGGCAGAAATGACATGTATGCCAGGGATGGGGTTCACTTATCTAGGTCTGGGGTGGTAGCACTGGCAACTGCAGTGGAGGGAGCAGTTAGGACTTTAAACTAGGAATAGTTAGTGGTATGGGTTTTGGCAGGAAAACAGTGAAGTCCCAGTGTAGTAATATTACGAGTCCTAGGGGAACTAGAAATAAGCAGAACGAGGTATATATTGAAAAGCCAGGGACTTTATGTGATAAGGACAGTAATAGGTTTAGTAGAAAAACAGAAATGAGCAGGAAGGGTAAAGAGAAAGGAGAATCTTTCAATGTTTATTATGCTAATTGCCGTAGTGCTAGGAATAAGATGGACGAGTTGAGATTAGTTGCTAGTGCAGGTAACATTAATGTATTTGCCTTAACTGAGACGTGGTTTAATTAAAAAAGTCGGGACATGCCTGCGGAATGTCATATTCAGGGTTTTAAATTGTTCCAAGTAGATAGAAGTATCGGGAAGGGGGGTGGGGTGGCATTGTAAGTCCGAGATCGCTTGAACTGTTGCATAAAAACGGGTATTAAGTCTGAAGTAACACATACAGAGTCTGTTTGGATAGAAATTTCAGAGGGGCATGAAAAACTGATTTTAGGAGTGATATACCGTCCCCCAAACTTAGATAGGGACCAAGGGAGACTACTATGGGAGGAAATTGTTAAGGCCACAAGGCACGATAATGTAGTAATTCTAGGAGACTTTAACTTTAGTCATATTGATTGGAATTTCTTGACTGGGAATTTAAAATCATACGACTTCTTAGAAGTAGTTCAGGATTGTTTTTTGAAGCAGTTTGTGACAGAACCTACAAGGGGAAATAACCTGCTTGACTTAGTTATGGCAAACAATGAATCCCTTGTTAATAATTTAGAAATTTCAGAGGAACTGGGTGCTAGCGACCACAAATCAATTACATTTAGCATTGAATGGAAGTACGATAGTAGCGATAACTCAGTAACAGTCGCAGATTTTCGCTTAGCAGATTACGATGGGCTTAGAGAACACTTATCATCTGTTGACTGGGGTAACGAAGTGAGATATCAATATGACAGTTTTCTGAACACTATACATGCGGCTCAAAGAACGTTTATCACATATAAAGAAATTAGATCAAATAGAAATGACCCAAAATGGATGAATAATAGGCTCAAATATCTACTAGGGCATAAGAAAGGAATTTATAGGCGTATCAAAAGAGGTGAGGGTCATCTTATGAATCAGTATATTGACATTAAGAGGGACATTAAAAAGGGGATAAGAAAAGCTAAAAGGGACTATGAAATTAAAGTTGCTAGGGATTCTAAAACTAACCCAAAAAGTTTTTTCCAGGTCTATAGAACAAAAGTTAGAGATAAGATAGGTCCCCTTAAAAATAACTATGGGCACTTTACTGACAAAGAGAATGAAATGTGCTCGATTTTTAATAATTATTTTCTTTCAGTTTTTACACAGGAAGACACTAACAATATTCCAGTAATTAATTTTTATAGTGGGCTAGAAGATAAATTATGTAACATCACAGTCACTAGTGAAATGGTTGTGAAGCAGATAGACAGACTGAAGCAAAATAAGTCGCCGGGTCCTGATGAGGTTTTTTCAAGGGTTCTTAAGGAATGCAAAATGGAACTCTGTGAACCATTAACTAATATTTTTAATTTATCTCTTCAAACAGGTGTAGTGTCTGATATGTGGAAGATGGCTAATGTAATTCCTATTTTTAAAACAGGGGACAAGTCGTTACCGTCAAATTACCGCCCAATAAGCCTGACCTCAATTGTAGGCAAATTACTAGAGTCAATTATAGCTGAGATTATAAGAAGCCATCTCGATAAGCATAGCTTGATTAATGATACTCAGCATGGATTCACAAGAGGCCGGTCTTGTCTAACTAATTTATTAACTTTCTTCAGTAAAGCTTTTGAGGCTGTTGACCACGATAAAGAATTTGATATTATTTACTTAGATTTTAGTAAGGCTTTTGATAGAGTTCCGCACCATAGACTGTTAAAGAAAGTGGCAGCTCATGGCATTGGGGGAAAAATGCTCTCGTGGATCGAGTCATGGCTCACTAACAGGAAGCAGAGAGTGTCCATAAATGGGGTTAAATCCGGGTGGGGATCTGTAACAGGGATCAGTCTTGGGCCCGTTGTTGTTTATAATATATATCAATGATCTTGATGAGGGAATTACTAGTGATATGAGCAAATTCGCCGATGACACAAAGATAGGTAGGATAATTGATTCAAACGTAGATGTTATGGAACTTCAGGAGGATTTAAACAAACTCTATTCTTGGTCAGAAAAGTGGCAGATGCAGTTCAATGTAGATAAATGCATGGTTCTGAAGCTTGGGAGTGCCCATAACCCTAGTACTTATAAGTTAAATGATGTAGAACTTAGCCATACAGATTGCGAAAAGGATTTGGGGGTTATGGTGAGCAGCAACCTTAAACCAAGACAGCAATGCCTAAGCGTACGTAATAAGGCAAATAGATTACTGGGATTTATATCAAGAAGTGTAAGCAACAGAAGTCCAGAGGTCATACTGCAGCTTTATACATCATTAGTAAGGCCTCACCTAGATTATGCAGCTCAGTTCTGGTCTCCATATTACAGAATGGACATAAATTCGTTAGAAAACATTCAGCGTAGGATGACTAAATTAATACATAGCATTAGAAATCTTCCTTATGAAGAAAGATTGAAGACTCTTAAGTTACATTCACTTGTTAGACGAAGAATGAGGGGAGACCTGATCGAAGTGTATAAGTGGAAGATAGGTATTAATAAAGGTGATATTAATAAGGTCTTGAGGATGTCTCTCCAAGAGAGAACCCGCAGTAATGGATTTAAATTAGATAAGTTTAGATTTAGAAAGGACATAGGAAAGTGATGAATGGTTTGAAAAACCGACAAGTTGAAGATTGAGACACTTATGCAGCATATGGGAATCTTATTCAGGAAACGTTTCGCCACACAGTGGCTTCATCAGTCCAATACAAAGAGGAAGGCGTAAGGAGAGGAGGAGTATGAGGTAATCAGTCCCTCAGCCTGGAGTCGATGTGTTCAGTCCATCAATCTTGGATGGACTGAACACATCGACTCCAGGCTGAGGGACTGATTACCTCATACTCCTCCTCTCCTTACGCCTTCCTCTTTGTATTGGACTGATGAAGCCACTGTGTGGCGAAACGTTTCCTGAATAAAGATTCTCATATGCTGCATAAAGTGTCTCAATCTTCAACATAGGAAAGTATTGGTTTGGAAATAGGGTAGTTGATGAGTGGAACAGTCTACCTAGTTGAGTTATTGAGGCTAGGACTTTGGGTAGTTTCAAATTTAGGTTGGATAAGTACATGAGTGGGAGGGGTTGGATTTGAGTGGGACTTTCACATCAGAGCTTATTTCTTGGGTGGCATTGAAAATTGGGTTGAGCAAATGTTTTGTTAGTGGGATGAATTGCAAAGGACCTGCCTAGTATGGGCCAACAGGCCTCCTGTAGTGTTCCTCCTTTCTTATGTTTCTTATGGTAAGGACTTGTCTTGTAAAGGACACAAGTGCAACTAATGTGACATTTTTATTGTGGCAACGTTTCGCTCCCCAGGAGCTTTGTCAAGCCGTTGACAAAGCTCCTGGAGAGCGAAACGTTGTCACAATAAAAATGTCACATTAGCTACACTTGTATCCTTTTACTTTACATATTGTCGGAAATTCTACCAACATTATTACAATGACTTGTTTGGGCCAGCAGGCCTGCTGCAGTGTTCCTCCATTCTTATGTTCTTATGAGATGTCACGCTTTAGATATATTGAAGACTTAAGCATTTTTGTGTTCTCGGACCCGTGTAGAAAGATTCATCCTTGCTCCTCCTACATAGATCTTGTTGCATCTTCCGCGTGGAATACTTCACTGTCAGGATTTTCCGGGGATATTCCTGGTGATGTCTCTGATGGAAGACCTGGCCATGGTAGCTACGTTGATGTTGGTTCTTGAAAGGACTGTCTAGTATTGTTGGCTACGTCTCCAGGCAGAATTAGGAATCTGGTTCCTCGATGGTGGCGTTGTTCGCGGAGTTGAGTATTTTCATAGCTCTTCGTTTACAATCTTGTATAAAGTCGAGAAGTAAGAATACGCGACTGGAGATACGAACAGCGCCTAGGAAAAAACTTAAAATGCCTAAGGTCATCTTTGTTAGGTAAGACACATATGCAACAGTTAGGTATCTTTATTTCGAAACGTTTCGCCTACACAGTAGGCTTCTTCAGTCGAGTACAGAAAAGTTGATAGAAGCAGAAGATACTTGAAGACGATGTAATCAGTCCATCACCCTTAAAGTTTTGAGGTGGTCAGTCCCTCAGTCTGGAGAAGAGCATTGTTCCATGGAATGAAACAATATGGAGATGAAGTGACAGGATGGAGCCTTATATAGCGCCAAGAGGTGAGACGTAGGTCACTAGAAGAGGTAAGAACTCAGATGTTGGGAGGTCAGGTCCCTCTCAAATCCAGCCGTTCTCACTAGTAGAGGTTGTCGCCTACTGTGTAGGCGAAACGTTTCGAAATAAAGATACCTAACTGTTGCATATGTGTCTTACCTAACAACCTGTCGGTATTTTATACCATTTTAATGTTCAAGGTCATCTTTGTTGGTTTCCTGATGACTCTTAAGAGAGCAGTTTTCTTCGGTGACCAGCGGAGAGGAACATCAAGAAATGGTACTTTCCCTTCGTTTTCTTCCCTTCGTTTTCAAGTTCAAGAGCAAATTTGGTAGCAGGTTCGACGTGTTTGATCTAATGACTGTCTTGAATGTTGAATCTTCTGGGATATATAACCGGAATGTTTTCGACACATCTGAACCATATGACTATATTATGAGGGACATTGCAAGAACCTTTGTCGGTAAGTTTATATAAAAATCTCGGCCATGCACTCGGCTAATAACTTAACAGAGCCAAGACAAAGCACTGTTCGAAAAAAAAATTATTTCCATATCTGAAGGAGTTGAAAGTAATACACAACCCGATAAGAGCCAAGAAGTCACAGCGGAATACAGGTCATCTGTAATTCTATGTTCCAGTACGTCGGTGACGTCATCGGTGGGAACACTAGTGAAGAATGAGGGAACCCCAGTCAAGCCGTGTAAACCCACCGGAATATATAAACACCTGGGAATACATTTTCCTCCTCTGGGAGGAGGAGGCGGCCGCCTTTAGAGAAGTTTCAGTAGAGGCAAATCATTTGGTTCAAGCTCTCTTAAAACCTTAACAGATTTTACATATTATGAATCGACATTTGATTTCTAGTATTATACATACATTGACACTAGTGTATCAGAATACGCTAAAAAAAAAAACAGCGGTTTCAATGAGGAATAAAACCAGGAAATGGTTAAGGTTTCCTAAGGACACTCCACTGGGGGAATTCTATATGCCTATTACAGGTGGTGGGCTAGGATGTACTTGTCTTTGGACAAGAGTTCCCATATTAAGAAGATATCGGTCCGTGGAGACAAGTACCAGTTGGTCCAAGCTTTGGCTGTACAGCATAGCACCAAGCAGATGATTACAACAATAAATAAATTGGATTTCTGGTGCCATTGTGCTAACCAGGAAGAAAGGCCGGCAATGGCAGGCCTTAAAGAGCAAGATTTGGTTGGATGACTAGTGATTCTGCCTTAATAAAAGGGACTGATTACATCGATGTACGTCGGGCGACTCAGCAGAGAATTTTACTAAGATCTGACGATGCTGGTTCTACCGTAGAAGTTGACACGCGGCCCATTACATTCCACGAAGGTACCGATGGAGCAGATATAATCATCTGGCGAGGAGTTATCTCTCGTATCACAAGCCATCCTTATGAAAGCCTTCAGCATAAGTATGACTAACTTGGGGCTATATGTGGTTAAAACCACGGGAGATCAGTGGTGGAAGAGAGGATGCATACGAGATGGGAAGCTGTTGAGCTTCACTGACATGGCTACCTATATGAAGAAGCGGTCCTTCAGGAGGCGAGGGTAACTGCCACCGAACTCATGCAGATAATACGACAAAAAATTATGTTTTTGATTCAGGCAAGGTGTTCCCCTGAGTGCATACGATGAGCAAGGCTTATGGTGCCTAGTCTGTTGAATAGACATCTTGGCTAGATGTCCGGCTAGTCTGTGAGAGGCACTTCTAATACCAGATGTGACAGGATGGTGAGGGTTCCAGGGTTTGCGTATTATTGGAGTCTATACAACATGACTCACGAAATCGTAATGACACGATTGCAAACAAACCATACCACGGGCGGGGTTGAACCCGCGGTCAGAGAGTCTCAAAACTCCAGACCGTCGCGTTAGCCACTAGACCAGCTAGCCATAATAAGATTCGTCCAACTAGGTATATTTCTACACCAGAGGAAGGTTAGCACAGGCACCACTGTGACCACAAATGCAAGTTTTTACAGACGAATCTCCAGCTAGCGTGGCCGTGGTATGGTTTGCAATCGTGTCATTACGATTTCGTGAGTCATGTTGACGGCATTGAGGAGACTTGAGCTAGAGTTCGTCACGGCCACGCTAGCTGGAGATTCGTCTGTAAAAACTTGCATTTGTGGTCACAGTGGTGCCTATGCTAACCTTCCTATGGTGTAGAAATATACCTAGTTGGGCGAATCTTATTGTGGCTAGCTGGTCCAGTGGCTAACGCGATGGTCTGGAGTTTTGAGACTCTCTGACCGCGGGTTCAATCCCGCCCGTGGTATGGAGTCTATACAACCTTGCTGACCAGGTTTTTATTTTTACCACATTCAGAACAACGAAGGATGCGGCGTGCTTTCTAGAAGACGATCTCCCTGTTCTCATCCAGGGTTGATAAGTGCTGGTGTCGTTCAGAATGTTAAGAATTTTGTTGTAATCACTTTGATGTGTATCCTGTCTTTAAGGGTCAGATTGTTCAGAATGTTGATATATCTTCTAGGGATGGCAGGAGAGGATGGTTCAGTGATAGCTACGATAATGAAGCCTTGTAGAAAGCCTTACTGGTCGTCCGAGTCAGTAGAATAATGATTCATGGTGGTGTCGAAGAGGTGATTTTTTTCTTACGAATTCCTTGATTTGGCTGTATATCAGCTTTGGCTCAGATTTAGCTTTTGACTATATGTCATTCTCAAACTGTCATTCATTTCTGGCTTTCTACTTGCCTCCCTATTCTCTGGCTTTCTTTGTTTCCCATGTCTTCCATGCTCTCTCTTTTATCTTCTGCCTCCCTGAACCTCTGGGTGAACCACGAGCTCATTCAGTTCTTGCCTTTGCTTCTTCTGCCAATGGGAATGAATTTCTCCTCCGCGTCCCGGCACTTTCCGGCTACATACTCCATCGTCTGCGTCCCGACACTTTCCAGCAACATACTCCATCGTCTGCGTCCCAGCAACTTTCCAGCTACATACTCCATCGTCTGCGTCCCGCCACTTTCCAGCTACATACTCCGTCTACGTCCCAGCAACTTTCCAGCAACATACTCCATCGTCTGCGTCAGGGCACTTTCCAGCTACATACTCCATCGTCTGCGTCCCAGCAACTTTTCAGCTACATACTCCATCGTCTGCGTCCCGGCACTTTCCAGCTACATACTCCATCGTCTGCGTCCCAGCAACTTTCCAGCAACATACTCCATCGTCTGCGTCCCCACTTTCCAGCAACATACTCCATCGTCTGCGTCCCAGCAACTTTCCAGCTACATACTCCATCGTCTGCGTCCCGGGCTACATACTCCACTTTCCCAGCTACATACTCCATCGTCTGCGTCCCAGCAACTTTCCAGCAACATACTCCATCGTCTGCGTCCCAGCAACTTTCCAGCTACATACTCCATCGTCTGCGTCCCGGCACTTTCCAGCTACATACTCCATCGTCTGCGTCCCAGCAACTTTCCAGCAACATACTCCATCGTCTGCGTCCCAGCAACTTTCCAGCAACATACTCCATCGTCTGCGTCCCAGCAACTTTCCAGCTACATACTCCATCGTCTGCGTCCCGGCACTTTCCAGCTACATACTCCATCGTCTGCGTCCCAGCAACTTTGAGGTAACATACTCCATCGACTGCGTCCCGGCACTTTCCAGCTACATACTCCATTGTTTCATGTGCAGTCATTCCCACTAGCTGTTTCTCCCGGTGCACTCTGTCTAGGAATTGCCTCCTGCCGTCTTGATCTCTTTTGAAGTTAAGTTTGTCACTTCAAACCCTGTATTCCTCACTAAGTTCAGGGTGTTCGAACTTCAGGCCTTTCATGTTTGATGTTTCCTTCAACAGAATCACTTAGAATAAACTGTTCCTAGAACATTAGTAGTTGTACAGAACTGTTAGTAGAATGACAGAACATTAGTTAGTAGAATAGAACACTTCTAGAAGTTAGGAGAAGAGTACTTAGAAAAGTAGTTGCTATAACAGTAGTTAATAGAACAGCAGTTACTAGAACAGCAGTTACTAGAACAGCAGTTACTAGAACAGCAGTTAATAGAACAGCAGTTACTAGAACAGCAGTTACTAGAACAGCAGTTAATAGAACAGCAGTTACTAGAACAGCAGTTACTAGAACAGCAGTTACTAGAACAGCAGTAACTAGAACAATTGCATGTGTAAAACAGAAAATAAAGGAAAAAAACACGAGAGAGAGAGAGAGAGAGAGAGAGAGAGAGAGAGAGAGAGAGAGAGAGAGAGAGAGACCAGGTATACTGCACCTTGCATCACTAGGTAACGACGGAGGTGAAGATATGGGGAGTTTCAGTAGAGATTGAAGGAGGGAGATGGTGATGGAAAGCAAGAGGGAGATGATGGAGAGACAAAGCTAGTGTGATGGAAGAGACAGTGGTGTGACGGTAGGGACAGTGATGTGACGGTAGGGACAGTGGTGTGACTGTAGGGACAGTGTGGCGGGAGAAACAATGGAGTGAAGGGAGGGACAGTTATGTGACGGGAGGGACAGTGTGACGGGGGAGACAGTGGTGTGACGGGAGGGACAGTAGTGTGACGGGAGACAGTGGTGTTACGGTAGGGATAGTGTGTGACGAGTGACAAGTGTGACGGGAGGGACAGTGGTGTGACGGGAGAGACAGTGGTGTGAAGGGAGGGGCAGTAGTGTGACGTGAGGGACAGTGGTGTGATTGGAAGGTCAGTGGTGTAACGGGAGGGATAGTGGTGGGACGTGTGACAGTAGTGTGACGGGAGGGACAGTGGTGTGACTGTAGGTATAGTGGTGTGACGAGAGGGACAGTGGTGTGACGGGAGAGACAGTGGTGTGACGAGTGACAGTGTGACGGGAGAGAGTGGTGTGACAGTGGTGTGACGGGAGGGGCAGTGGTGTGACGGGAGGGACAGTGGTGTGATGGGAAAGACAATGGTGTAACGGGAGGGATAGTGGTGTGACGGTAGGGACAGTGATGTGACGGTAGGGATAGTGGTGCGACGGCAGGGGCAGTGGTGTGACGGTAAGGGCAGTGATGTGACGGTAGGGATATTGGTGTGATGGGACAGTGTGATGGGAGAGACAGTAGTGTGACGGAAGAGACAGAAGTGTGACGGTAGGGACAGTAGTGTGACGGAAGAGACAGAAGTGTGGCGGGAGGGACAATAGTTTGATGGGAGAGACAGAAGTGTGACGGGAGAGACAGAAGTGTGACGGGAGAGACAATAGTGTGACGGGAGAGACAGAAGTGTGATGGGAGAGACAATAGTGTGACGGGGAGACAGTAGTGTGACGGGAGAAACAGAGCGTGACGGTAGGGTCAGTAGTGTGACGGAAGATACAGAAGTGTGACGGGAGACAGTGGTGTGACGGAAGAGACAGTGTGACGGGAGAGACAGTAGTGTGACGAGACAGTAGTGACGGGATAGACAGTAGTGTGACGGGAGACAGTAGTGTGACGGGAGACAGTGTGACGGGAGAGACAGTAGTGTGACGGGAGGGACAGTAGTGTGACGGGAGAGAGTAGTGTGACGGGAGAGACAGTAATGTGACGGGAGGAACAGTAGTGTGATGGGAGAGACAGTAGTGTGACGGGAGAGACAGTAGTGTGGCGGGAGAGACAGTAGTGTGACGGAAGGAACAGTAGTGTGATGGGAGAGACAGTAATGTGACGGGAGAGACAGTGTGACGGGAGAGACAGTAGTGTGACGGGAGGAACAGTAGTGTGATGGGAGAGACAGTAATGTGACGGGAGAAACAGTAGTGTGACGGTAGAGACAGTAATGTGACGGGACAGACAGTAGTGTGACGGGAGAGAGTAGTGTGACGAGACAGTAGTGTGACGGGAGACAGTAGTGTGACAGGAGAGACTGTAGTGTGACGGGAAAGACTGTAGTGTGACGGGAGAGACAGTAATGTGACGGGAGAGACAGTAGTGTGACGGGAGAGAGTAGTGTGACGAGACAGTAGTGACGGGAGACAGTAGTGTGACAGGAGCAACTGTAGTGTGACGGGAAAGACTGTAGTGTGACGGGAGACAGTAGTGTGACGGGAGAGAGTAGTGTGACGAGACAGTAGTGACGGGAGACAGTAGTGTGACGGGAGAGAGTAGTGTGACGGGAGAGAGAGTAGTGTGACGGGAGAGACAGTAGTGTGACGGGAGAGACAGTAATGTGACGGGAGAGGCAGTAATATGATGGGAGAGACAGTAATGTGACGGGAGAGACAGTAGTGTGACGGGAGAGACAGTAGTGTGACGGGAGAGACAGTAATGTGACGGGAGAGGCAGTAATATGACGGGAGAGACAGTAATGTGACGGGAGAGACAGTAGTGTGACGGGAGAGACAGTAATGTGACGGGAGAGACAGTAATATGATGGGAGAGACAGTAGTGTGACGGGAGAGACAGTAATGTGACGGGAGAGACAGTAGTGTGACGGGAGAGACAGTAATGTGACGGGAGAGACAGTGTGACGGGAGAGACAGTAATGTGACGGGAGAGACAGTAATATGACGGGAGAGACAGTAGTGTGACGGGAGAGACAGTAGTGTGACGGGAGAGACAGTAGTGTGACGGGAGAGACAGTAGTGTGACGGGAGAGACAGTAGTGTGACGGGAGAGACTGTAGTGTGACAGGAGAGACAGTAGTGTGACGGGAGAGACAGTAGTGTGACAGGAGAGACAGTAGTGTGACGGGAGAGACAGTAATGTGACGGGAGAGACAGTAGTGTGACGGGAGAGACAGTAGTGTGACGGGAGAGACAGTAATGTGACGGGAGAGACAGTAGTGTGACGGGAGAGACAGTAGTGTGACAGGAGAGACAGTAGTGTGACGGGAGAGACAGTAGTGTGACAGGAGACACAGTAGTGTGACGGGAGAGACAGTAGTGTGACAGTGGACACACGAACAAAAATCCTTCAACATTGAAATCCGCAGAAAAAAGGTCCTACCAATCAGCAGATGAAGTAAATAAAAACTTTAGTGTCGGGGTGACGCTCCAGAATTCACTTGCGTCTGATAGACGAAAATAAAACTTTCTTTGACTTCCATTTTCTCTCTTCTCTCTCTCTTCACACTCTCATTTTTCCTGCGAACATTCAGCTTTACCGGTAGCTTTATTACGTCTTTACTGTGTTAATACTATATTTTTAGCTTTATTTTTCTTAATAATTTTAGTACTGAGCATTATACAGTGGACCCCCGCATAACGATCACCTCTGAATGCGACCAATTATGTAAGTGTATTTATGTAAGTGCGTTTGTACGTGTATGTTTGGGAGTCTGAAATGGACTAGTCTACTTCACAATATTCCTTATGGGAACAAATTCAGTCAGTACTGGCACCTGAACATACTTCTGGAGTGAAAAAATATCGTTAACCGGGGGTCCACTATATATCTACATTTTATCTTTGCAATTTTTACATTTTTTTATCTTACCATATATTTTTTTTAAGATTTTGTTATTGCTATTTTTTTTTTTTTTTGCAGGTTCCACCATGTGATGAATGGTTTAGAAAACCGACAAGTTGAAGAATTGAGACACTTATGCAACACATGGGAATCTTTATTGAAGAAACGTTTCGCCACACAGTGGCTTCATCAGTCCAATACAAAGTAGAAATGGGTAAGGAGAGGAGAAGTTTGAGGTAATCAGTCCCTCAACCTGGAATCGATGTGTTCAGTCCATCACTCTTGTAGGAAGTGCAGCATAGGGCTAGAGAGGTGGCTTATATACGGCAGTCAGGCGAGTTGAAGCAGGAGGAGGTGAGATCACAGTGGGACCTGCCACTAGTGTAAGTAGGTCGTCGTCCAAAGGTTGGGCAAGCGTTGAAGTCTTTGTACCAAGATTCCATGATGTTGCAGTGTCTGACAGATGTGATGAATGGTTTAGAAAACCGACAAGTTGAAGAATTGAGACACTTTTGCAACACATGTGTTGCATAAGTGTCTCAATTCTTCAGGTTCCACCATGATTGCTAATATTGATTGTGACCTCAACCTCCTCTCTGACCTTTACAAGAATCATCTTATAACAAATCCAGACTTCATCTATTACACAACTAGCTAAGTACAACCTTCAGTAAAAAAACAAGAACTCCTCAATTTTCAACAACAGTGGTAGATCCCTCAGTTAAGACTGATGCAATCCCTGCTAATCTAACTTTCATTGTTCCAAGCGAAACATGGCTTAAATATAGCACAATATACATTTACAATTTACTTGTTTACACAGCCATTCATAACTGGAGATGAGATGAAGAGGGAGATGACACTGCTTTGTACTACGGCAATGAGATGCAGCGCATTAATTCAACTTGTACCAGAGATGAACATAGGGAATTCATATTTACTCACTTTACAGCTAAATAAACATAAGTGCACCAGCAACAATAGGAGACGTCCACAGATTTTCCGCCCCAGACATAAGCATCCTCGGAGATAATCTTAACGACCAAATCGTAAATATTAAAAACCTCAATTAAATAATACCCGGAGATTTTAACATCAATCTCAAATTACCGACAAAATGTTAAGTAAAAGGACACAATAAAATATTACATTAGTTGCTTCTGTGACAATTTATGACATTTATTTCCTATTATTACCCTCAGTTGCCGAACCCACGTGAACTACTGAGACAGCTGTATCTTCTTTTGATTACATTTGGACAAACACAACAGTCCTAAAAGCTGGCATAATTACTAACAATATAAATGAGCATTACCCAAACTTCTTAGTGGCCAACATAGCCAAATCTCAAATTTTCAGCAATAATATCTCATTCACGCTTCACGACGAGGTATCACTAAATAATTTTATCATGTCAATAAATGCCCATGACTGGCAGAGAGAATTAAGTAATAAAAATATTTACTCATGTGTTCAAGTTTGGCTTAAAAAATCAGTGCCGATAAAAACCAGATAGGTCCCACCCAAGAGACTAAATAACCGTTGGTTCACAAGCAACAACCTCTGATCTACTGACACAAAACATACCTATTGTAAACAATACAGAATTAATCCCCTAAAGAACTATCAAAAAGATACACATCTATAATTACTATGTTTATAAAAAATATAAACAACTGTATTATGCCAACAGGTTGCAAGAAATAGTGATATTAAAATGACCTGGAAAACACAGTTACTAGGCTCGCTCAAAAATGCTAAGCCCGAAGGTAGTGTGCCTTTTCTTGTTATTTACCGAAGGAATTGTTCTGACCAGACCTAACGAATCTTCTATTCATGTCGTTGATACAGTCAATAAACTTAATAACTTCTACTATATGGACTAACCTTGCCAGCAAAACTCCACACTCTATATCTCAGGTTAGTTACTCAGTGACACTTACCAAGGCTACCTCTGCCGGTCGTCAACAAATTCTACTGAGGTAACTTCAGTATTAAATCCACTTAACAAATAAGCTGTTAATAAAGCAAGTATAACTCTATTCATATACAAGAAAGCTGCCCATGTTTTACCACCTGTCACTGTAGTTCTGTGTAATATATCTTTTGAAACCAAAAAATCCCTAATATACTTAAACTTGTTCGTGTTATCCCACTCCATAAAGACGGTGACTCAGCTGAAATCAACAATTATAGATCAATTTCTAACTTGCCACTGTTGTCAACAATCTTGGAGAAGATACATTAAACCAATATCTATTTTTTTCTAAACAATATATTATTAACCCTTGCTAGTGCGGCTTCAGGCCGGGGGGGGGGGGGTAAAAAATACACACTAGTAATGCTAGCATAAAGACGGTAGACTGTGACTCTCCATCTCTTGAAAATAATGAATACTCAATGGGTCTCTTTAGTCATCTAAAAAAAAAAAATAGCACTGTAGACTGCAACATCTTGCTGCCAAAACTAAGACATTATTCAACCCATTATTAATTATTTCACCATAAATTTCCAAGCAGGTTCTCCAGTAAAGCATTTGCAATATCAACTTTCTTTATAGAATGAATAAAGGAGGAAATTCCTTAGTATCTTTGTTGATGAAACATATCGCCTACACAGTAGGCTTCTTCAGTCAAATACAGAGGGAACAGTAGTAGTGAAATACAGATGATATAATCAGTCCATCAACCTTAGAGAAAAAGTATTTAAGGAGGTCAGTCCCTCAGCCTGAAGAAGAGTTTGTCTCCACGGAACAAGGGGGTCATGTGGAGAATGGGAGGCACTCAGGTTCGATTCTTGGAGAAACAGGTCCAGTTCCTTGGATCAAGACCCCACCAGCCTCTCACAGGCATGAGGTCACTAGAGAAGATGAGTGTTTGAGGCGATGACACGCACAAACATCACCACACATCACAAACATTCTAATCGTCACACATCACATACAATACACATCACGCATCATACACATCAACTATACTAATAATAATAATAATAATAATAATAATAACAGACAAACACATTTCACATCACGTTAAAGTCAATCATTGTGGACACGAGCACTGGTTTTATGGTGCGTTGTGATGTTTAATGCTGGAGGAGGAGGAAGAGCAGGGAAATGAGAAAGAGGAAGATAAGAGGCGGGGAAGGAGGAGGGTGAGCAGGGAAATGAGAAAGAGGAAGATAAGAGGAGGAGGATGAGAAGTAGAAAGAAGAGAAAGGAGAGTAATAGTAGAAGCAGCGGCATAAGACGAAGAGGGAAGAGGATAAGGAGGATGAGCAATAGCAAAGAGATGAGGAAGAGGTGGAGTAGAAAGAAGAGGAAGAAGATAAGAGGAGCAGCAAGGGGTTAGGAAAAAGAGGAGCAGCAAGGGGATAAAGAAAAGTAGGAAGAGGATAAGGTAGAGTTGGAAAACAAAGATGTGCTGAAAGAAAAGGAAGAGAGAAACGTAAGAATGAAAAAGAGGGATAAGAGGAGGAGGAGGAGAAAGAGGAGAAGAAAGAAGAAGAGGAGGAGGATGAGAAAGAGGAGAAGAAAGAAGAGGAGGAAGAGACAAGAAGACTCACGGGAAACATTCTCCACCAATCACAATAACCCATTTTAATTGTTAAAAAAATGAACAAATCTGCATTTACACAACATAAAACTACAGTGAACCTTCGTTCCCTAAACCCGAAAGGTTTATCCAAAACTATAACGATTTTCAGGTATACCTGGAGGGGGTCGGGGGTCCAGGCCCCCCGCGGCCCGGTCCGTGACCAGGACTCGGTCAAGTTTATCACTTGCTAACAATAATACATTTTTGGTTCATTAATTTGGAATAAAAGTTCTTAATCTCACAGATTTTTTTATTAACTTTTCATCATTAAAAAAATAAAGAAAACTTGTATAGAAAAAAAATGAGAAAATTTTTTATTAGTTTATACAGTACACGAAAAATGTACATGAAAAAGTATGTTAATTATAAAACACGTATATTTTCTTTTTTTAGATATTGATAGCAAAAATAAATGAAAAATTCTCTTTCTAATTTTTTTTTTACAGAAAAAAGTTCTTTCCATGAATTTAAAATGAGATCATCGGTGATATTTCGTAGCGTCAGGACATGTGTGTAGCGGATTTGCTCTGGTTCCACTTAAAATTATTGCTGCAGACGATACCAAAACAAGTCGCCTCAGTAGAAGACGGAACAACTACTAACAAGTATTGACAGTGTTACTTTGTGGAGCGAAGGACTGTCATTCTCTCCGTATCATGAGATAGGGAGAGAATGAAGAACTCAAGGCGAACTTAGGATGAAGAACCTACGGAGACCATCAGAACAGGGAGGTCCCAACCTGAGGTGTGAGATGGCATGTCACGGGGCGCGACAGTGCTAATGAATAACAATTTCGTTTATTTCACCCACAGTACTGTATTTGATTGAATTTGTGATCCAAAGATTAGAAGTTTGACTTCATCTACAAATGTGATATTTAAAGTAAAAGGAGACAAGTGCAACTAATGTGACATCATATTGTGTCACATTAGTTGCACTTGTGTCCTTTTACTTTACATATTGTCGGTAATTCTACCAACATTATTACAAATGTGATATTGCTATTGGTAGGTGATGCAACATTAATCAAATATTTCCTAGGGGTGAAGGGCATAGAAAAAATCACCTGTGCTCTCGCGTCTGGATTATTGTTCTGTTTTTACAGCTTTCAAGGGGAGAGAGGGAGATCAAATTTGGAAAATATAAGGTTCGTTTACTCCCCACATTAAATATACAAAATATCTAAATAGCTTGGATTGTACTTTCTGGAGTATTGTGTACATGAAAAGTTGTGTAGGGTCGGGTTCCCAGTCAATACACTGCTGTGATAACTTACTGGAGTGAGAGAAATGGGAGGGAAAACAGAATAAACCAACTGAACAGCACGAGGGTCCATAGCCACATCAGACAATACTGTATCCACATCCGTGGCCCACAACTATTCAACCTGTTACCTGTTACCAGAGTGACTCCCATACAGACTCCCCTGCAACGAGACACTTCCATACAGAGAGAGATTCCCAAAAAGAGACTCCCATAGAGAGACTTCTATACAGAGACACTCCTATACAAAGAGACTTCCATTCAGAGGGATTCCCTTACAAAGGGAAACTTCCATACACTCGCACATAATTTTGACAAAATCTCTCATCACTAAGTGACAACCTTCAATTTAGAAACACACACGATTAGAAATTGTCAAGCTAAAACAACACTTCCTTCTCAAATTTTGACGTGAAAACTAAAACGATGGAACAAATTGACAACTTAATGTCATCTCTGCTGCTCAAATTACTGCAATTATATTTGTGGGGACAAGGAGAAAATCAGGCTTAATCCGAGGAAGGGAAGGGTGCCTCCCATTCCTTAGATCAAGATCCCTTCACCATAATCAAGGCACCCCGTTCAAGTGAGGGATAAGATTGGTTGGGATTTTTAAACCGGGGGAGGGTTAGCCACCCAGGATACCCCAAGAAATCATTGAGTCATCGAGGACTCATTTCCATTGGGGTCCTTTAATCTTGTCCCCCAGGATGTCACCCACACCACTCGACTAATAACCAGGTACCTACTTACAGTTAGGTGAACAGGGAGAGGAGGCGTAAGTAAACGTTTCCACCCATGCCAGGGATTGAATCACGAACACTCAGTGTGTGAGTCGAGTGCGTCGCCAACTGAGCCGCGGGACATGTTTAAAGAACCACAAGTAGAGGGAAACAGAAATGTGCCAGGTAATGACACTGTAAACAAGAGCTATAATATGTAACAGACTTGTATAGGCTTTCCAAGCGTTCTTGTTTTTCTCAATAATTTCACTAACCTCAATAGCTGTAAAACACATCGGACAAGAGTGCTAGAAGGTATTTCAACACCAGCACCGCAGCAAGCCTTTGTAAATAGACGCAGGGTAGACAGTAGTGATGAGACACAGGTGCACCTCAGGCTTTTATATCTTTATTTCTACAAGTACATGTACAAGGTATACAGTCCTAGCTGACATCAGTGACATACTTATATATACAAAGACGCTTGTTATGTATAGAATTTTGGGCAAATCAGGTCAGTTTTGTCCCAGGATGCGACCCACACCAGTCCACTAACACCCAGGTACCCATTTTACTGATGGGTGAAGCAACACGCCCAATGATTCTACCCTCGCCGGGAATCGAACCCAGACCCTCGCCGTATGAAGCGAGAGCTTCAGCCACCAGGCCACGGGGCACCACCGCGACAACGCTTCGCTCGTAGAATCAAACTTTGCTATAATGAAAGTCTGGTTCTGCAGCTGGAAGTCTTATATAAAAGTCTTCATATATCTGAGAACGGTAAATGCAAATGAATTTTGGAAAGTTTGGCATCAGTTTCTAAGCTCATGAATGAGCAGCAGAGTTGCTTTGAAGCCTCTGACAACATTACTACCAACTTGTGTAACTACAAGCTACCTTGAAGCCTCTGACAGCATTACTACCAACTTGTGTAACTACAAGCTACCTTGAAGCCTCTGACAGCATTACTACCAACTTGTGTAACTACAAGCTACCTTGAAGCCTCTGACAACATTACTACCAACTTGTGTAACTACAAGCTACCTTGAAGCCTCTGACAACATTACTACCAACTTGTGTAACTACAAGCTACCTTGAAGCCTCTGACAGCATTACTACCAACTTGTGTAACTACAAGCTACCTTGAAGCCTCTGACAGCATTACTACCAACTTGTGTAACTACAAGCTACCTTGAAGCCTCTGACATTACTACCAACTTGTGTAACTACAAGCTACCTTGAAGCCTCTGACAGCATTACTACCAACTTGTGTAACTACAAGCTACCTTGAAGCCTCTGACAACATTACTACCAACTTGTGTAACTACAAGCTACCTTGAAGCCTCTGACAGCATTACTACCAACTTGTGTAACTACAAGCTACCTTGAAGCCTCTGACAGCATTACTACCAACTTGTGTAACTACAAGCTACCTTGAAGCCTCTGACAGTATTACTACCAACTTGTGTAACTACAAGCTACCTTGAAGCCTCTGACATTACTACCAACTTGTGTAACTACAAGCTACCTTGAAGCCTCTGACAGCATTACTACCAACTTGTGTAACTACAAGCTACCTTGAAGCCTCTGACAGCATTACTACCAACTTGTGTAACTACAAGCTACCTTGAAGCCTCTTGACAGCATTACTACCAACTTGTGTAACTACAAGCTACCTTGAAGCCTCTGACAGCATTACTACCAACTTGTGTAACTACAAGCTACCTTGAAGCCTCTGACAGCATTACTACCAACTTGTGTAACTACAAGCTACCTTGAAGCCTCTGACAGCATTACTACCAACTTGTGTAACTACAAGCTACCTTGAAGCCTCTGACAGCATTACTACCAACTTGTGTAACTACAAGCTACCTTGAAGCCTCTGACATTACTACCAACTTGTGTAACTACAAGCTACCTTGAAGCCTCTGACAGCATTACTACCAACTTGTGTAACTACAAGCTACCTTGAAGCCTCTGACATTACTACCAACTTGTGTAACTACAAGCTACCTTGAAGCCTCTGACAACATTACTACCAACTTGTGTAACTACAAGCTACCTTGAAGCCTCTGACAGCATTACTACCAACTTGTGTAACTACAAGCTACCTTGAAGCCTCTGACAGCATTACTACCAACTTGTGTAACTACAAGCTACCTTGAAGCCTCTGACAGCATTACTACCAACTTGTGTAACTACAAGCTACCTTGAAGCCTCTGACAGCATTACTACCAACTTGTGTAACTACAAGCTACCTTGAAGCCTCTGACAACATTACTACCAACTTGTGTAACTACAAGCTACCTTGAAGCCTCTGACAACATTACTACCAACTTGTGTAACTACAAGCTACCTTGAAGCCTCTGACATTACTACCAACTTGTGTAACTACAAGCTACCTTGAAGCCTCTGACAGCATTACTACCAACTTGTGTAACTACAAGCTACCTTGAAGCCTCTGACAGCATTACTACCAATTTGTGTAACTACAAGCTACCTTGAAGCCTCTGACAACATTACTACCAATTTGTGTAACTACAAGCTACCTTGAAGCCTCTGACAGCATTACTACCAACTTGTGTAACTACAAGCTACCTTGAAGCCTCTGACAGCATTACTACCAACTTGTGTAACTACAAGCTACCTTGAAGCCTCTGACAGCATTACTACCAACTTGTGTAACTACAAGCTACCTTGAAACCTCTGACAGCATTACTACCAACTTGTGTAACTACAAGCTACCTTGAAGCCTCTGACAGCATTACTACCAACTTGTGTAACTACAAGCTACCTTGAAGCCTCTGACATTACTACCAACTTGTGTAACTACAAGCTACCTTGAAGCTTCTGACATTACTACCAACTTGTGTAACTACAAGCTACCTTGAAGCCTCTGACAACATTACTACCAACTTGTGTAACTACAAGCTACCTTGAAGCCTCTGACAACATTACTACCAACTTGTGTAACTACAAGCTACCTTGAAGCTTCTGACAACATTGCTATCAACTTGTGTATCTGGATGATATGTTGCAATAATTCATATTTTTTTTCAGGAAACAGGTGGGATTCAAACACTGTGTGGCGAAACGTTTCCTCAATAAAGATACCCAAGAGCTGCACATGTGTCTAATTTATCAACAATAGCTAGCAAGTGTCAACCTTGTGCTCTAACCCTTAAACTGTCCAAACGTAGATCTACGTGTGTGTGTGTGTGTGTGTGTGTGTGTGTGTGTGTGTGTGTGTGTGTGTGTGTGTGTGTGTGTGTGTGTGTGTGTGTGTGTGTGTGTGTGTGTGTCGTGCCGAATAGGCACGACAGAGAGATAGAGATGGATAAAAAGACTTCAAGGAAGAATGTTTGGATTTCTTCCTGAAGTCCACTTCCCCTACCACCCCATTTTTTTCATTTTTTTTACCAATAGGTATATTTTATTACATAATATGGTACAGAAGATTTAAGAGATACATTGTTGATACAAAGATGACATATACAGTACATGAGGTGTGAGAGATACATGTCTAGTACATATTGTTACATGTTTGTCACTGATTATAATGCGAAAATCTCATCCAGCTCCTCAGAGCTGGGGCGCGTGCTGAAAATACAGCAGGCATTACCCCTCTGAACAGCAGCGCTGAGTCGCTGGAACAGAAAACTAGCTGCTCTGGGATCCCTAGTTACCCTGATGAGTCTTTAGCCTAGCTCCTTAAGGACTTAGATGCACTCTTTCTCCACGAGCAAAGGGTCTCTGAGCCTATGGGAACAAACATATAATGATGGGCAAGTTCACCATATTTTCTAGACTTTTGGGACTCAATGAAGCTGGCGGCTGCCCCTCCTTCCTCCCTGGTATATTGGAGATAGGTATCAGCCAAGGTAGATGCACATGTTTAGTCCCACACCACCTGCTTACCGTCTGTCCAGGCCTGAAGGGCGATACCATCTGGACGCTTCTGGCTGCCATCAGATCTGCATATCTGGGGTGGTTCCCTTACTGCTGGGTATCCGGCTGTTGTGGGGCTCCTCATGTCTTGCAATCTTTCCCTCGGATTTACGGCACACAAGACCATGGTACCCGAATCTGTCTGCTGCTTCACTGCCACAAATACACCTGTGTCCGGCGAGAATAGGGGCGGCAAGTTGAAGGGCAACTCCAATGCTGATGGTCTGTGGGTCGATGCGTGTGCCAAGGCTGGAGTTGGGAACAGCCAACAGAAAGTCCCCTGCGTGATGAGCTCTCACTGCCAGGAGGCGGGCTCTATCCTTCCCTGACACACACTGAAGCATTGAGGCTATATTCTCCACTACTGGACCATCCCAGTGCGACTGTTTGTAGTTGTTGGGAGGAGCAGGTCTGGTTTCAGAGCCCGTTAGATTATCTCAGATCATGGCTCCGTCAATGAACTTTTGGTCCTGGACTCCAATCTTGTCCCTAAGATGTTCAGGGAGAATCGCTGCTACAAGCCCTCTGGATGCAACACATGAGGACAGAAAAGCAGTTAACGCAATCTGTGATGACTTGCGGACACCAATGCCTCCTAGCCTGACAGGAAGTGTAGCTTGGTTCCACTGCCCGTCTTCTTGAGTAAGGTTAAGTACTTTCGTAAAAATCTGCCTCAGGATACTGTCATATTAGTGCAGTATAGGGTTATCATATGAAGATGCACATCTTAGGAAATATGTCAACCTGGGCAGACTCAAGCACTTTGTGAGAAGATAAAAGGCATCGTGGGTGTCAAGATTGCGTATTCGTTGTTCCATTCTCAACTCTTCTAATTTCTTCCTGAGGATTGTGTCAATGGCATCGCTTCCCAGGGGTGCTCCAAGCAAGACGCTATTTGTAGGGGCAATGACTGATGCTCCTGGTAGTTTGCATCTCACTACATTTATCACTTGTTGACTGACTGAGATGACTTCACATTTGGATGGATTCAGGATGAGACCCATTTCCTGTCCCCGTGTCATTACCTGTGTAAGATCATCTAGGAGGGACTCCTTTGTACACACACACACACACACATATATATATATATATATATATATATATATATATATATATATATATATATATATAGGTAGTAGGTTGGTAGACAGCAACCGCCCAGAGAGGTACTACCGTCCTGCCAAGTGAGTGTACAATGAAAACCTGTAATTGTTTTACATGATGGTAGGATTGCTGGTGTATTTTTTCTGTCTCCTAAACATGCAAGATTTCAGGTACGTCTTGCTACTTCTACTTGCACATAGGTCACACTACACATACATGTACAAGCATACATATACACACCCCTCTGGGTATTCTTCTATTTTCTTTCTAGTTCTTGTTCTTGTTTATTTCCTCTTATCTCCATAGGGAATTGGAACAAAATTCTTCCTCCGTAAGCCATGCGTGTTGTAAGAGGTGACTAAAATGCCGGGAGCAAGGGGCTAGTAGGTAGGTAGTAGGTTGGTAGACAGCAACCACCCAGGGAAGTACTACCGTCCTGCCAGATGACTGAAACAGAAACCTGTAACTGTTTTGCATAATGGTAGGATTGCTGGTTTCTTTTTCTGTCTCATAAACACGCTAGATAACAGGGATATCTTGCTACTCCTACTTACACTTTGGTCACACTTCACAGACACGTACATGCATATATATATACATACATCTAGGTTTTTCTCCTTTTTCTAAATAGCTCTTGTTCCTCTTTATTTCTTCTATTGTCCATGGGAAAGTGGAAAAGAATCTTTCCTCCGTAACCCATGCGTGTCGTATGAGGCGACTAAAATGCCGGGAGCAATGGGCTAGTAACCCCTTCTCCTGTAGACATTTACTAAAAAAGAGAAGAAGAAAAACTTCATAAAACTGGGATGCTTAAATGTGCGTGGATGCAGTGCGGATGACAAGAAACAGATGATTGCTGATGTTATGAATGAAAAGAAGTTGGATGTCCTGGCCCTAAGTGAAACAAAGCTGAAGGGGGTAGGGGAGTTTCGGTGGGGGGAAACAAATGGGATTAAATCTGGAGTATCTGAGAGAGTTAGAGCAAAGGAAGGGGTAGCAGTAATGTTGAATGATCAGTTATGGAAGGAGAAAAGAGAATACGAATGTGTAAATTCAAGAATTATGTGGATTAAAGTAAAGGTTGGATGCGAGAAGTGGGTCATAATAAGCGTGTATGCACCTGGAGAAGAGAGGAATGCAGAGGAGAGAGATTTTGGGAGATGTTAAGTGAATGTATAGGAGCTTTTGAACCAAGTGAGAGAGTAATTGTGGTAGGGGATCTGAATGCTAAAGTAGGAGAAACTTTTAGAGAGGGTGTGGTAGGTAAGTTTGGGGTGCCAGGTGTAAATGATAATGGGAGCCCTTTGATTGAACTTTGTATAGAAAGGGGTTTAGTTATAGGTAATACATATTTTAAGAAAAAGAGGATAAATAAGTATACAAGATATGATGTAGGGCGAAATGACAGTAGTTTGTTGGATTATGTATTGGTAGATAAAAGACTGTTGAGTAGACTTCAGAATGTACATGTTTATAGAGGTGCCACAGATATATCAGATCACTTTCTAGTTGTAGCTACACTGAGAGTAAAAGGTAGATGGGATACAAGGAGAATAGAAGCATCAGGGAAGAGAGAGGTGAAGGTTTATAAACTAAAAGAGGAGGCAGTTAGGGTAAGATATAAACAGCTATTGGAGGATAGATGGGCTAATGAGAGCATAGGCAATGGGGTCGAAGAGGTATGGGGTAGGTTTAAAAATGTAGTGTTAGAGTGTTCAGCAGAAGTTTGTGGTTACAGGAAAGTGGGTGCGGGAGGGAAGAGGAGCGATTGGTGGAATGATGATGTGAAGAGAGTAGTAAGGGAGAAAAAGTTAGCTTATGAGAAGTTTTTACAAAGTAGAAGTGATGCAAGGAGGGAAGAGTATATGGAGAAAAAGAGAGAGGTTAAGAGAGTGGTGAAGCAGTGTAAAAAGAGAGCAAATGAGAGAGTGGGTGAGATGTTATCAACAAATTTTGTTGAAAATAAGAAAAAGTTTTGGAGTGAGATTAACAAGTTAAGAAAGCCTAGAGAACAAATGGATTTGTCAGTTAAAAATAGGAGAGGAGAGTTATTAAATGGAGAGTTAGAGGTATTGGGAAGATGGAGGGAATATTTTGAGGAATTGTTAAATGTTGATGAAGATAGGGAAGCTGTGATTTCGTGTATAGGGCAAGGAGGAACAACATCTTGTAGGAGTGAGGAAGAGCCAGTTGTGAGTGTGGGGATTGCCGGGATTGAAGGGATAAAGATAGAAATGTTAAAAGCAGGTGGGGATGTAGTTTTGGAGTGGTTGGTGCAATTATTTAATAAATGTATGGAAGAGGGTAAGGTACCTAGGGATTGGCAGAGAGCATGCATAGTTCCTTTGTATAAAGGCAAAGGGGATAAAAGAGAGTGCAAAAATTATAGGGGGATAAGTCTGTTGAGTATACCTGGTAAAGTGTATGGTAGAGTTATTATTGAAAGAATTAAGAGTAAGACGGAGAATAGGATAGCAGATGAACAAGGAGGCTTTAGGAAAGGTAGGGG
>NC_091328.1:12994540-13054540 GCF_038502225.1 Cherax quadricarinatus
AAAACTGGTCAATTAGCAAGAACTCATTTAAAATTAAGTCCTTTCTAAAATTTTCTCTTATACGTTTAAAGATATATTTTTTTCATTCATATTAATGAAAAAAATTTCATTTTGCACCAAAAGAATCTTAGAAAACTTACCTAACCTTGTTATAACAAGAGCAATTTATTTTAGCCTAACCCAACTAAATATATTTTAAATACGTTTACAATAATTTAGTACTAAAGAAACACAATCAAATATATTTTTATCGTTAGGTTCAGAATGATTTTGGCGAAATTATTGCATACACAAATTTTCACTTGTCCTATATGGTCCTATATATATATATATATATATTTATATATATATATATATATATATATATATAAATATACATATATATATATATATATATTTTTTTTTATTTTTTTTATTATCACACTGGCCGATTCCCACCAAGGCAGGGTGGCCCGAAAAAGAAAAACTTTCACCATCATTCACTCCATCACTGTCTTGCCAGAAGGGTGCTTTACACTACAGTTTTTAAACTGCAACATTAACACCCCTCCTTCAGAGTGCAGGCACTGTACTTCCCATCTCCAGGACTCAAGTCCGGCCTGCCGGTTTCCCTGAATCCCTTCATAAATGTTACTTTGCTCACACTCCAACAGCACGTCAAGTATTAAAAACCATTTGTCTCCATTCACTCCTATCAAACACGCTCACGCATGCCTGCTGGAAGTCCAAGCCCCTCGCACACAAAACCTCCTTTACCCCCTCCCTCCAACCCTTCCTAATCCGACCCCTACCCCGCCTTCCTTCCACTACAGACTGATACACTCTTGAAGTCATTCTGTTTCGCTCCATTCTCTCTACATGTCCGAACCACCTCAACAACCCTTCCTCAGCCCTCTGGACAACAGTTTTGGTAATCCCGCACCTCCTCCTAACTTCCAAACTACGAATTCTCTGCATTATATTCACACCACACATTGCCCTCAGACACGACATCTCCACTGCCTCCAGCCTTCTCCTCGCTGCAACATTCATCACCCACGCTTCACACCCATATAAGAGCGTTGGTAAAACTATACTCTCATACATTCCCCTCTTTGCCTCCAAGGACAAAGTTCTTTGTCTCCACAGACTCCTAAGTGCACCACTCACTCTTTTTCCCTCATCAATTCTATGATTCACCTCATCTTTCATAGACCCATCCGCTGACACGTCCACTCCCAAATATCTGAATACGTTCACCTCCTCCATACTCTCTCCCTCCAATCTGATATTCAATCTTTCATCAACTAATCTTTTTGTTATCCTCATAACCTTACTCTTTCCTGTATTCACCTTTAATTTTCTTCTTTTGCACACCCTACCAAATTCATCCACCAATCTCTGCAACTTCTCTTCAGAATCTCCCAAGAGCACAGTGTCATCAGCAAAGAGCAGCTGTGACAACTCCCACTTTGTGTGTGATTCTTTATCTTTTAACTCCACGCCTCTTGCCAAGACCCTCGCATTTACTTCTCTTACAACCCCATCTATAAATATATTAAACAACCACAGTGACATCACACATCCTTGTCTAAGGCCTACTTTTACTGGGAAAAAATTTCCCTCTTTCCTACATACTCTAACTTGAGCCTCACTATCCTCGTAAAAACTCTTCACTGCTTTCAGTAACCTACCTCCTACACCATACACTTGCAACATCTGCCACATTGCCCCCCTATCCACCCTGTCATACGCCTTTTCCAAATCCATAAATGCCACAAAGACCTCTTTAGCCTTATCTAAATACTGTTCACTTATATGTTTCACTGTAAACACCTGGTCCACACACCCCCTACCTTTCCTAAAGCCTCCTTGTTCATCTGCTATCCTATTCTCCGTCTTACTCTTAATTCTTTCAATTATAACTCTACCATACACTTTACCAGGTACACTCAACAGACTTATCCCCCTATAATTTTTGCACTCTCTTTTATCCCCTTTGCCTTTATACAAAGGAACTATGCATGCTCTCTGCCAATCCCTAGGTACCTTACCCTCTTCCATACATTTATTAAATAATTGCACCAACCACTCCAAAACTATATCCCCACCTGCTTTTAACATTTCTATCTTTATCCCATCAATCCCGGCTGCCTTGCCCCCTTTCATTTTACCTACTGCCTCACGAACTTCCCCCACACTCACAACTGGCTCTTCCTCACTCCTACAAGATGTTATTTCTCCTTGCCCTATACACGAAATCACAGCTTCCCTATCTTCATCAACATTTAACAATTCCTCAAAATATTCCCTCCATCTTCCCAATACCTCTAACTCTCCATTTAATAACTCTCCTCTCCTATTTTTAACTGACAAATCCATTTGTTCTCTAGGCTTTCTTAACTTGTTAATCTCACTCCAAAACTTTTTCTTATTTTCAACAAAATTTGTTGATAACATCTCACCCACTCTCTCATTTGCTCTCTTTTTACATTGCTTCACCACTCTCTTAACTTCTCTCTTTTTCTCCATATACTCTTCCCTCCTTGCTTCACTTCTACTTTGTAAAAACTTCTCATATGCTAACTTTTTCTCCCTTACTACTCTCTTTGCATCATCATTCCACCAATCGCTCCTCTTCCCTCCTGCACCCACTTTCCTGTAACCACAAACTTCTGCTGAACACTCTAACACTACATTTTTAAACCTACCCCATACCTCTTCGACCCCATTGCCTATGCTCTCATTAGCCCATCTATCCTCCAATAGCTGTTTATATCTTACCCTAACTGCCTCCTCTTTTAGTTTATAAACCTTCACCTCTCTCTTCCCTGATGCTTCTATTCTCCTTGTATCCCATCTACCTTTTACTCTCAGTGTAGCTACAACTAGAAAGTGATCTGATATATCTGTGGCCCCTCTATAAACATGTACATCCTGAAGTCTACTCAACAGTCTTTTATCTACCAATACATAATCCAACAAACTACTGTCATTTCGCCCTACATCATATCGTGTATACTTATTTATCCTCTTTTTCTTAAAATATGTATTACCTATAACTAAACCCCTTTCTATACAAAGTTCAATCAAAGGGCTCCCATTATCATTTACACCTGGCACCCCAAACTTACCTACCACACCCTCTCTAAAAGTTTCTCCTACTTTAGCATTCAAGTCCCCTACCACAATTACTCTCTCACTTGGTTCAAAGGCTCCTATACATTCACTTAACATCTCCCAAAATCTCTCTCTCTCCTCTGCATTCCTCTCTTCTCCAGGTGCATACACGCTTATTATGACCCACTTCTCGCATCCAACCTTTACTTTAATCCACATAATTCTTGAATTTACACATTCATATTCTCTTTTCTCCTTCCATAACTGATCATTTAACATTACTGCTACCCCTTCCTTTGCTCTAACTCTCTCAGATACTCCAGATTTAATCCCATTTATTTCCCCCCACTGAAACTCTCCTACCCCCTTCAGCTTTGTTTCGCTTAGGGCCAGGACATCCAACTTCTTTTCATTCATAACATCAGCAATCATCTGTTTCTTGTCATCCGCACTACATCCACGCACATTTCATATATATATATATATATATATATATATATATATATATATATATATATATATATATATATATATATGCAATAAAATCACAGTAAACAGGTGATTTCAGAATATGCAAAACAACCACTGTGAAAGAATAGAGAAATTCCAAGCGCTTTCGTGACTACTTACATTATCAAGGAACAATGTTCCTTGATAATGTGAGTAGTCACGAAAGCGCTTGGAATTTCTCTATTCTTTCACAGTGGTTGTTTTGCATATATATATATATATATATATATATATATATATATATATATATATATATATATATATATATATATATATATATACATACATACATAAACGTAGGCGAGTTGCCAAATAGTTATTAAGAAGACGTTTAGCCCACTAGAAGCTTATCAATCCAATACAGAGAAAGAATAAGACAGTATATGTAGAGATGGAGGTTAAGCACTGAGCAGGCTTAGACTAATTGTAATTTAAGCTCAATGTAATTAATGCTGAATGTAATTAACTCATAAAAATAGTAATTATAAATGAGCTTTTAGATTAAAGAGTAATTGCAATTGAAATTGTAACTGAAATTGTAATTGACTGCTGTTTAGCTTGTACCTGTTTAATTTACATCATAAAACTGGGGCACTATGATAACCTAACTGTATATTGTGATGTGATCCTCGTTGTTGGCCTCACGTTCAGTACTTGTACTGTTCAGAGTCATGTTTTGCGAGGGCTGGGGGGGAGAGAGAGAGAGAGAGAGAGAGAGAGAGAGAGAGAGAGAGAGAGAGAGAGAGAGAGAGAGAGAGAGAGAGAGAGAGAGAGAGAGAGAGAGAGAGAGAGCAAGAGAGAGCAAGAGAGAGAGAGAGAGAGAAAGAGGTAATTGGCCAGCCCTTTGCTCTGAGCTCGCCACCACCGACTGGAATGCTCTTCTCCAGGGGGATGTTGACAACCAAGTGAAAGCCTTCACTGGACACATCCTTAATCTGCAACAAGAACACATTCCTCACCGGCAATATGTGACAAAGCCTACAGATCAGCCTTGGTTTGGCTTTCGTTGTAGAGAGGCTGCTACTGCTAAGTACAAAGCATGGCGAAGGTATAAGAGACATCCTACCACCTATAACAGGAACTTGCACATGCAAGCCTGTAGGCATATGGGTGATGTTCAAAAGTGGGCCATTGCTAAATGGGAGTTGGACACTAAAAGAAAGTTAGCATCAGGTAGGGTAGGCTCCAAAACCTGGTGGTCCCTGGTCAAGGACAGACAAGGTTATCTGCCTGATGAACTTATTCCACCTCTAAATCGACAGGATGGGACCACCTCTACTAGTAGTCAAGAGAAAGCGGACCTCTTTGCTGAACACTTTGCTACCAAAATGCAAGTTCCTGATCCAGCAAGGGACCCTCCTTGGCTAGCTGCAAGAACTGTGTCAAAACTGTCAGGGGTGACAATAAGGCAGGAGGAGGTGCATTTCCTTCTTAAATCACTTGACCAAGAAAAGGCTATGGGCCCAGACAAGTTGAGCCCAAGATTGTTGAGAAGATGTGCAGACCAGCTAGCAGCACCTCTAACTCGCATCTTTCAGCACTGCCTAGTACAGTGCAAATGGCCCTCTCCATGGAAAGAGGCAAATGTAGTCCCTGTTCACAAAAAGAAGAGCAGAGCAGAAATCAGCAACTACAGACCAGTGTCACTCCTGTCAATCACTGGTAAGATCCTTGAGACAATAATCTCAAGACAAATGACAGATTTCTTTGACTACCACTCACTACTTTGTGATCGTCAATATGGCTTCAGGAAAGGTTACTCTGCTGCTGATCTGTTGTTAAACCTCTCCACTAAGTGGCACCAGTCACTGGATGAATCCAAAGTCAGCTGTGTGGTAGCACTGGACATTGCTGGCGCTTTCGACCGGGTGTGGCACCAGGGCCTCTTAGCAAAACTTCAAGCACTGGGAATTGCAGGCTCTACGCTATGTCTCCTCAGTGATTACCTTCATGGTAGATCTCTAAGTGTAGTCCTCAATGGAACGGAATCAGCAAGACATCCTATTGGGGCAAGCGTTCCACAAGGAAGTGTGCTGGGTCCACTGTTATGGAATGTCTACTTCAACGACCTTCTTCATCTCATCCCAGAATCACATGCATATGCAGACGACTGTACACTGACATTCACTTATCCAAGAGAAGAAATGCCAGCTGCTCTAAGCTACATCAATTACCAGCTGAGAGCTATATCAGCTTGGGGAAATAGATGGCAAGTAACATTTGCACCTGAGAAAACGCAAATGATGATCGTCTCTAGGCACCATGATGGTAATGCTGGTGCAGTAGTAAGGATGAATGGGACGATGTTGGCACCTGGAGAAGAAGTTGATATCCTTGGGGTGAAATTTGACTCCAAACTAACCATGAAGAACCATGTTGTAAATCTTGCAAACAAGGCAGCCAGGAAGCTTACAGCACTTCGCCGTATCTCACATCTGCTTGACAGTAGGGGTTGCAAGATCCTGTACGAGGCACAAGTACGCTCACACCTTGAGTATGCTCCACTTTCTTGGTTTGCCTGTCCCCCCTCTCATCTGCGACTGCTTGACAGAGTAGAGAACAGAGCAAGACGTCTCATCTCTCGCCTGGACCCATCCTGGATGGATCTGTCATTTCAGCAGAGCCTTCAACATAGGAGGGATGTGGGTGGCCTTACTGTTATGTACAAGGCCAATATTGTCAAAATACCACACTTGGATCCACTTCGAGGACAGCGCGAAACAAGCTTTTATGCCACAAGACGGGCAGAAAGCAGCAACTTCACTCTGGCTGTACCCTTCTCCAGAACATCACTCCATCTGAGATCATACATACCCAGGATGACTCGAGTATGGAACACATTCGTACAGCATAATGATGTCAACGAGATAACGTCAGTTGAACAAATGAAAATGCTGGCCCACAGATGGCTCCAACTTCATCCTGTTCCCTACTTGTATGTCTCATAACAATAAAAATGCTTTCAAATGAGCTGATGTAGGTAACAGCTCTTAGCTTGTCAATAAAGTTAGGAATCCTTAACCTGTAAATAGCTTGTCAATAAACCTAGGGATCCTTAACCTTGTCAAACCATGTGTAAAAAAAAAAAGAGAGAGAGAGAGAGAAAGAGAGAGAAAGAGAAAGAGAGAGAGAGAGAGAGAGAGAGAGAGAGAGAGAGAGAGAGAGAGAGAGAGAGAGAGAGAGAGAGAAAGAGAGAAAGAGAGAAAGAGAGAGAGAAAGAGAGAGAAAAAGAGAGAAAGAGAAAGAGAAAGAGAGAAAGAGAGAGAAAGAGAGAGAGAGAGAAAGAGAGAGAAAGAGAGAGAAAGAGAAAGAGAGAGAAAGAGAGAGAAAGAGAAAGAGAGAGAGAGAGAGAGAGAGAGAGAGAGAGAGAGAGAGAGAGAGAGAGAGACACTAGGCTACTTCCTCTGTCAGAGTCCAGACTTGTCGGAGAGGAGACGCAGTGTTTCGTGAAGGAAAATACCAATGTTATACCTGTTTTGTGGGGTTAGCTCTTAGTTACGATTATAATAACAATAACTGTGTCAAAGGCTTTTTTGTTATTGTGAGTATCGTCTTGAAGATGGTGCGAGACATTATGGCGCAAAGTTCGTTTTTGAAAACAGGAAGCCGCTGGTTATGAATTGTCGAATGGATAAGCGTTATCGGGTTTCAACATCAATTCTGACTAACGTCTTCGAATATTTTATAAAAAGTGTATAAAAAAAACATTTCTTGTTGTATTTCATAATTTTAATTATTTTTTTTATTATCACACTGGCCGATTCCCACCAAGGCAGGGTGGCCCGAAAAAGAAAAACTTGCACCATCATTCACTCCATCACTGTCTTGCCAGAAGGGTGCTTTACACTACAGTTTTTAAACTGCAACATTAACACCCCTCCTTCAGAGTGCAGGCACTGTACTTCCCATCTCCAGGACTCAAGTCCGGCCTGCCGGTTTCCCTGAACCCCTTCATAAATGTTACTTTGCTCACACTCCAACAGCACGTCAAGTATTAAAAACCATTTGTCTCCATTCACTCCTGTCAAATACGCTCACGCATGCCTGCTGGAAGTCCAAGCCCCTCGCACACAAAACCTCCTTTACCTCCTCCCTCCAACCTTTCCTAGGCCGACCCCTAACCCGCCTTCCTTCCACTACAGACTGATACACACTTGAAGTCATTCTGTTTCGCTCCTTTCTCTCTACCTGTCCGAACCACCTCAACAACCCTTCCTCAGCCCTCTGGACAACAGTTTTGGTAATCCCGCACCTCCTCCTAACTTCCAAACTACGAATTCTCTGCATTATATTCTCACCACACATTGCCCTCAGACATGACATCTCCACTGCCTCCAGCCTTCTCCTCGCTGCAACATTCATCACCCATGCTTCACACCCATATAAGAGCGTTGGTAAAACTATACTCTCATACATTCCCCTCTTTGCCTCCAAGGACAAAGTTCTTTGCCTCCACTGACTCCTAAGTGCACCGCTCACCCTTTTCCCCTCATCAGTTCTATGATTCACCTCATCTTTCATAGACCCATCCGCTGACACGTCCACTCCCAAGTATCTGAAAACATTCACCTCCTCCATACTCTCTCCCTCCAATCTGATATCCAATCTTTTATCACCTAATCTTTTTATCCTCATAACCTTACTCTTTCCTGTATTCACTTATAATTTTCTTCTTTTACATACCCTACCAAATTCATCCACCAACCTCTGCAACTTCTCTTCAGAATCTCCCAAGAGCACAGTGTCATCAGCAAAGAGCAGCTGTGACAACTCCCACTTTGTTTGATTCTTTATCTTTTAATTATTATTATTATTATTATGGGAATATGGATTATATAGCACCTGTGGGGGGATATCGAAGGCATTCAGGCTTAATTCAGGGGATTGAAAAAAGAGATCCAATACCCTAGATCAAGAGCCCCTCACCAGCAAATTTTGTGGTAACAGGAATATTTCTTCGGGGAGTTTTACGATTTATTTGTCTCTCAAGATACATTTTAGTAATATTTTCTGCAGTTTGATGAGGGCAAAGGACAAGGAGGGGCACTGAGAGGCAATAAAGGGCTAAGATGGAGCTAAGACGGAGCAGGACGGAGCTATGACGGAGTTAAGAGACGCAGCTAAGACGGAGCTAAGACACGCAGCTAAGACGGAGCTAAGTGATGGATGTGTTATATTTTTACTTTTGATTTTGGATATGATGAAAACTCCTCTCACAGCCGCCATCATGACTCACGAAATCACAATAACACGATTTACTCGCCATGAGTTCAAACCCCACCTGTTTCCTGATGTGATGAACCTTCTTATATTGTAACTTACGGCGCTGGTGGTAGCGATGACTGATGACTCTTAACAGTGTCTGTTGTACTGGTCTCATTCCCTGATCACTAGTTTGTCGTTACGCAAGTCCATGTGGATGACATGACACACTCTGGCGTGCGCGACGGTGTTCCTTGGTTTGTTGAGTAAGATTTACGCAAGTGATCTCCGACAGAGAATCTAGAGAATGTTCGGATAACCTTCACTGAACGTATTAGTTCATTCAAGCACCTAAATTACTGGCAACTTCTAAAATCCCTTGACCTGTACTCCCTGTAATGCAGGCGAGAAAGATGCATCATAATCTACTACTGGAAAATCCAAGAGGAGCTAGTCCCAAATCTGGACACAAATTATTTCCTACAAAAGCAAAAACCTAAGCAGACGGTGCAACATACTCCCAGTGAAAAGTAGGGACGCCATGACTACACCAAGAGAAAACACTAAGTGTCCGGGGCCCAAGACTGTTCAACAGCGTCCCACCAGGCATAAGGGGAATTACTAATAAACCCCTGGCTGTCTTCAAGAGGGTACTGGACAGATACGTACAGCCAGTACCCGATCAGCCGGACTATGCCTCGAACGTTGGATTGCCTGCGGTCTGTAATAACAGCCTGGTTGATTAGGCCCTGATCCACCGGGACGCCTGGTCGAGGACCGGGCCCCGGGGGCGTTGACCCCCGGAACAACCCTCCAGGTAAACTCACATGGAATGGTAAATGCCCCACTGCTAGTTGCCTTCCAGTGAGTGTGTCGTGTACGTACATCCTATGAGATAAACCCTCAGGGTTTCTTATATTTACTACATCCTACCTGGACACAGAAATCCAGCCTGGAAAGTGACTGTGTATTTCGATCTCCGGGTAATATCTTCTTCAGCTGACAGAGATCGAAATATAAAGCCTCATTTTGCATAGTTTCTGCCTCCGTGTGTGTCTCCTCCATTCATCGACATTTGTCCAATATTCTCCGACGCTTCATAATATATCCCTAATAGTACTATAAACTGCCTACTATAGTCTTCCTTTTAGTAATACAGTTGTGTATATTCAGAGTAGCTCCGTCGGGAGGCCCAACTGTGAAGTTATCAGCGTTGTGGTTAATGGTGATACAAAGATAGAGAACACTCAGGCGGGGTTAGGAAAGGGCTTTAGGGGGCTGCAGCCCAGGGTCCTCCGCCAGCTGGAGGGCCTCCAGGTGCTGCAGCCCAGGGTCCTCCGCCAGCTGGAGGGCCTCCAGGTGCTGCAGCCCAGGGTCCTCCGCCAGCTGGAGGGCCTCCAGGGGGTGCAGCCCAGGGTCCTCCGCCAGCTGGAGGGCCTCCAGGGGGTGCAGCCCAGGGTCCTCCGCCAGCTGGAGGGCCTCCAGGTGCTGCAGCCCAGGGTCCTCCGCCAGCTGGAGGGCCTCCAGGGGGTGCAGCCCAGGGTTCTCCGCCAGCTGGAGGGCCTCCAGGGGGTGCAGCCCAGGGTCCTCCGCCAGCTGGAGGGCCTCCAGGGGGTGCAGCCCAAGGTCCTCCGCCAGCTGGAGGGCCTCCAGGGGGTGCAGCCCAGGGTTCTCCGCCAGCTGGAGGGCCTCCAGAGGGTGCAGTCCAGGGTTCTCCGCCAGCTGGAGGGCCTCCAGGTGCTGCAGCACAGGGTCCTCCGCCAGCTGGAGGGCCTCCAGGTGCTGCAGCCCAGGGTCCTCCGCCAGCTGGAGGGCCTCCAGGTGCTGCAGGTCAGGGTCCTCCGCCAGCTGGAGGGCCTCAAGGGGGTGCAGCCCTGGGTCCTCCGCCAGCTGGAGGGTCTCCAGGGGCTGCAGCCAAGGGTCCTCCGCCAGCTGGAGGGTCTCCAGAGGGTGCAGCCCAAGGTCCTCCACCAGCTGGAGTACCTCCAGGGGCTGCAGCCCAGGGTCCTCCGCCAGCTGGAGGACCTCCAGGGGCTGCAGGCCAAGGTCCTCCGCCAGTTGGAGGGCCTCCAGGGGGTGCAGCCCAGGGTCCTCCGCCAGCTGGAGGGTCTCCAGGGGGTGCAGCCCAGGGTCCTCCGCCAGCTGGAGTACCTCCAGGGGCTGCAGCCCAGGGTCCTCCGCCAGCTGGAGGACCTCCAGGGGCTGCAGGCCAAGGTCCTCCGCCAGTTGGAGGGCCTCCAGGGGGTGCAGCCCAGGGTCCTCCGCCAGCTGGAGGGCCTCCAGGGGGTGCGGCCCAGGGTCCTCCGCCAGCTGGAGGGCCTCCAGGGGGTGCAGCCCTGGGTCCTCCGCCAGCTGGAGGGCCTCCAGGGGGTGCACCCCAGGGTCCTCCGCCAGCTGGAGGGCCTCCAGGAGCTGCAGCCCAGGGTCCTCCGCCAGCTGGACGGCCTCCAGGGGCTGCAGCCCAGGGTCCTCCGCCAGCTGGAGGGCCTCCAGGGGCTGCAGCCCAGGGTCCTCCGCCAGCTGGAGGGCCTCCAGGGGCTGCAGCCCAGGGTCCTCCGCCAGCTGGAGGGCCTCCAGGTGCTGCAGCCCAGGGTCCTCCGCCAGCTGGAGGGCCTCCAAGGGGTGCAGCCCAGGGTCCTCCGCCAGCTGGAGGGCCTCCAGGGGGTGCAGCCCAGGGTCCTCCGCCAGCTGGAGGGCCTCCAGGGGGTGCAGCCCAGGGTTCTCCGCCAGCTGGAGGGCCTCCAGGGGGTGCAGTCCAGGGTTCTCCGCCAGCTGGAGGGCCTCCAGGTGCTGCAGCCCAGGGTCCTCCGCCAGCTGGAGGGCCTCCAGGTGCTGCAGCCCAGGGTCCTCCGCCAGCTGGAGGGCCTCCAGGTGCTGCAGGTCAGGGTCCTCCGCCAGCTGGAAGGCCTCCAGGGGGTGCAGCCCAGGGTCCTCAGCCAGCTGGAGGGCCTCCAGGTGCTGCAGCCCAGGGTCCTCCGCCAGCTGGAGGGCCTCCAAGTGCTGCAGCCCAGGGTCCTCCGCCAGCTGGAGGGCCTCCAGGTGCTGCAGCCCAGGGTCCTCCGCCAGCTGGAGGGCCTCCAGGGGGTGCAGCCCAGGGTCCTCCGCCAGCTGGAGGGCCTCCAGGTGCTGCAGCACAGGGTCCTCCGCCAGCTGGAGGGCCTCCAGGTGCTGCAGCTCATGGTCCTCCGCCAGCTGGAGGGCCTCCACGGGGTGCAGCCCAGGGTCCTTCGCCAGCTGGAGGGCCTCCAGGGGGTGCAGCCCAGGGTCCTCCGCCAGCTGCAGGGCCTCCAGGGGCTGCAGCCCAGGGTCCTCCGCCAGCTGGAGGGCCTCCAGGGGCTGCAGCCCAGGGTCATCCGCCAGCTGGAGGGCCTCCAGGGGCTGCAGCCCGGGGTCATCCGCCAGCTGGAGGGCCTCCAGGGGCTGCAGCCCAGGGTCCTCCGCCAGCTGGAGGACCTCCAGGGGCTGCAGCCCAGGGTCCTCCGCCAGCTGGAGGGCCTCCAGGTGCTGCAGCCCAGGGTCCTCCGCCAGCTGGAGGGCCTCCAGGTGCTGCAGCCCAGGGTCCTCCGCCAGCTGGAGGTCCTCCAGGGGGTGCAGCCCAGGGTCCTCCGCCAGCTGGAGGGCCTCCAGGGGGTGCAGCCCAGGGTTCTCCGCCAGGTGGAGGGCCTCCAGGGGGTGCAGCCCAGGGTTCTCCGCCAGCTGGAGGGCCTCCAGGTGCTGCAGCCCAGGGTCCTCCGCCAGCTGGAGGGCCTCCAGGTGCTGCAGCTCAGGGTCCTCCGCCAGCTGGAGGGCCTCCAGGTGCTGCAGGTCAGGGTCCTCCGCCAGCTGGAGGGCCTCCAGGGGGTGCAGCCCAGGCTCCTCAGCCAGCTGGAGGGCCTCCAGGTGCTGCAGCCCAGGGTTCTCCGCCAGCTGGAGGGCCTCCAGGTGCTGCAGCCCAGGGTCCTCCGCCAGCTGGAGGGCCTCCAGGGAGTGCAGCCCAGGGTCCTCCGCCAGCTGGAGGGCCTCCAGGTGCTGCAGCACAGGGTCCTCCGCCAGCTGGAGGGCCTCCAGGTGCTGCAGCTCAGGGTCCTCCGCCAGCTGGAGGGCCTCCAGGGGGTGCAGCCCAGGGTCCTCCGCCAGCTGGAGGGCCTCCAGGTGCTGCAGCACAGGGTCCTCCGCCAGCTGGAGGGCCTCCAGGGGGAGCAACCCAGGGTCCTCCGCCAGCTGGAGGGCCTCCAGGGGGTGCAGCCCAGGGTCCTCCGCCAGCTGGAGGGCCTCCAGGGGGTGCAGCCCAGGGTCCTCCGCCAGCTGGAGGGCCTCCAGGTGCTGCAGCACAGGGTCCTCCGCCAGCTGGAGGGCCTCCAGGGGGTGCAGCCCAGGGTCCTCCGCCAGCTGGAGGGCCTCCAGGTGCTGCAGCACAGGGTCCTCCGCCAGCTGGAGGGCCTCCAGGTGCTGCAGCTCAGGGTCCTCCGCCAGCTGGAGGGCCTCCAGGGGGTGCAGCCCAGGGTTCTCCGCCAGCTGGAGGGCCTCCAGGTGCTGCAGCCCAGGGTCCTCCGCCAGCTGGAGGGCCTCCAGGTGCTGCAGCCCAGGGTCCTCCGCCAGCTGGAGGGCCTCCAGGGGCTGCAGCCCAGGGTCCTCCGCCAGCTGGAGGGCCTCCAGGTGCTGCAGCCCAGGGTCCTCCGCCAGCTGGAGGGCCTCCAGGTGCTGCAGCCCAGGGTCCTCCGCCAGCTGGAGGGCCTCCAGGTGCTGCAGCCCAGGGTCCTCCGCCAGCTGGAGGGCCTCCAGGTGCTGCAGGTCAGGGTCCTCCGCCAGCTGGAGGGCCTCCAGGGGGTGCAGCCCAGGGTCCTCAGCCAGCTGGAGGGCCTCCAGGTGCTGCAGCCCAGGGTTCTCCGCGAGCTGGAGGGCCTCCAGGTGCTGCAGCCCAGGGTCCTCCGCCAGCTGGAGGGCCTCCAGGGGGTGCAGCCCAGGGTCCTCCGCCAGCTGGAGGGCCTCCAGGTGCTGCAGCACAGGGTCCTCCGCCAGCTGGAGGGCCTCCAGGTGCTGCAGCTCAGGGTCCTCCGCCAGCTGGAGGGCCTCCAGGGGGTGCAGCCCAGGGTTCTCCGCCAGCTGGAGGGCCTCCAGGTGCTGCAGCCCAGGGTCCTCCGCCAGCTGGAGGGCCTCCAGGGGGTGCAGCCCAGGGACCTCCGCCAGCTGGAGGGCCTCCAGGTGCTGCAGCACAGGGTCCTCCGCCAGCTGGAGGGCCTCCAGGTGCTGCAGCTCAGGGTCCTCCGCCAGCTGGAGGGCCTCCAGGGGGTGCAGCCCAGGGTCCTCCGCCAGCTGGAGGGCCTACAGGTGCTGCAGCACAGGGTCCTCCGCCAGCTGGAGGGCCTCCAGGGGAAGCAACCCAGGGTCCTCCGCCAGCTGGAGGGCCTCCAGGGGGTGCAGCCCAGGGTCCTCCGCCAGCTGGAGGGCCTCCAGGTGCTGCAGCTCAGGGTCCTCCGCCAGCTGGAGGGCCTCCAGGGGGTGCAGCCCAGGGTCCTCCGCCAGCTGGAGGGCCTCCAGGTGCTGCAGCCCAGGGTCCTCCGCCAGCTGGAGGGCCTCCAGGTGCTGCAGCCCAGGGTCCTCCTCCAGCTGGAGGGCCTCCAGGTGCTGCAGCCCAGGGTCCTCCGCCAGCTGGAGGGCCTCCAGGTGCTGCAGCCCAGGGTCCTCCGCCAGCTGGAGGGCCTCCAGGTGCTGCAGCCCAGGGTCCTCCGCCAGCTGGAGTGCCTCCAGGTGCTGCAGCCCAGGGTCCTCCGCCAGCTGTAGGGCCTCCAGGTGCTGCAGCCCAGGGTCCTCCGCCAGCTGGAGGGCCTCCAGGGGGTGCAGCCCAGGGTCCTCCGCCAGCTGGAGGGCCTCCAGGTGCTGCAGCCCAGGGTCCTCCTCCAGCTGGAGGGCCTCCAGGTGCTGCAGCCCAGGGTCCTCCGCCAGCTGGAGGGCCTCCAGGTGCTGCAGCCCAGGGTCCTCCGCCAGCTGGAGGGCCTCCAGGTGCTGCAGCCCAGGGTCCTCCGCCAGCTGGAGGGCCTCCAGGTGCTGCAGCCCAGGGTCCTCCGCCAGCTGGAGGGCCTCCAGGTGCTGCAGCCCAGGGTCCTCCGCCAGCTGGAGGGCCTCCAGGGGCTGCAGCCCAGGGTCCTCCGCCAGCTGGAGGGCCTCCAGGGGGTGCAGCCCAGGGTCCTCCGCCAGCTGGAGGGCCTCCAGGGGCTGCAGCCCAGGGTCCTCCGCCAGCTGGAGGGCCTCCAGGGGGTGCAGCCCAGGGTCCTCCGCCAGCTGGAGGGCCTCCAGGGGGTGCAGCCCAGGGTCCTCCGCCAGCTGGAGGGCCTCCAGGTGCTGCAGCCCAGGGTCCTCCGCCAGCTGGAGGACCTCCAGGTGCTGCAGCCCAGGGTCCTCCGCCAGCTGGAGGGCCTCCAGGGGGTGCAGCCCAGGGACCTCCGCCAGCTGGAGGGCCTCCAGGGGGTGCAGCCCAGGGTCCTCCGCCAGCTGGAGGGCCTCCAGGGGGTGCAGCCCAGGGTCCTCCGCCAGCTGGAGGGCCTCCAGGTGCTGCAGGTCAGGGTCCTCCGCCAGCTGGAGGGCCTCCAGGGGGTGCAGCCCAGGGTCCTCAGCCAGCTGGAGGGCCTCCAGGTGCTGCAGCCCAGGGTTCTCCGCCAGCTGGAGGACCTCCAGGTGCTGCAGCCCAGGGTCCTCCGCCAGCTGGAGGGCCTCCAGGGGGTGCAGCCCAGGGTCCTCCGCCAGCTGGAGGGCCTCCAGGTGCTGCAGCACAGGGTCCTCCGCCAGCTGGAGGTCCTCCAGGTGCTGCAGCTCAGGGTCCTCCGCCAGCTGGAGGGCCTGCAGGGGGTGCAGCCCAGGGTTCTCCGCCAGCTGGAGGGCCTCCAGGTGCTGCAGCCCAGGGTCCTCCGCCAGCTGGAGGGCCTCCAGGGGAAGCAACCCAGGGTCCTCCGCCAGCTGGAGGGCCTCCAGGGGGTGCAGCCCAGGGTCCTCCGCCAGCTGGAGGGCCTCCAGGGGGTGCAGCCCAGGGTCCTCCGCCAGCTGGAGGGCCTCCAGGGGGTGCAGCCCAGGGTCCTCCGCCAGCTGGAGGGCCTCCAGGGGGTGCAGCCCAGGGTCCTCCGCCAGCTGGAGGGCCTCCAGGGGGTGCAGCCCAGGGTCCTCCGCCAGCTGGAGGGCCTCCAGGTGCTGCAGCCCAGGGTCCTCCGCCAGCTGGAGGACCTCCAGGTGCTGCAGCCCAGGGTCCTCCGCCAGCTGGAGGACCTCCAAGAGATTACGTGAAACGTGTTGACAGTTACTGCTGTAAGTTTATAGATGTTATTACATCACATATATCATGTACACTTGACTCTTGTGATTATTTTTTCCTTTTGAAAATATCACTGAGGCCTCAGAGTACCTGTAGCCCAGGAGCCTCAGAGAACCTGTTGCCCAGGAGCCTCAGAGTACCTGTTGCCCAGGAGCCTCAGAGAACCTGTTGCCCAGGAGCCTCAGAGTACCTGTTGCCCAGGAGCCTCAGAGAACCTGTTGCCCAGGAGCCTCAGAGTACCTGTTGCCCAGGAGCCTCAGAGTACCTGTTGCCCAGGAGCCTCAGAGTACCTGTAGCCCAGGAGCCTCAGAGTACCTATAGCCCACGAGCCTCAGTTCCTGTAGCCCAGGAGCCTCAGAGTACCTGTAGCCCAGGAGCCTCAGAGTTCCTGTAGCCCAGGAGCCTCAGAGTACCTGTAGCCCAGGAGCCTCAGAGTACCTGTAGCCCAGGAGCCTCAGAGTTCCTGTAGCCCAGGAGCCTCAGAGTACCTGTAGCCCAGGGGCCTCAGAATACCTGTAGCCCAGGAGCCTCAGAGTTCCTGTAGCCCAGGAGCCTCAGAGTACCTGTAGCCCAGGAGCCTCAGAGTTCCTGTAGCCCAGGAGCCTCAGAGTACCTGTTGCCCAGGAGCCTCAGAGTACCTGTAGCCCAGGAGCCTCAGAGTACCTATAGCCCACGAGCCTCAGTTCCTGTAGCCCAGGAGCCTCAGAGTACCTGTAGCCCAGGAGCCTCAGAGTTCCTGTAGCCCACGAGCCTCAGTTCCTGTAGCCCAGGAGCCTCAGAGTACCTGTAGCCCAGGAACCTCAGAGTTCCTGTAGCCCAGGAGCCTCAGAGTACCTGTAGCCCAGGAGCCTCAGAGTACCTGTAACCCAGGAGCCTCAGAGTTCCTGTAGCCCAGGAGCCTCAGAGTTCCTGTAGCCCAGGGGCCTCAGAGTTCCTGTAGCCCAGGAGCCTCAGAGTACCTGCAGCCCAGGGGCCTCAGAATACCTGTAGCCCAGGAGCCTCAGAGTACCTGTAGCCCAGAAGCCTCAGAGTTCCTGTAGCCCAGGAGCCTCAGAGTACCTGTAGCCCAGGAGCCTCAGAGTTCCTGTAGCCCAGGGGCCTCAGAGTTCCTGTAGCCCAGGAGCCTCAGAGTACCTGTAGCCCACGAGCCTCAGAGTACCTGTAGCCCACGAGCCTCAGAGTACCTGTAGCCCACGAGCCTCAGAGTACCTGTAGCCCAGGAGCCTCAGAGTACCTGTAGCCCAGGAGCCTCAGAGTTCCTGTAGCCCAGGAGCCTCAGAGTACCTGTAGCCCAGGGGCCTCAGAATACCTGTAGCCCAGGAGCCTCAGAGTTCCTGTAGCCCAGGAGCCTCAGAGTACCTGTAGCCCAGGAGCCTCAGAGTTCCTGTAGCCCAGGAGCCTCAGAGTACCTGTAGCCCAGGAGCCTCAGAGTACCTGTAGCCCACGAGCCTCAGAGTACCTGTAGCCCACGAGCCTCAGTTCCTGTAGCCCAGGAGCCTCAGAGTTCCTGTAGCCCAGGAGCCTCAGAGTACCTGTAGCCCAGGAGCCTCAGGGTTCCTGTAGCCCAGGAGCCTCAGAGTACCTGTAGCCCAGGAGCCTCAGTTCCTGTAGCCCAGGAGCCTCAGAGTACCTGTAGCCCAGGGGCCTCAGAGTTCCTGTAGCCCAGGAGCCTCAGAGTACCTGTAGCCCAGGGGCCTCAGAGTTCCTGTAGCCCAGGAGCCTCAGAGTACCTGTAGCCCAGGGGCCTCAGAGTTCCTGTAGCCCAGGAGCCTCAGAGTACCTGTAGCCCAGGAGCCTCAGAGTACCTGCAGCCCAGGAGCCTCAGAGTACCTGTAGCCCAGGAGCCTCAGAGTACCTGTATCCCAGGAGCCTCAGAGTACCTGTAGCCCAGGGGCCTCAGAGTTCCTGTAGCCCAGGAGCCTCAGAGTACCTGTAGCCCAGGAGCCTCAGAGTTCCTGTAGCCCAGGAGCCTCAGAGTACCTGTAGAGTCAGACCTGCCGCCCAGGAGCCTCAGAGTACCTGTAGCTCTGGAGCCTCAGAGTACCTGTAGCTCTGGAGCCTCAGAGTACCTGTAGCTCGGGGGCCTCAGAGTACCTGTAGCTCGGGGGCCTCAGAGTACCTGTAGCTCGGGGGCCTCAGAGTACCTGTAGCTCGGGGGCCTCAGAGTACCTAGCCCAGGAGTAGCCCAGGAGCCTCAGAGTACCTGTAGCCCAGGAGCCTCAGAGTACCTGCCCAGGAGCCTCAGAGAGTACCTGCAGCCCAGGAGCCTCAGAGTACCTGCAGCCCAGGAGCCTCAGAGGAGCCTCAGAGTACCTGTAGCCCAGGAGCCTGAGAGTACCTGTAGCCCAGGAGCCTGTAGCCCAGGAGCCTCAGAGTACCTCTAGCCCAGGAGCCTCAGAGTACCTGTAGCCCAGGAGCCTCAGAGTACCTGTAGCCCAGGAGCCTCAGAGTACCTGTAGCCCAGGAGCCTCAGAGTACCTGCAGCCCAGGAGCCTCAGAGTACCTGTAGCCCAGGAGCCTCAGAGTACCTGTAGCCCAGGAGCCTTAGAGTACCTGTAGCCCAGGAGCCTCAGAGTACCTGCAGCCCAGGGGCCTCAGAGTTCCTGTAGCCCAGGAGCCTTAGAGTACCTGTAGCCCAGCCTCAGAGTACCTCAGCCCAGTCAGAGTTCCTGTAGCCCAGGAGCCTCAGAGTACCTGTAGCCCAGGAGCCTCAGAGTACCTGTAGCCCAGGAGCCTCAGAGTACCTGTAGCCCAGGAGCCTCAGAGTAGTACCTGTACCTCTAGCCCAGGAGCCTCAGAGTACCTGTAGCCCAGGAGCCTCAGAGTACCTGTAGCCCAGGAGCCTCAGAGTACCTGTAGCCCAGGAGCCTCAGAGTACCTGTAGCCCAGGAGCCTGTACCTGTAGCCCAGGAGCCTCAGAGTACCTGTAGCCCAGGAGCCTCAGAGTACCTGTAGCCCAGGAGCCTGTAGCCCAGGAGCCTCAGAGTACCTGTAGCCCAGGAGCCTCAGAGTACCTGTAGCCCAGGAGCCTCAGAGTACCTGTAGCCCAGGAGCCTCAGAGTACCTGTAGCCCAGGAGCCTCAGAGTACCTGTAGCCCAGGAGCCTCAGAGTACCTGTAGCCCAGGAGCCTCAGAGTACCTGTAGCCCAGGAGCCTCAGAGTACCTCTAGCCCAGGAGCCTCAGAGTACCTGTAGCCCAGGAGCCTCAGAGTACCTGTAGCCCAGGAGCCTCAGCCAGGAAGCCTCCAAGGTACCTGTAGCCAGGAGGCCTCAGAGTTCCTGTGGCCAGGAACCTCAGGTACCCTACGCCCAGGGGGCCTCAGGAATACCTGTAGCCCAGGAGCCTCCAGAGTTCCTGTGGCAGGAGCCTTCCAGAGTATGTGGCCCAGGGCCTCCAGGGTTCCTGTGGCCCAGGAAGACCTCAGAGTACCTGTAGGCCCAGGAGCCTCCAGGGGTTGCCGCAGCCCCCGGGGCCTCAGGTACCTGGCCCACGGAGCCTCAGTTCCTGGTGGCCCAGGGAACCCTCCCAGAGTTCCTGTGGCCCAGGAGCCTCAGAGGTACCTGGCAGGAGCCTCCCAGGGGTTCCTGTAGCCCAGAGCCTCAGGTACCTGTGGCCCAGGAGACCTCAGGTTCACCTTGGCCAGGAGCCTCAGGTACTGGCCCAGGGGGCCTCCAGGTTCCCTGTGGCCCAGGGAGCCTCCAGAGTACCTGTAGGCCCAGGGGCCTCAGGTTCCTGTAGGCCAGGGCCTTGCCACAGGTACCTGCGGCCCGGGAGGGCCTCCAGAGGTTACCTGCAGCCCAGGGCCTCCAGGTACCTGCCTGGCCCAGGAGCCTCAGAGGTACCTGCAGTCCCAGGAGGGCCTCAGAGTACCTGTGGCCCAGGAGGGGCCTCCAGGTTACCTGTGTCCCAGGAGGGCCTCCAGAAGTGCCTGTGAGCCCCAGGGCCTCAGAGTTCCTGGCCCAGGGGGAGCCTCCAGGTAACCTGTGGCCCAGGGCCTCCAGGTTCCTGGCCCAGGGCACCTCCAGGTACCCCTGTGGCGGGGGCCTCAGAGGTTCCTATAGGCCAAGAGCCTCAGAGGTACCTGTAGCCCAGGGAACCACACAGGTACCTGTGGCCCAGGAGGGCCTCAGGTACCTGTAGGCCCAGGGCCTCCAGGGTACCTGCAGCCCAGGGGAACCTCAGAGTTACCTGTGGCCAGGAGGGCCTCAGAGTGCCTGTGGCCAGGAGGGCCTTGGGAGGTACCCTGCAGCCCAGGGCCTCCAGAGGTACCTGTAGGCCCCAGGAGGGCCTCAGGTACCTGTGTATCCCAGGAGGGCCTCCTCCAGGTACCTGTGGCCCAGGAGGGCCTCCAGGTACCTGCCAGCCCAGGCCCAGGGCCTCCAGAGTGCCTGCGGCCCAGGGCCTCCAGGTGCCTGTGGCCCAGAGAACCTCCACCCAGGTACCTGCAGGCCCAGGGCCTCCAGAGGTACCTGTAGGCCAGGAACACCTCAGAGTACCTGCAGGCCCAGGAGGGGGCCTCAGAGGTGCCTGCTTGGCCCAGGAGGGCCTCCAGAGTACCTCTGGCCCAGGAGCCTCCATGGATGCCTGTGGCCAGAGAGGGCCTCAGAGTACCTGTGGCCAGGGCCTCCCAGGTACCTGTGGCCCAGGAGCCTCCAGAGTACCTGCAGGCCAGGAGCCTCAGAGTACCTGTGGCCAGGGCCTCCCAGGTAACCTGTAGCCCAGGAGCCTTGGGTCCAGGAGCCTTAGAGTACCTGTAGCCCAGGAGCCTCAGAGTACCTGCAGCCCAGGAGCCTCAGAGTACCTGTAGCCCAGGAGCCTCAGAGTACCTGTAGCCCAGGAGCCTCAGAGTACCTGTAGCCCAGGAGCCTCAGAGTACCTGTAGCCCAGGAGCCTCAGAGTACCTGTAGCCCAGGAGCCTCAGAGTACCTGTAGCCCAGGAGCCTCAGAGTTCCTGTAGCCCAGGAGCCTCAGAGTACCTGTAGCCCAGGAGCCTCAGAGTACCTGTAACCCAGGAGCCTCAGAGTTCCTGTAGCCCAGGAGCCTCAGAGTTCCTGTAGCCCAGGGGCCTCAGAGTTCCTGTAGCCCAGGAGCCTCAGAGTACCTGCAGCCCAGGGGCCTCAGAATACCTGTAGCCCAGGAGCCTCAGAGTACCTGTAGCCCAGAAGCCTCAGAGTACCTGTAGCCCAGGAGCCTCAGAGTACCTGTAGCCCAGGAGCCTCAGAGTACCTGTAGCCCAGGAGCCTCAGAGTACCTGTAGCCCAGGAGCCTCAGAGTACCTCTAGCCCAGGAGCCTCAGAGTACCTGTAGCCCAGGAGCCTCAGAGTACCTGTAGCCCAGGAGCCTCAGAGTACCTGTAGCCCAGGAGCCTCAGAGTACCTGCAGCCCAGGAGCCTCAGAGTACCTGTAGCCCAGGAGCCTCAGAGTACCTGTAGCCCAGGAGCCTTAGAGTACCTGTAGCCCAGGAGCCTCAGAGTACCTGCAGCCCAGGGGCCTCAGAGTTCCTGTAGCCCAGGAGCCTTAGAGTACCTGTAGCCCAGGAGCCTCAGAGTACCTGCAGCCCAGGGGCCTCAGAGTTCCTGTAGCCCAGGAGCCTCAGAGTACCTCTAGCCCAGGAGCCTCAGAGTACCTGTAGCCCAGGAGCCTCAGAGTACCTGTAGCCCAGGAGCCTCAGAGTACCTGTAGCCCAGGAGCCTCAGAGTACCTGTAGCCCAGGAGCCTCAGAGTACCTGTAGCCCAGGAGCCTCAGAGTACCTGCAGCCCAGGAGCCTCAGAGTACCTGTAGCCCAGGAGCCTCAGAGTACCTGTAGCCCAGGAGCCTTAGAGTACCTGTAGCCCAGGAGCCTTAGAGTACCTGTAGCCCAGGAGCCTCAGAGTACCTGTAGCCCAGGAGCCTCAGAGTACCTGCAGCCCAGGAGCCTCAGAGTACCTGTAGCCCAGGAGCCTCAGAGTACCTGTAGCCCAGGAGCCTCAGAGTACCTGTAGCCCAGGAGCCTCAGAGTACCTCTAGCCCAGGAGCCTCAGAGTACCTGTAGCCCAGGAGCCTCAGAGTACCTGTAGCCCAGGAGCCTCAGAGTACCTCTAGCCCAGGAGCCTCAGAGTACCTGTAGCCCAGGAGCCTTAGAGTACCTGTAGCCCAGGAGCCTTAGAGTACCTGTAGCCCAGGAGCCTCAGAGTACCTGCAGCCCAGGAGCCTCAGAGTACCTGTAGCCCAGGAGCCTCAGAGTACCTGTAGCCCAGGAGCCTCAGAGTACCTGTAGCCCAGGAGCCTCAGAGTACCTCTAGCCCAGGAGCCTCAGAGTACCTGTAGCCCAGGAGCCTCAGAGTACCTGTAGCCCAGGAGCCTCAGAGTACCTGCAGCCCAGGAGCCTCAGAGTACCTGTAGCCCAGGAGCCTCAGAGTACCTGTAGCCCAGGAGCCTTAGAGTACCTGTAGCCCAGGAGCCTCAGAGTACCTGCAGCCCAGGGGCCTCAGAGTTCCTGTAGCCCAGGAGCCTTAGAGTACCTGTAGCCCAGGAGCCTCAGAGTACCTGTAGCCCAGGAGCCTCAGAGTACCTGCAGCCCAGGGGCCTTCAAAATGTTAATTCGGCTCTAAGACTGATAGTATGTAAACAAGGCGCAATGCACACACACACACAAACACACAAACACACACACACACACACAAACACACACACACACACACACACACACACACACACACACACAACTCTGCATGTCAACCTGCACATTTCTTTTTATCTCTGAAAAAAATTGATTCATTCTGACATCCTTAATGTATGTATATAAATATAACCCTTCAATGTATATAAATATAACCCTTCAATGTATATAAATATAAACATTGAATGTACATAAATATAGCCCTTCAATGTATATAAACAAACTTTCAATGTATGTATATAAATATAAACCTTCAATGGGAATACATTTTCTTCGCTTGCTCCATTTATTAAATTTGAATTTCGTCTTTTCTCTCTGATTAAAATGGGACTCTTTTATGCCATTATAATCACATTGCGTTTTTTCTTCCTTTCTTTTCGGTCCAGTGAATGCAAAGGGGATGGAATGAGGAAGTGGAGAGAGACGAGAGTTGGAGGAGGAGGGATGGGAGGGGTAAGAAGGATGGAGGAGAGGAAGGGTGGGGTACGAGGGCAGAATAACGATGGAAATATAAGGAAGGGTTATAATTTGCGTATGTATTATGTTATATGTATGGCTTCATGTTTGTACGTCTGTATCATGTTGTGTGTACGTCTGTATCATGTGTGTACGTCTGTATCATGTTGTGTGTACGTCTGTATCATGTGTGTACGTCTGTATCATGTAGTGTGTATGTCTGTATCATGTTGTGTGTACGTCTGTATCATGTTGTGTGTACGTCTGTATCATGTAGTGTGTATGTCTGTATCATGTTGTGTGTACGTCTGTATCATGTTGTGTGTACGTCTGTATCATGTGTGTACGTCTGTATCATGTAGTGTGTATGTCTGTATCATGTTGTGTGTACGTCTGTATCATGTTGTGTGTACGTCTGTATCATGTAGTGTGTATGTCTGTATCATGTTGTGTGTACGTCTGTATCATGTTGTGTGTACGTCTGTATCATGTGTGTACGTCTGTATCATGTAGTGTGTACGTCTGTATCATGTTGTGTGTACGTCTGTATCATGTGTGTACGTCTGTATCATGTGTGTACGTCTGTATCATGTAGTGTGTATGTCTGTATCATGTGTGTACGTCTGTATCATGTAGTGTGTACGTCTGTATCATGTGTGTACGTCTGTATCATGTAGTGTGTACGTCTGTATCATGTTGTGTGTACGTCTGTATCATGTTGTGTGTACGTCTGTATCATGTGTGTACGTCTGTATCATGTAGTGTGTATGTCTGAATCATGTGTGTACGTCTGTATCATGTAGTGAGTACGTCTGTATCATGTGTGCACGTCTGTATCATGTGTGTACGTCTGTATCATGTAGTCTGTACGTTTGTATCATGTGTGTACGTCTGTATCATGTACTGTGTACGTCTGTATCATGTGTGTACGTCTGTATCATGTAGTGTGTACGTCTGTATGATGTGTGTACGTCTGTATCATGTAGTGTGTACGTCTGTATCATGTAGTGTATACGTCTGTATCATGTGTGTACGTCTGTATCATGTAGTGTGTATGTCTGTATCATGTGTGTACGTCTGTATCATGTAGTGTGTATGTCTGTATCATGTGTGTACGTCTGTATCATGTAGTGTGTACGTCTGTATAATGTGTGTACGTCTGTATCGTGTGTACGTCTGTATCAAGTAGTGTGTACGTCTGTATCATGTGTGTACGTCTGTATCATGTAGTGTGTATGTCTGTATCATGTAGTGTGTACGTCTGTATCATGTGTGTACGTCTGTATCATGTAGTGTGTATGTCTGTATCATGTGTGTACGTCTGTATCATGTAGTGTGTACGTCTGTATCATGTGTGTACGTCTGTATCATGTATGTCTGTATCATGTGTGTACGTCTGTATCATGTAGTGTGTACGTCTGTATCATGTGTGTACGTCTGTATCATGTAGTGTGTACGTCTGTATCATGTGTGTACGTCTGTATCAAGTAGTGTGTACGTCTGTATCATGTGTGTACATCTGTATCATGTAGTGTGTATGTCTGTATCATGTGTGTACGTCTGTATCATGTAGTGTGTACGTCTGTATCATGTGTGTACGCCTGTATCATGTAGTGTGTATGTCTATCATGTTGAGTGTACGTGTGCATCATGTAGTGTGTACGTCTGTATCATGTTGTGTGTACGTCTGTATCATGTTGTGTGTACGTCTGTATCATGTTGCGTGTACGTCTGTATCATGTGTGTACGTCTGTATCATGTGTGTACGTCTGTATCATGTAGTGTGTACGTCTGTATCATGTAGTGTGTACGTCTGTATCATGTGTGTACGTCTGTATCATGTAGTGTGTACGTCTGTATCATGTGTGTACGTCTGTATCATGTAGTGTGTACGTCTGTATCATGTAGTGTGTACGTCTGTATCATGTGTGTACGTCTGTATCATGTAGTGTGTACGTCTGTATCATGTGTGTACATCTGTATCATGTTGTGTGTACGTCTGTATCATGTAGTGTGTATGTCTATCATGTGTGTACGTGTGTATCATGTAGTGTGTACGTCTGCATCATGTGTGTACGTCTGTATCATGTTGTGTGTACGTCTGTATCATGTTGTGTGTACGTCTGTATCATGTGTGTACGTCTGTATCATGTAGTGTGTACGTCTGTATCATGTAGTGTGTACGCCTGTATCATGTGTGTACGTCTGTATCGTGTGTACGTCTGTATCATGTAGTGTGTACGTCTGTATCATGTGTGTACGCCTGTATCATGTAGTGTGTATGTCTATCATGTTTTGTGTACGTGTGCATCATGTAGTGTGTACGTCTGTATCATGTGTGTACGTCTGTATTATGTTGTGTGTACGTCTGCATCATGTTGTGTGTACGTCTGTATCATGTGTGTACGTTTGTATCATGTAGTGTGTACGTCTGTATCATGTGTGTACGTCTGTATCATGTGTGTACGTCTATATCATGTGTGTACGTCTGTATCATGTACGTCTGTATCATGTTGTGTGTACGTCTGTATCATGTAGTGTGTACGTCTGTATCATGTGTGTACGTCTGTATCATGTGTGTACGTCTGTATCATGTAGTGTGTACGTCTGTATCATGTAGTGTGTACGTCTGTATCATGTAGCATGTCTATCATGTTGTGTGTACGTGTGCATCATGTAGTGTGTAAGTCTGTATCATGTTGTGTGTACGTCTGTATCATGTTGTGTGTACGTCTGTATCATGTTGTGTGTACGTCTGTATCATGTTGTGTGTACGTCTGTATCATGTGTGTACGTCTGTATCATGTTGTGTGTACGTCTGTATCATGTAGTGTGTACGTCTGTATCATGTTGTGTGTACGTCTGTATCATGTTGTGTGTACGTCTGTATCATGTGTGTACAGACGTCTGTATCATGTAGTGTGTACGTCTGTATCATATGTGTACGTCTGTATCATGTGTGTACGTCTGTATCATGTACTGTGTACGTCTGCATCATGTAGTGTGTACGTCTGTATCATGTAGTGTGTACGTCTGTATCATGTTGTGTGTACGTCTGTATCATGTTGTGTGTACGTCTGTATCATGTTGTGTGTACATCTGTATCATGTAGTGTGTACGTCTATATCATGTTGTGTGTACGTCTGTATCATGTTGTGTGTACGTCTGTATCATGTAGTGTGTACGTCTGTATCATGTTGTGTGTACGTCTGTATCATGTTGCGTGTACGTCTGTATCATGTTGCGTGTACGTCTGTATCATGTTGTGTGTACGTCTGTATCATGTGTGTACGTCTGTATACGTCTGTATCATGTTGTGTGTACGTCTGTATCATGTTGTATGTACGTCTGTATCATGTGTGTACGTCTGTATCATATAGTGTGTACGTCTGTATCATGTGTGTACGTCTGTATCATGTGTGTACGTCTGTATCATGTCGTGTGTACGTCTTTATCACGTCATGTGTATGTATCATGTGTACAGTGTACCATGTCTAGAATCTAGATGTACATGCTCGTGTTCTACTCTGTGTGTGTGTGTGTGTGTGTGTGTTTGTTTTTGTATACTCACCTATTTGTAGTTGCAGGGGTTGAGATATAACTCCTGGCCCCGCATCTTCACTGATCGCTACTAGGTCCTATCTCTCCCTGCTCCATGAGCTTTATCATACCTCGTCTTAAAACTATGTATGTATCTCTCTCTCTCTCTCTCTCTCTCTCTCTCTCTCTCTCTCTCTCTCTCTCTCTCTCTCTCTCTCTCTCTCTCTGTCCCCCTCTCTCTCTCTCTCTCTCTCTCTCTCTCTCTCTCTCTCTCTCTCTCTCTCTCTCTCTCTCTCTCTCTCTCTCTCTCTCTCTCTCTCTCTCTCTCTCTCTCTCTCTCTCTCTCTCTCTCTCTCTCTCTGTCTCTCTCTCTCTCTCTACGCCTCCTTCCAAGAAAGAGGTCAAGTCTGGTAATTAGCACACAAAATACAACGCCATAAACCCAAGTATAATCCTGCAGCCAAGAAGCCAGCAATGTATTCCTCTCACCTCCAAACTTAACACTGCTACGACGCTCATGAGTCCTTGTGTTTATGCTTTGTGTCCTCGCCGTACTCAGTTACGCTCGCCTAACTGTACTCACCTTGGCTACATATTACGAAATGTGCGCAGCAAGTTGTTGTACTCACCTAGGGTTGATTGTCGGGGGGGATGGGGGGGGGGGAGGGTTCAGCCACGACTCTAGGGCTCAACTCCATGATGGGCGGATTTATTTTACTGATTCACAGTCTCCTCTGCTTTATGTTACGTACCTGTTCTTGAAACCTTGTAGTGAGTCGACCATATACAATCTGATTTTACACTTCATTTCACTCCCTTTTCAAAGTGAAACTAATAATAATAATAATAATAATAATAATTATAATAGTAATAATTAAAAATAAATAAAATTAATGATAAAAATTCAACATACGTTTACAGTCAGAACACGAAAATAAAAATTCAATAATTTTATACTGGAATTAAAAATATAAAATAATTTATTTCCCCAATGAATATGACGGTAGAGCTGAGGACACCAGTGTTGACTGTGTTGCTGAGGACACCAGTGTTGACTGTGTTGCTGAGGACACCAGTGTTGACTGTGTTGCTGAGGACACCAGTGTTGACTGTGTTGCTGAGGACACCAGTGTTGACTGTGTTGCTGAGGACACCAGTGTTGACTGTGTTGCTGAGGACACCAGTGTTGACTGTGTTGCTGAGGACACCAGTGTTGACTGTGTTGCTGAGGACACCAGTGTTGACTGTGTTGCTGAGGACACCAGTGTTGACTGTGTTGCTGAGGACACCAGTGTTGACTGTGTTGCTGAGGACACCAGTGTTGACTGTGTTGCTGAGGACACCAGTGTTGACTGTGTTGCTGAGGACACCAGTGTTGACTGTGTTGCTGAGGACACCAGTGTTGACTGTGTTGCTGAGGACACCAGTGTTGACTGTGTTGCTGAGGACACCAGTGTTGACTGTGTTGCTGAGGACACCAGTGTTGACTGTGTTGCTGAGGACACCAGTGTTGACTGTGTTGCTGAGGACACCAGTGTTGACTGTGTTGCTGAGGACACCAGTGTTGACTGTGTTGCTGAGGACACCAGTGTTGACTGTGTTGCTGAGGACACAAGTGTTGACTGTGTTGCTGAGGACACAAGTGTTGACTGTGTTGCGGAGGACACAAGTGTTGACTGTGTTGCGGAGGACACAAGTGTTGACTGTGTTGCTGAGGACACAAGTGTTGACTGTGTTGCTGAGGACACAAGTGTTGACTGTGTTGCTGAGGACACAAGTGTTGACTGTGTTGCTGAGGACACAAGTGTTGACTGTGTTGCTGACGACGAAAGTGTTGACTGTGTTGCTGAGGACACAAGTGTTGACTGTGTTGCTGACGACGAAAGTGTTGACTGTGTTGCTGAGGACACAAGTGTTGACTGTGTTGCTGAGTACACAAGTGTTGACTGTGTTGCTGAGGACACAAGTGTTGACTGTGTTGCTGAGGACAAGTGTTGACTGTGTTGCTGAGGACACAAGTGTTGACTGTGTTGCTGAGGACACAAGTGTTGACTGTGTTGCTGAATACACAAGTGTTGACTGTGTTGCGGAGGACACAAGTGTTGACTGTGTTGCGGAGGACACAAGTGTTGACTGTGTTGCTGAGGACACCAGTGTTGACTGTGTTGCTGAGGACACAAGTGTTGACTGTGTTGCTGAGGACACAAGTGTTGACTGTGTGCTGAGGACGCATGTGTTTACTGTGTTGCTGAGGACACATGCGTTGACTGTGTTGCTGAGGACACAAGTGTTGACTGTGTTGCTGAGGACACAAGTGTTGACTGTGTGCTGAGGACGCATGTGTTTACTGTGTTGCTGAGCACACATGCGTTGACTGTGTTGCTGAGCACATATGCGTTTACTGTGTTGCTGAGCACACATGCGTTGACTGTGTTGCTGAGGACGCATGTGTTGACTGTGTTGCTGAGGACACGTGTATACTGTGTTGCTGAGGACGCATATGTTTACTGTGTTGCTGAGGACACATGTGTTTACTGTGTTGCTGAGGACATGTGTTTACTGTGTTGCTGAGGACGCATGTGTTGACTGTGTTGCTGAGGACAAGTGTTGACTGTGTTGCTGAGGACACAAGTGTTGACTGTGTTGCTGAGGACGCATGTGTTGACTGTGTTGCTGAGGACACGTGTATACTGTGTTGCTGAGGACGCATGTGTTTACTGTGTTGCTGAGCCCACATGTGTTTACTGTGTTGCTGAGCACATATGCGTTTACTGTGTTGCTGAGCACACATGCGTTGACTGTGTTGCTGAGGACGCATGTGTTGACTGTGTTGCTGAGGACACGTGTATACTGTGTTGCTGAGGACGCATATGTTTACTGTGTTGCTGAGGACACATGTGTTTACTGTGTTGCTGAGGACATGTGTTTACTTTGTTGCCGAGGACGCATGTGTTGACTGTGTTGCTGAGGACAAGTGTTGACTGTGTTGCTGAGGACACAAGTGTTGACTGTGTTGCTGAGGACACAAGTGTTGACTGTGTTACTGAAGACACAAGTGTTGACTGTGTTGCTGAGGACGAAAGTGTTGACTGAGTTGCTGAGGACACCAGTGTTGACTGTGTTGCTGAGGACACAAGTGTTGACTGTGTTGTTGAGGACACAAGTGTTGACTGTGTTGCTGAGGACACGAGTGTTGACTGTGTTGCTGAGGACACAAGTGTTGACTGTTACTGAAGACACAAGTGTTGACTGTGTTGCTGAGGACACCAGTGTTGACTGTGTTACTGAAGACACAGGTGTTGACTGTGTTGCTGAGGACACAAGTGTTGACTGTGTTGCTGAGGACACAAGTGTTGACTGTGTTGCTGAGGACACAAGTGTTGACTGTGTTACTGAAGACACAGGTGTTGACTGTGTTGCTGAGGACACAAGTGTTGACTGTGTTGCTGAGGACACAAGTGTTGACTGTGTGCTGAGGACGCATGTGTTTACTGTGTTTCTGAGCACACATGTGTTGACTGTGTTGCTGAGGACACATGTGTTTACTGTGTTGCTGAGGACGCATGTGTTTACTGTTGCTGAGCCCACATGTGTTGACTGTGTTGCTGAGCACACGTGTTTACTGTGTTGCTGAGCACACATGTGTTGACTGTGTTGCTAAGGACACATGTGTTTACTGTGTTGCTGAGGACACGTGTTTACTGTGTTGCTGAGGACGCATGTGTTTACTATGTTGCTGAGGACACGTGTTTACTGTGTTGCTGAGGACGCATGTGTTGACTGTGTTGCTGAGGACATATGTGTTGAATGTGTTGCTGAGGACACATGTGTTGACTGTGTTGCTGAGAACACATGTGTTGACTGTGTTGCTGAGGACATGTGTTTACTGTGTTGTGAGGACACATGTGTTTACTGTGTTGCTGAGAACACATGTGTTGACTGTGTTGCTGAGGACATGTGTATACTGTGTTGCTGAGGACATGTGTTTACTGTGTTGCTGAGGACATGTGTTTACTGTGTTGCTGAGGACGCATGTGTTTACTGTGTTGCTGAGGACACATGTGTTTACTGTGTTGCTGAGCACACATGTGTTGAATGTGTTGCTGAGCACACATGTGTTGAATGTGTTGCTGAGCACACGTGTTGACTGTGTTGCTGAGAACACATGTGTTGACTGTGTTGCTGAGGACATGTGTTTACTGTGTTGTGAGGACACATGTGTTTACTGTGTTGCTGAGGACATGTGTTTACTGTGTTGTGAGAACACATGTGTTTACTGTGTTGCTGAGGACACGTGTTTACTGTGTTCCTGAGGACACATGTGTTTACTGTGTTGCTGAGGACACATGTGTTTACTGTGTTGCTTCCAGGCTGCAATTTCCTGTTTTCTGTGTGTGGAAATTCTCTTTTTTTTTTTATTTACGCTTTTTTATGTCTGAATAAACTCGGGTATAGCTTGCATTCTGATCTTTAAAACACACACAAACACAAACACACACGCACGCACGTCACTGGTCGTGTACAGGGGAGGTTGAAACGTTCGCAGATGGGGGTTTATATGTAATTCTTGTTTGCACACAGGGACGAAGGTAGGTATTATCTCTCCTTCCCAGAGTAGGTAGAAAGGAGTCAATGGATAGAAGAGGGAGGGGGGGATGAGGCGGACGGATACTCAGGGTGTGGATGTATATGGAAGGGAGTGGATGTAGAGGGGTGTAGATGGACAAGGCGGGGTGTCACTGAATAGGGAAAGACAAGGGTGTGTAAGACTCGAGGATAATGTAACATTTGGAGGCAACACAGGTCTATGAGCGCCATACTGAAGTCATTTTAGCTTTGTTGGTAGAGCAGATACTTCCTGGTATCTTGCTAAAAGTGGGTTAACCGGAACCTACTGAAAACAAAGTGGAGGAGCCAGTGGTGCCAGAATGAGGGTCAGGTACTAGGATTGACACCCTCAGTGGTGCCAAGACGAGGGTCAGGTACAAGGAGTAACACGTTCAGTGGTGCCAACACGAGGGTCAGGTGCAAGGAGTGACACGTTCATTGGTGCCAATACAAGGGTAAGGTACAAGGAGTGACACGTTTAGTGGTGCCAATACGAGGGTCAGGTGCAAGGAGTGCCCCATTTCTTTAGTGCCAATACGAGGGTCAGGTACAAGGAGTGACACGTTCAGTTTTGCCAACACTAGGGTCAGGTACAAGGAGTGACACGTTCAGTTTTGCCAACACTAGGGTCAGGTACAAGGAGTGACACGTTCAGTGGTGCCAATACGAGGGTCAGGTGCAAGGAGTGACACGTTCAGTGGTGCCAACACGAGGGTCTGGTACAAGGAGTGACACGTTCAATGGTGCCAATACGAGGGTCAGGTACAAGGAGTGACACGTTCAGTGGTGCCAATACGAGGGTCAGGTGCAAGGAGTGACACGTTCAGTGGTGCCAACACGAGGGTCTGGTACAAGGAGTGACACGTTCAGTGGTGCCAATACGAGGGTCAGGTACAAGGAGTGACACGTTCAATGGCGCCAAGACGAGGGTCAGGTACAAGGAGTGACACGTTCAATGGTGCCAAGCCGAGGGTCAGGTACAAAGAGTGACACGTTCAGTGGTGCCAACACGAGGGTCAGGTAGGAATGGCAAAGATCGGTAGTTTAAGGCAAGTGGAAGGAACCGGATGAGGAGGTAGTGTAAGAAAACTTCAATACACAGTTTCATGAGTAGGTATGACAACGCCCAAGAGGCTAAGGCACCAAGAACGTGAATCCCAACTGTAAGATGAGAAGCAGAACCAAGATTTGAGATTCAATCATTAAAAAAAAAAAACTAGAAACATGATTATAATAATTATTACTATTCTTAGTTCTATTATCATTATTACTGTGATTATTACTGTTTCTATTATTATTATTTCTACTACCATCACTATGATTATTATTACTATTATTATTATTACTACTAGTTCTGCTCCTAGTACTACTATGATTATTATTACTATCATCATCATAGGTAGAGGGATTGCTGGTCGGTGCCACCCCCCCTCCCCCCGGCCCAAGTAACTGACTTAGTGTTCACTTTTGATCCATCACTGAGATGTTAATTTACCATATCTTTTAAGGTGTAATAATTAACACGTTCGTAACATTAAAAGGTTAATTATAACACAAGACGTTATTTCAGTGGTTTAGAAACCTTGAAATCCCAGGTTCTTTAAAAGGCAAAAACTAAATGCCCTTTGTTTTTAGTGTTAAAATGCCCTTTCTTTTTAGTGCTAAAATGCCCTTTCTTTTTAGTGCTAAAAATCATAAATATTCCAAGAATTAAATGTCCTTTGTTAGTGCTTAAAAATTGCATGTTACTAAAATTAAAAGTGCCTTTTAGTGCTAAAAGATATAGACATTCCCAGAATTAAATGTTCTTTGTTACTTCTAAAAATATATACATGTTCCTAGTATTAAATGTCCAATTAAGTCCTTTGTTAGTCCTAAAAGAATTGCATCTTCCTACAATTAAAAGGCCTTTGCTAGTGGTAAAATACATATTCCTAGAATTAAATGTCCAATTAAAAGCCCCTCGTTAGTGCTAAAAGGAATACACGTTCCTAAAATAAAACGGCCAACCATACCAAGGGTGGGGATAGAACCCGCGATCACAGAGTTTCAAAACTCAAGGCCTTTGTTAGTGCTAAAAGAAATACATGTTAACAGAACTAAAAGTCTCTCGTTAGTGCTAAAAGAAATGCATATTCCTAGAATTAAAAGGCCTTTGTTAGTGTTAAAAGAAATACATATTCCTAGAATTAAAAGGCCTTTGTTAGTGCTGAAAATACAGAAATGAGTCGTACAGTTTGCTGAAGTTATTCTTCCATAAGAATAACCCACATTCACCAGTATAGACTACAACAAAAAGAAGAAGAATATTTTTCGGTTTAACTAGAGACCATCCTCAGATTAATGTTGATTTTTGGATGATGTGAGGCTCCGTGGACGCCCCCTGATGATTTTATCTACAGTTTTTTTCCTACAAGTGAAAAGCTGATTTCTACCTGACCTAGAATTTCAAACTAGTTACAAATTCTGAATTTTAGACTGGTTCTGAACTGTTCCTAGGATTTAAAGCTGGTACTGAATCATTTCTTAGAATTTCAGACTGGTTCAGAGTCGTTCCTAGAATTTCAGACTGGTTCTGAATCGTTCCTAGAATTTCAGACTGGTTCTGAATCGTTCCTAGAATTTCAGACTGGTTCTGAATCGTTCCTAGAATTCCAGACTGATTCTGAATCGTTCCTAGAATTTCAGACTGGTTCTGAATCGTTCCTAGAATTCCAGACTGGTTCTGAATCGTTCCTAGAATTCCAGACTGGTTCTGAATCGTTCCTAGAATTCCAGACTGTTTCTGAATCGTTCCTAGAATTCCAGACTGGTTCTGAATCGTTCCTAGAATTCCAGACTGCTTCTAAATCGTTCATAGAATTTCAAATTGGTTTTGAGTTGCCTATCGGGTCTTTGTCAGTTCTTGGGTTATAATTGATTATGCATTCTTGTGAGTTTGGTCTGTTCCTCATTGGGAGTGAAAATGTATGTTGGATTTAGTGAGTGAGAATGTATGTGTGTGTGTGTGTGTGTGTGTGTGTGTGTGTGTGTGTGTGTGTGTGTGTGTGTGTGTGTGTGTGTGTGTGTGTGTGTGTGTGTGTGTGTGTGTGCTGTGTGTGTGTGTGTGTACTTACCTAATTGTATTCACCTAATTGTAGTTACACGGGTTGAGACTCAGTCCTGGTCCCGCCTCTTCACTGAACGCTACTAGGTCCTCTCTCTCCCTGCTCCATGAGCTTTATCATATCTCGTCTTAAAGTTATGTATGGTTCCTGCCTCCACTACATCACTCGCCAGACTGTTCCACTTCTTGACCACTATGACCGAAGAAATACTTCCTAACATCCCTGTGACTCATCCGAGTCTTCAACTTCCAAAAGTGACCCCTTGTTTCTGTGTCCCCTCTCTGGAACATCTTGTCTCTGGCCATCTTGTCTATTCCACGCAGTATTTTGTATGTCGTTATCATGTCTCCCCTAACCCTCCTGTCCTCCAGTGTCGTCAGACCGATTTCCCTTAACCTTTCTTCGTAGGACATTCCCCTTAGCTCTGGAACTTACCTTGTTGCAAACTTTTGCACTTTCTCTAACTTCTTAACGTGCTTGACCCGGTGTGGATTCCAAACTGGTGTTGCATACTCCAATATGAGCCTGACGTACACGGTGTACAGTGTCTTGAAAGATTCCTTACTTAGGTGTGTGTACTCACCTAATTATACTCACCTAACTGTGGTTGCAGGGGTCGAGACTCGGCTCCTGGTTCCTCTGTGTGTGTGTGTGTGTGTGTGTGTGTGTGTGTGTGTGTGTGTGTGTGTTTCAAGCATCATCTGCATAGTATATGTAATTTTGCAAAACATTATTATTTTTTTTACTATTATGATGATAATTATAATCGGGAGACACGATTAACAGTTGAAATCTTTTGCGTTGCTTTAATCCGCCACGAGATCCAATTACACGAGATAATGAATAAATTCACGAATATGAACTGGGGAGGGAGTTGTACTTATTTTCTTTCATTTTCCCTCTTAATGAACACTTTCACTCCGGCTGGAGGGAGGGAGGGAGGGAGAGAGAGAGAGAGAGAGAGAGAGAGAGAGAGAGAGAGAGAGAGAGAGAGAGAGAGAGAGAGAGAGAAGATGAGGCAGACAACAGAAGTCTCTGAGTCGACACGGAGTCTATCTTCAGACACCTGTCTACTTCTATCTTAATTAAGGACTATCGTCAACTATAGATGTATTGCAGCAAGAATAGTAAAGCACAAGGCTCTCTCTCCCCATCCTGAAACAGGAGGAAGATATATCATACTATACAGGAAAAATGGTCTAGATAGTATAGGAAAAAGTGGATGTAAAGAATGGGCTACTGAATACTTCGACATCTTTTTAGTAGTTCTGTTGCAATTACTCAGGTCATTTCCAGTAATTGCTACAGAGCTGATTCTTAGGTAAGACACATATGCAACAGTTAGGTATCTTTACACAGTAGGCTTCTTCAGTCGAGTACAGAGAAGTTGATAGAAGCAGAAGAGACTTGAAGACGATGTAATCAGTCCATCACCCTTAAAGTTTTGAGGTGGTCAGTCCCTCAGTCTGGAGAAGAGCATTGTTCCAAAGTCTGAAACAATATGGAGTTGAAGTGACAGGATGGAGCCTTATATAGCGCCAGGAGGTGAGACGTAGGTCACTAGTAGAACGCACATGTTGGGAGATCAGACTGAGGGACTGACCACCTCAAAACTTTAAGGGTGATGGACTGATTACATCGTCTTGAAGTCTCTTCTGCTTCTATCAACTTTTCTGTACTCGACTGAAGAAGCCTACTGTGTAGGCGAAACGTTTCGAAATAAAGATACCTAACTGTTGCATATATATCTTACCTAACAACCTGTCGGTATTTTATACCATTTTAATGTTCAGAGCTGATTCTATTGGTGTTTATATTTGTACATACTATTAGTTCTAAACAATGTGCAATATGAATGAGTTCTGGGTCGTATAAATTATATTCATATGAATATGAGGTCTGGGTTGTATAAATTATATTCATATGAATATGAGGTCTGGGTTGTATAAATTATATTCATATGAATATGAGGTCTGGGTTGTATAAATTATATTCATATGAACATAAGTTGTGGGTTGTATAAATTAGATTCTTTTATAATGAGTAGGAGTTCTGAGGGTGGATGTGACAAAACAGATGTCAAGATCATCTTCATAACGAACATAAATTAACCAGTGGCCTCTGATATGACTATCTCTATCATTATCATTACCACCACCACAACCTCTACTTCTACTATTTCCACTACTACTACACCTGTACATTGGTTGGGTCATTGTCTGATGTTCGTCCTGATATAGTTGCAGAACTAACACTGACAATCCACTAACTACAGTTTGCTCCCACCACAGTATCTAGTTGAGACATATAATTACAAAGTGCTTATTCAGCTGGTTCCTAAATGACACTTGTAATCACACTTGCCGCTTCAGTGAGTAGTTTATTCCATTCCTCTATAATCCTGCTTGAAAAAAAAGTCTCTGCCCTTGCTTGTGTTGCATACCTTGCCTCGAAGTTTCATTAAATTGATAAATTTCTGAAGTGGAAAGAAAGTCATTAAGGTCTTCATGTTTGTGTCGTAACTATTCATCTGAAAAATTTTGAAGTTCTCTTTACAGTTTCCGAGTCCGGAGAGAAAGAGAACTGTTTAACTTTTCATGGGAGTTTGTTTCTTAAGTGATTTTACAAGCTTAGTTGCTCTTCTCTGTACTCCTTCCACTTTGTTTTTGTATTACTGTTTGTAGAATTACAGACAATAACGCACTTGTTAGACATAATTTTGAATATTCTGTGGATCTGTGGTCTCCAGATGACATGGAATACAAAAATAGACTGTTAGGTAAAAGAACACATATACAACCAATGTGACATTTTACTGTGGCAACGTTTCGCTCTCCAGGAGCTTTGTCAAGCCGTTACACACAACGTAAAACGTCTTATTAGTTGCACTTGTGTCCTTTTAACTAACAGTCTGTTTCCCATGTCATCTGCGCAGAATATTCAAAATTTTGTCTAACTAGTGCGTTATTGAGAGAGAATTCTGTTTCTGGTATCATGATTCATTCATGAAATCGCAATAACACGATTATAAATAAACCAGGGAACGGGTGGGATTTGAACCCATGGCGAGTGAGTCTGAAACCTCACTGGGCTGTGAGCTTCACTTGCCATTAGTTCAATTATTATAGGTGAGTGCTAAACCAGTAGGGATTATACAGCGCCTACGGGGGGGGGGGAAGGATGGAAGGCATTCAGGGAACCGTAGCACAGATCCAGTTCCCTATATCAAGAGCCCCTAACCAGCATCAAGGTACCTTAAGAGGTGGATTCCTTCGTGTTCTCATAGACACGTCTTTGTTTTGTAATCTTAAAGGTCGTTGTTTATTCCTTGTTGTTTTCCTTTACTTATTTTGGTCAATTTGTTGCCAAACATTTTGTAATTACTTTTGAGACTGTTATTCAAAAATGAATTACTCTACACTTGTTTACATTGAAGCTCAACTTCGACGTCTCCGACCACAGTTCCAGCTTCCCCAGGACGCTCTCAATACTCAAAACATTCAGCTTCGGATTCTGTGTTTTCTCTAATTTTTACATTACGAGAATTTTGATATTTTAGATAACAGCCGTATCTCGTTTACGCTCATCGTGAACTGGATTGGACCAAGAACCGACCACTGAGGAACTCCGCTCCTAACGTCTGGCCACTCACACACCTCAATGTTCACTACTGTTTGCTATTCGTTCGGGCATGAAATTTTGCCACCAATCATCGACAAAGTACCTTGTCAAATGCTTTTTATTAGAAATCTAGAAATACAGCTGTTAGAACTTCTCGTCCCAATTTTTTTATATTTAAAAAAATCGAGCAGGTTAATAGGGCGAAATCCATGTTAAAGAATCAGACACATGACTGTAGAAATATATAGTCATGTTGTCCTTCCATTATGTCCTGGAATTTGTATTGATAAAGTCACTGGATGGCGAAATGTCTGCCAATAATGATACCCAGATGTTGCACGTGTTTGCATTTAGTATCTCAGTGTAGAGAGAAAATATAATGAAAGAGACAGAGAAAGAAGAGAGATAGAAGAGGGGAGGGAAAGAGAGGGGGAGGAGAAGGGGAGAGAGAGAAAGGGGAAAGGAGAGAGAGAGAGAGAGAGAGAGAGAGAGAGAGAGAGAGAGAGAGAGAGAGAGAGAGAGAGAGAGAGAGAGAGAGAGAGAGAGAGAGCAAAGTACACAGTTGGTTAATTAAGAGTTGGAAGGATCAAGTCATTTTTATCATCTCATTTACCTGGCACGCGCGCGCTCGCGCACAACACAAAAATATCCCATTGAGCTTTACAAAAAAAAAAAAGAGTCACTTTTTCTCCTGTAGTAACTGCTGAGTCCTCCGAGCACTTTACATATTTATTCGGCGTGCACAAGACCAACCACAATCCTAGTCGTCCTTCTCAGCTGTAAGCGAGGAAGCCAGAGCTCGTCTGATGACTGCTGGGGTGCTGTGGCATACTCATATGTTAGGGAGAGGAGGACGACTGGGGAGCGGGGGAGGAGATGCGGAAGCTTGGTCGTAATCGTTCCAGTCAACGAGACTTTCTCAGGCCGTCAGCTGGAGGACATCTCATTCTCACCTCTGCGTCTGTGTAATATTTTATGCTCAGTATTTCTCATTGTCTTGTGTTGAAACTTTTGTAAATAAAGAAAGAAAGAGAACTAACGCAAATTATTCCTGAGACTAACTTCTTTAAGTGTTGAGTGATTATTTTTCAGACTGTTATTTGGTGCTGCCCAGTACTGCTGGCCCACACAACAAGTGCTCCTGTTAATAAAAATAACTTTTCTAGACTATAATGGTTGTTATAGATGATTTTAAACCTTAAAATGTTTATACGAAAGTTTAGTAAGCAAAAATTTTGGTAAGAGAAATCGGAGAAATGTCATATACAGGAAGAGAAATAAAGAAGGACTAGGAACGTTCACTTTCGAACGTCGCACTCACGTTCGTTCATTTTGTAACTAAAATAGGGAGTTAAATCTATGTCAAATGCACGTTAACTCGTTTTATATTTAAGACACGAAGTCAAATAATGTCAGACGTAAATTCGCTCGTTAAACATGGAGATAAATGAGAGAAATATGCAGCCTCGTGAGTCGAGTACTACCAACGGGAAGAAAAAATTAAGGCTAGGCGCGTGTTGTGTTTGCTATTCTCCCCAGGATGGGGTAGAAACTTGGGGAGGGAATTTGCCCATTTTCTCCCCATGATGGAGAGAAGATAGAGGGGGGAAATTTGCTTGTATTCTAAACCAGGGAGAGTGACTAGAATTTCTAGTTGTCAATGGCACTTGCAGATAAGACACTTAGCCTTTTTTTTTTTTTTTTGTGTGTGTGTACTCACCTAGTTGTGCTCACCTAGTTGAGGTTGCAGGGGTCGAGTCCGAGCTCCTGGCCCCGCCTCTTCACTGGCCGCTACTAGGTCACTCTCCCTGAACCGTGAGCTTTATCATACCTCTGCTTAAAGCTATGTATGGATCCTGCCTCCACTACATCGCTTCCCAAACTATTCCACTTCCTGACTACTCTGTGGCTGAAGAAATACTTCCTAACATCCCTGGGATTCATCTGTGTCTTCAACTTCCAACTATGTCCCCTTGTTACTGTGTCCAATCTCTGGAACATCCTGTCTTTGTCCACCTTGTCAATTCCTCTCAGTATTTTGTATGTCGTTATCATGTCCCCCCTATCTCTCCTGTCCTCCAGTGTCGTCAGGTTGATTTCCCTTAACCTCTCCTCGTAGGACATTCCTCTTAGCTCTGGGACTAGTCTTGTTGCAAACCTTTGCACTTTCTCTAGTTTCTTTACGTGCTTGGCTAGGTGTGGGTTCCAAACTGGTGCCGCATACTTCAATATGGGCCTAACGTACACGGTGTACAGGGGCCTGAACGATTCCTTATTAAGGTGTCGGAATGCTGTTCTGAGGTTTGCTAGGCGCCCATATGCTGCAGCCGTTATTTGGTTGATGTGCGCTTCAGGATATGTGCCTGGTGTTATACTCTCCCCAAGATCTTTTTCCTTGAGTGAGGTGTGTAGTCTCTGGCCCCCTAGACTGTACTCCGTCTGCGGTCTTCTTTGCCCTTCCCCAATCTTCATGACTTTGTACTTGGTGGGATTGAGCTCCAGGAGCCAATTGCTGGACCAGGTCTGCAGCCTGTCCAGATCCCTTTGTAGTTCTGCCTGGTCTTCGATCGAGTGAATTCTTCTCATCAACTTCACGTCATCTGCAAACAGGGACACCTCAAAGTCTATTCCTTCCGTCAGCACTGGTCCTAGGACTGACCCCTGTGGGACCCCGCTGGTCACAGGTGCCCACTCTGACACCTTGCCACGTACCATGACTCGCTGCTGTCTTCCTGACAAGTATTCCCTGATCCATTGTAGTGCCTTCCCTGTTATCCCTGCTTAGTCCTCCAGTTTTTGCGCTAATCTCTTGTGTGGAACTGTGTCAAACGCCTTCTTGCAGTCCAAGAATATGCAATCCACCCACCCCTTTCTCTCTTGTCTTACTGCTGTCACCATGTCATAGAACTCCAGTAGGTTTGTGACACAGGATTTCCCGTCCCTGAAGCCATGTTGGCTGCTGTTGATGAGATCATTCCTTTCTAGGTGTTCTACCACTCTTCTCCTGATAATCTTCTCCATGATTTTGCATACTATACATGCCAGTGACACTGGTCTGTAGTTTAGTGCTTCATGTCTGTCTCCTTTTTTAAAGATTGGGACTACATTTGCTGTCTTCCATGCCTCAGGCAATCTCCCTGTTTCGATAGATGTATTGAATATTGTTGTTAGGGGTACACATAGTGTCTCTGCTCCCTCTCTCATGACCCATGGGGAGATGTTAACTGGCCCCATTGCTTTTGAGATATCTAGCTCATTCAGAAGCCTCTTCACTTCTTCCTCGGTTGTGTGCACTGTGTCCAGCACTTGGTGGTGTGCCCCACCTCTCCGTCTTTCTGGAGCCCCTTCTGTCTCCTCTGTGAACACTTCTTTGAATCTCTTGTTGAGTTCCTCACTTCACGGTTATTTCTTGTTGTCTCTCCTCCTTCCTTCCTTAGCCTGATTACCTGGTCCTTGACTGTTGTTTTCCTCCTGATGTGGCTGTATAAGAGTTTCGGGTCAGATTTGGCTATCGTTGCTATGTCGTTTTCATATTGTCGTTGGGTCTCCCTTCTTATCTGTGCATATTCGTTTCTGGCTCTATGACTGCTCTCCTTATTCTCCTGGGTCCTTTGCCTTCTATATTTCTTCCATTCCCTAGCACACTTGGCTTTTGCCTCCCTGCACCTTTGGGTGAACCATCCTGGCTTTTTCATTATTCCTGTTACCCTTGGATGCAAACCTCTCCTCAGTCTCCTTGCATATTGTTGCTACATATTCCGTCATCTCATTAACTGGCTTCCCTGCCAGTTCTCTGTCCCACTGAACCCCGTTCAAGAAGTTCCTCATTCCCATGTAGTTCCCTTTCTTGTAGTCTGGTTTCATTCGTCCTGGCCTTCCTGCTTCTTCCTCCACTTGTAGCTCTACTGTGTATTCGAAGCATAAAACCACATGATCGCTGGCCCCAAGGGGTCTTTCATATGTGATGTCCTCGACATCTGCACTACTCAAGGTGAATACTAAGTCCAGTCTTGCTGGTTCATTCTCTCCTCTCTCTCTTGTAGTGTCCCTTACGTGTTGGTACATGAAGTTTTCCAGTACCACCTCCATCATCTTAGCTCTCCATGTATCTTGGCCCTCATGTGGCTCCAAGTTCTCCCAATCGATCTCCTTGTGGTTAAAGTCACCCATGATCAGGAGCTTTGCCCTGCATGCATGAGCTCTTCTGGCCACTGCAGCCAGTGTGTCAACCATCACTTTATTGCTCTCGTCGCACTCTTGCCTTGGCCTCCTGCTGTTCTATGGTGGGTTATACATCACTGCTATTACTACCTTGGGACTTCCAGAGTGAAGTGTTCCCGCTATGTAATCACTTTCTTCTCCGCTGTCTCCTCTCTCCAGCTCATCAAAATTCCATCGGTTTTTGATCAGCAGTGCCACTCCTCCACCCCCCCTGTTCCCTCTGTCTTTCCTCAGGATCTGGTATCCCGTTGGAAAGATGGCATCTGTTATCATACCTGTAAGCTTGGCTTCTGTGAGAGCTATGATGTCCGGTGATGCCACTTTGACTCTTTCGTGCCACTCCTCCCACTTATTTGTTATTCCATCAGCGTTTGTGTACCATACCTTCAGTTTCCTTTCCAACACTGTGGTTTGGGGGGCCTGTGAGGGTGGGAGACCTGGTAGCATACTGTAGGATTCTATAGCTCGGTGTTGGGTGGAAGCTGTGGGTATGGATTGAAGTGTGTGTTGGGATGGTGTGATAGGTTGTGGGGTTCTGAGGATAGTTGTGTGTGTGCTTGCCCTTGCTGCTCTTTTCTGCTCTGACTGACCTCTGCTGGTTCCATCCTTGTCTCCTTTCCTAGCTCCTTTCGCTTTTTTGTCCTCTCCCTTAGCTGCTGCCGTTCTGTTTGTGTTCTGTCTCTGTCTAGGAACACCCTCTTGTACTCTTCCGAGTATTTCAACCGTTGTTTCTCTTGGAGGATCCTGTTCCACACTGTTTCCGTCCTGAGAATCAGCTTGATCGGTCGGTTTCTCCCCTTCAAGTACCCCGCTATTCTCTGAAAATTTACAATCTCGTCCATCTCTTCTTCACCTATTTCCGTGATTATTTTCTCAATCTCCTTTCTTTCTTCCTGCCGCCTTTCAGTGTGTGTCCTTTCCTCTCTCTCCTGAAGCCCATGGATAAACACTGATTTTGCCCTTTCCTCCTCCCATTGCCTCACCCTCTGTGACTCTGGATCCTGTCTGTATGTGGTCATTTTCTCCCTTGATTTTTTCCAGTGGCTCTTGGTAGCATGGTTGTGCCTCAGCATTCGACCTATCACCCTCTCCATCTGCACCCAGCTGTTCTTCCCTTTCGCTCCTTGGCCCTTCTTGGCAGGCTGATATGACCTTAGCATAATTCGTATCTCCTTCCTTCCTGTTCGGCCTCTCAGCTTCATATACTGTGTCTTCTCTGGTCACTGCCCCTGCAACTCGCTTCAGCCTATTTATCTCAACTTCTAGGACCCTTATCCTGGCCACTGCAGTTTCGACTTGTGCCTCCAAATTCTTTGTCTCCTTCTCCAACCTCTTTTCCAATTTCACAGAGAGCTCTTTCTCCATTTTTTCAGAAAGCTCTCCTAATTTTCTCTCCCACTCTTGTTCCATCCTTTTCCACTGCTCCTCCTCCTGTGTGTGTGCGTGTGTGCGTGTGCGTGTGCGTGTGTGTGTGTGTGTGTGTGTGTGTGTGCGTGTGTGTGCGTGCGTGTGTGCGTGTGCGCGCGTGTGTGTGTGTGTGTGTGTGTGTGTGTGTGTGTGTGTGTGTGTGTGTGTGTGTGTGTGTGTGTGTGTGTGTGTGTGTGTAAAGAAGTATTTCCTAACATCCCCGTGACTCATCTGTGACTCCGTGTACCTGAGACCCCTCTCTGAAACAGACTCCCTGGCCACCCTGTCAATTCCTCTGAGTATTTTGTGTATCATGATCATGTCACTTTTGGTTCTTCTGTTCTCTAGTATCGTCAGGTTGAGCCCCTTAAGCCGCTCCTCATAGATCATACCTTCAGTTTTGAGACTAATTTCACTTCAAACCTTTGCACTTTTTCCAATTTCGTTACATGTTTAAACAGATGTGGGCTCCAAACTGGTACTGCATACTCCAGGATGGGCCTGGCATATGCTGTGTATAAGGTCTTGAATGCCTCCTTGCTGATGTTCCTGGAAGTTACTCTTATATTTGCCAGTCTTGCGTCTGCTGCCGTTATTCTTTTGGTGTGTGCCTCAGGCGAAGTGCTTGGAACTGTGCTCACTCCGAGGTCTTACTCCTTCAGGGAGATTTCCAGCCGTTGTCCCCCGAGGATTTGCAGTGTTTCCGGACGCCTTTGCTCCTCTCCGATTTTCGTAACTTTACATCTGTTGGGGTTAAATTCCAGTAACCAATTGTAAGACCAATCCAGCATTTGTAGTTTTTCCTGGTCTACTGTTGTTTGTATTCTCATTAGTTTTATTTTGTATGTGAACAGGGACACCTCTGACTCGATTTCATCTGTCATGTTCACGTTCACAAGAAACAGTACTGGTCCAAGTACTGACCACTGTGGAACCCCACTCGTCACACTCGCCCATACCGACACCTCCTCCCTAAAAGTAGCTCACTGCTCCCTTTCTGTTAAGTAACTCTATATTCCTCACTGCGTTCATTTCCACAACGTGCTCGAACCTCAGCGCTCCGTGGTCGCTGGCGCTAAATGGTCTTTCACGTTCGATGTTCCCTACATCAGAGTCAATTAGGGTGAACACAAGATCCAGCCTCGTTGGTTCACCACGTCTCTCCCTAGATGTGTATCTGATGTGTTGACACATCAAGTTTTCCATCACTACCTCCAACAGCTTAGTTCTCAAAGTTTTTGGTTCTGCTTGTGGCTCCAGACTATTTCCTTATGGTTGAAGTCTTCCATGATCAGTAGTTTGGCAGTGCCCATGTGGGTTCTTCTAGGTACCTCTTCTATGGTGGCCACCACTGCCCTGTTGATGTCCTAATATTCCTGTCTTGGTTTACTGCTGTTGAGAGATGGGTTGTATATTACTGACTGTCCCTATTATGTAGTCATTCTACCCCTCTCCATTAATTCAAATCTCCTAAAAAACCATTGGTTTCTGATAAGTATCGTTACTCCACTTGTTTTGTTTCCTATGTCCTTATTCATTGTGTGTGTGTGTGTGTGTGTGTGTGTGTGTGTGTGTGTGATTATTTAAATTACCCTTTAACCTTTCCATCAGATAAGAGCATACGTACGTATTATAACTATGTATACGCACACAAAATATACATATATAGTTACCAGCATTAATATGTTTTTCGATAGCATTTATAACGGTGTTATCTGATTTTGTCCATGCTTTGCACATCAGTATACTGATGATAACAGTAAATTGTGGTGGCTGGCAGCCTCATTGCTGGAGGGCTGTTTAAACTTCAGATTGATAGATGTGTCCAGTTGATGAATGTGCCCAATTGATAGATGTGTCCAACTGTTGAATGTGTCCACTTGACAGATGTGCCCAGAATACCCTATAAATATGTTGAGCGAGTACACCAACCACAAGACCTTGAGTTATCAGTGACAGCTGTAAGAAAAGGGAACGAGAGTCTTCCGGTAGTGACACACAAACGTAGACAGTCTGGTGATTTTCTAAGGTTCTTTTGGTGCAAAATTATTAATTTTTACATTAACATAAATGAAAAATATATCTTCAAACGTATAAGCAATTTTTTTTATAAAGGACTTAATTTTAAATCAGTTCTTGCTGATTGACTAGTTTTACCTATTCGGCACGACATTACATATATATATATATATATATATATATATATATATATATATATATATATATATATATATATATATATATATATATATATATATATATATATATGCATGCATTAGGATCACAGTTAACAGGTGATATCACTGTGAAAAAAGTGATTTTCCAAACACTTCAGTCATTTTTCACATTATTTTGCATATGTGTGTGTATAAATATGTGTGTGTGTGTGTGTGTGTGTGTGTGTCTGTCACCAGCCGTTGCATATAGCACAACTGAACACTACAGGTCTGCGACAAAAGTATTGGAGATCGTAAAAGTTCAATTGATGTTTGCAGCTGTCACCTGTGTAGTGACAGCCCTCGTACACCCAGAATGCTATAATAGCAAAGACAGGGAAGTGATCTGTCTGGTGTGTTGTATACACTGCACGGGAAAGGTGCGACGCTGCTCAAATTTAATCTAAAATGAAAATGAAACTTACGGTGTATAAGAGAGGAAAAGCGGAATATTTGCCAGTATTAACATCCCTCAGACAGGAATGTGTGATATCGCCATGGTTCTTCTTAATGTCTTTACAGATGATGCTGTAGAATTATTGAAAACTAGGAAGCTAGGGAGAGGTGTAGCCTTGATGATAATTAACCTAATATACAGTGAGGGGTTGTCACAGACTTTCTCTGCCGATGTCACACTAAGTTTGGGAAATTCCGAAGAGAAGTTGCATGAAAAGCGTAAGATAATTAGGATAAGCAGAATTCAGTATAATGAAAGACCTGCAGGTCTTACTGTAAGGAACTTGGAGGATGTGAATATTTTTAAATACGTATCTGGGAATTGATTTGCCAGCAGATGAGAGTAATTATGAGCAAAATGTGAGAACGTAAATTGTTCAATTAAATACTGAGGAGAAAACAGGTTTATCCACGGAAGCAAAACATATATACGAGTACGTGTGGGAAGGTTTTTTTTATTAATAAGAGCTTAAGCACACCGCAGGTGTGTATGACAATACTGGAGACAAGTGGATTCTGGGATTTGGCATGCTGTTGGAGTGAGCAAGGAAGTTTACAGAGAGCTTCAAGAAAACAGGTTAGCAGAATTTTATTGCTGGTGAGGGGGGAGTTGCATTATAATCAAGGGGGAGCGCTTAACCCGTAGGGATTATACAGTGCCTGGGGGGGATGGAAGATATTCAGGCTCAATTCAGGGAACTAGAGCAAAGATCCAATTCCCTAGATCAAGAACCCCTCACCAGCGTCAAGGAACCTCCCCTTGAGGGGTGGTGAGGGGCCGCACTCTGAAGAATGGGTGTGAATGTTCTGCTCTGCGATTCATTTATGTTGTTGTGTACACTCACCTTGAGGAAGGACAGCCGAGAAATGAGTGCAAGTGAATGTATTTATCATCTTCCAGTCATCCTCCGTCCCCCTACTGCAACATATTGCAACTGGTGGTTGTAATATGTTGCTGACCTTGTTGGATTTCCTATAATCAGCACAGCCCCGCTGACCAGCACTCTATGGGAGGTAGATGTCAGTCAGAATATATTCACATGTATTGTCGTATATCAGCTGTCTAGTGTTTTTTTCAATTATAAAATGTGATTGGTTTAAAAAAGACGTGAGCAAATACTAGGACACATTTAATAGAAAACTTTAAGGTCCTGAGACCTTGATCGCTTCCAGGTCTCAGGACTGAAACGTTTTCTAATAAATATGTGCTAGTGTTTGCTCACGTGTCTTTCTAAACGAATTTGTCGGTATCTATTACCAAGGTTTGTACCAGAAAATGTGATACCAGTGGGGCAACTAGTAGGTATCTCAGAACTGTAAGATGAGAGATCGAGACTGTGTTCTCAGCCAGGCGGTGGGTTGTGTAGTAAGACTTTCCTTGATGTTGACTTTGCTATGTCATATGCCAGTGTTTATCACTTGCACAATTCCGGCCATATAGACCCTATCAGTCGACTACCATGTTAGAATCACTACATTATGGACAGTCTTATGGTCTAGATGTATATTAGTTACTTAGTTGAAAGCTGATCAAAGCTAAAGTCTCCAGAGAGGAGTGCACTCACTGATTAGAGTGCAAAGTCCTTTTAGAAGGACTTTGCACTCTTGCTGATAGAGCTGGATTGTTTATAGCCTACAGTTCCAGCAGGTCTTTCCCCTCATCGCCCGACTGCGAATCACCTGTACAATCTCAGGGAAGTCATTTCAGCAGTTGCTTGCATGTTGCGGAAAAGGAAAATGCAGTTGGTAAGGCTATGAGGCCGTAATTATTCCAAGTCCACCCACGCTGACTGGAAATGTGGTTCACACCCAGTGTGAAGCGGTTAGAGAAAAATAATGGATTTTAGAAAAATCTTGTACTCGCCTCTGTTTGCTTTTGTGTAAGTTACGCAGTGACAAGATCCGAGGAAAGGAGTATAACATTTAGTGATCTTTGATTTATGCAGTTTTGAGTTTAGGATCGAAAAAATAAGTTCGTCATTTTTTTTAAACACATTCACCATTATTCAATAGGTATCTGTCTTTTCAGAAGTGTGCAGATATCGTAGTTCAGATGACTCTCCGAAGAGCAAAATCACGACCCCTCCTTCAGAGTGCAGACACTATTTCCCACCTCGAGGACTCAAGTCCGGATAACTGGTTTCCCTAAATCACTTTATAAGTGTTACCTTTCTCAGATTCCAACAGCACGTCGAGTAATAAAAACCACTTGTCTCCACTTTAATCTAATATGCTCACACACGCCTGCTGGATATTTAAGCTATGATTTAAAACCTTCACCCCACCCCTCCATCCTTTCCTGGTGTGACCTCTATGATTCCTTCCTTCCACTCTGGATTTATACACTCTCGGGGTCACCCTTAACTGCCCCAGCCTTCTTAAATAGACAAATCATCTAAACAATCTCACCTTCACTCTGAATTATTCCTCTAGTAATCCCACTCCGTCTTCTTATTTTTATGTTTCGAATACTCTCCATTATATTCAAACCACACATTGCTCTCATGCACGACTTCTTCGCTGCCTCCAACCTCCTCCTCGCTGCAACGTTTAAAGCCCACTCCTCACACCCATAACAAAATGTTAGTACCACTATTCTGTTGAACATTTTCTTTTTACCTCCATAAATAAACTTCGTTCTTTCCAGAGATGCCTCAACACACCGTCCATTTATTTCCCCGCGTCTATTCTATATATCACCTTTATCGATACATCTACTCTCAAATGTTAGGTAAGAGGGCACATTTGTAACTAATGCGACATTTTACTGTGGCAACGTTTCGCTCTCCAGGAGCTTTGTCAGGCCGTTACAAACAATACAAAGACAAAGAAATATCGCCTTAGTTGCATGTATCCTTTTACCTAACAGATTATCCGTAATTCTACCAACATTATTACAATTTGTCTTATTCCCTAATATCTGAATGCATGTAGTTCCTCCATACTCCCTCCAGTCTGATAAACACTACCAAACCATACCACGGGTGGGGTTTGAACCCGCGGTCAAACGATTTCGTGAGTCATGATAAACACTACCTCAGTACCTAACCTTTTTGTCACTCTCATCACCTTGATGCTTTAGATACTCTTAATTTCTTTCATTTACGTTCCCTCTTAAGCTCAGTCATCCACCTATGTAATTCCTCCACTAAACCTTGCCAATTCTTTTCATAATCTCCCAAAATAGGTGCATCATCGGTAAGGTGTTGCAACATCCTCCTCGTGTCACTCACTCCCACACGTCTCTCCAACACCCCAGAATTCACTTCTTTTACAAGCACATCTATGAGTATATTGAACAGTATCAGGCTTGTCTAAGGTCTACTTTTACTGGAAAATAACTCTTATTTTTTTTTTTTCAAATTTTCTCTCTTTTCTCAATCTCTTCCTCCATTTTTATGTTTTTTGAACGCATCGGCCGTCTCCCAGTGAGGCAACCATGAAGAAAATCATCCTCACCGTGGAGGTGCACAGAGATGTGGTCTCCAGGCTTTGAGAGGCAGGAGGAGGCCTCATGTCTGGCTGTCGGCACTAACAGCCTCGTTACACCTCCGAGATATCTAATACGGCCGAATAAAAAGGCTTCAGCACGACCAATATCCACTAACAAGATTGCATTATAATTCAGACGCAGCGGCGCTGCAGCTTGCGATTGGTTCCCGCTGCACGACTCCTCTTGCCATTTCTGCAGCTGCGGGTAATTGTTTGGTGCGGAAACGCAACCGTGGTTTCCTAGGCGCGCGAAACCCGATGGAGGTGGGGGAGGGGGGTTTCGCGCTCCTCCTCTGGTAAATGGCGTTCCTATCGAAGGTTGTGGGGGTAGTGAAGAGGCTTTTGATTCGAGGAGTTGGATCGGTCTTCCCTTATCTTGAAATAAACAGGAATATCTGCAAATTCCCCAGACGCTGTATAACCCCCAACGGGTTTAGCTGCTCACGCATGAATATAATAATGAAGGCTTTCCTGGGAGAAGAAAGTTTGGGGAGTTGGAGGGGGGAGGAACTGAGGTGGTGACGGCGGGGAAGGAAGGGTTGGGGAGGTAGAGGAAGGAGAAGTAGGGGATGGAGAAGGGGAAGAGACGAAGTAATGACTTTCTTACTTGTCTGGTGGTCTGGGAATTATATACTCACCTATTTGTGGTTGCAGGGGTCGAGTCACAGCTCTTCACTGGTCGCCACTAGGTCCACTCTCTCCCTGCTCCATGAGATTCATCGTACCTCTTCCTAACGCTATTGATTTTTCTTTCGGAATTCAATAAAGATTTATTGAAGTATCAAGGCTCTTCAGGCAGACCGCATCCTTCTAAATACAATTCCATTGTGATGCTTCAACACTGCTTAACAATACCCCTAAAATTATGACCTTATTTTTTAAAGGGGTGGACGAGTAAGCTAGTGGAAGGCCTCGATCAGTTGACCAAAAGCTCCAGATGCGGGTCATCATATGGCTAAGACCTGCGTCAGGAAATGCTTGTCCTGTTTCCTGACAAACCTTACCTAACCTAACACCTCTAAGAATAAGGACCAAAATTCGCCTCATAGCTGTGAGGACACCACATACTGGGGATTTCCTATTACCTGTGGACATTTGCGTTGGTGTAACCCTTTGCATAACAGCCCATATTCTCACCATTCACAGGGGTAACTTCTGGCAGCGTTTCGGCATACCAATTTCTTCTACGTAAATGTTGAGGTCAGTTAACACGTTGAAGCGTGACCAGTGTGTCTTTATGGAAGCACTAACTCAGTGGACGCCGCACAGAGCCTAGGAAACGACAGGTAACGAGATTTAATTCGAGGAAAGGGGAGGATAGCTCCAATGCCATAGTTCAAGAGCCCTTCCCTGGCATCAAGGCACCGTTCCCCCCCTTCAAGATCGCACGATATAAACAGCGGTATAAAAAAAAAAACCTGCCCAGAGTGCATTATTTAAAGGCAGTTTTAAACAGCTGTTCCTGCTGCCCCAACTGATAATTTATGCAACACTTTATCCTGTTTGTTTCACTTGCTGACAACTCCATGACTGAGGAAATGCTTCCTAAAATCCCTGTGACTCATCTGAGTTTTCAGCTTCCAGAATGAATGTATGTACTCACCTAACTGTGGTTGCAGGGGTCGATTCATAGCTCATATATATATATATACATATATAATATATATAATATATATATATAATATATATATAATATATATATATATATATATATATTTTGTTTTATTTTATCACACTGGCCGATTCCCACCAAGGCAGGGTGGCCCGAAAAAGAAAAACTTTCACCATCATTCACTCCATCACTGTCTTGCCAGAAGGGTGCTTTACACTACAGTTTTTAAACTGCAACATTAACACCCCTCCTTCAGAGTGCAGGCACTGTACTTCCCATCTCCAGGACTCAAGTCCGGCCTGCCGGTTTCCCTGAATCCCTTCATAAATGTTACTTTGCTCACACTCCAACAGCACGTCAAGTATTAAAAACCATTTGTCTCCATTCACTCCTATCAAACACGCTCATGCATACCTGCTGGAAGTCCAAGCCCCTCGCACACAAAACCTCCTTTACCCCCTCTCTCCAACCTTTCCTAGGAAGACCCCTACCACGCCTTCCTTCCACTACAGACTGATACACTCTTGAAGTTATTCTGTTTCGCTCCATTCTCTCTACATCTCCGAACCACCTCAACAACCCTTCCTCAGCCCTCTGGACAACAGTTTTGGTAATCCCGCACCTCCTCCTAACTTCCAAACTACGAATTCTCTGCATTATATTCACACCACACATTGCCCTCAGACATGACATCTCCACTGCCTCCAGCCTTCTCCTCGATGCAACATTCATCACCCATGCTTCACACCCATATAAGAGCATTGGTAAAACTATACTCTCATACATTCCCCTCTTTGCCTCCATATATATATATATATATATATATATATATATATATATATATATATATATATATATATATATATATATACAGTGGAACCTCTACTTGCGAGTTTAATCCGTTCCATGACCTTGCTCGCAACTGGATTTGCTCGTTTGCAGAGTCAATTTTCCTCATTTAAATTAATTGAAATGCAATTAAGCTGTTCCAGTGGTATTCTGTACTTCAATAATTTCGCTAATATCAACTCTACGGCTTATTTATCTATCTCACTTCATCTATGACATAATAAACAATATAAATAACATAGAAAACTGATATATACTCTAAAATGGATAAAATATGTTATTCATGTAGTGGTATGGGCGGTGTCGGTGGTGGACGAGAGTTTCTGGACACCGGGCAAAATTCTTCATGAATAATTTCGCTAATATCATCTATACGGCTTATTTATATATCACAGTTCATCTAATATGGCATAACAATGTAAATAACATAGAAACACGATATATACTCTAGAGTGAATAAAATATGTCATTATGTAACAAATGGAGGCGGCCACAACCGCTCCCTCTTTGTGGTAAACACTGCGAGAATACAACCATAAAAGCCATACGAAAATACCACTAAGGGGTGGCTAATTGCTGAGAAGTGACCTCCATTATTTATGCTTAGATTTCTTTCATTATTATTATTATTATTATTATTATATAAATAATTTGTAATTTTTATTCACAAAAAATATAAGATTTACTGTGACGTCATTTGTTTACATTGAAACAGCCAAGCAATGGACCATTTCTCCTAGGTTGAGCTCTATTTCAAGGTACTTTTCGTCGTGAAAGCAATCAAAATCATATCTATTTCTGTAATTTATCTTCCATTCTATCAAATGAGACCAAAAAACGAGAATACAACCATAAAAACCATTCGAAATTACCACTAAGGGGTGGCTAATTGCTGAGAAGTGAACTCCATTATTTATCCTTAGATTTCTTTCATTTTTGGTGTGCATTAAGAAGCATCTTTCCATCATACATTGCCCAAGTCTCAATAAGATAGTCCAACAAACAAATGAGATACAATTCCCGAGATCAAGAGCAAGAGCAAGAGCCCCTCACCAGTGTCAAGGAACCTGCCTTGAGGTCTGCTCGCTTGTGGAAATTTTGCTCGTGTATGGAAGCAAAAAATCGACCCATCGACTGCTCGTATTTGGAAAAACTCGCACGTGAACACGCTCGCAAGTAGAGGTTCCACTGTGTATAACATTATATATATATATATATATATATATATATATATATATAGATATATATATATATATATATATATATATATATATATATGTGTATATGTATGTATGCATGTGTATGTATGAGCATAATTGTACATGTATGCATGCTTTTATTATATATGTACATGAATATATATGCATGCATGCATTTGTGTGTACCGACAACTTGATGAACAAGACACATTTGCAACACTGAAGAAGCCTGTCGTGCAGGCGAAACATTCCTCCAATAAAAAAAAACCGTGTTGCAAATAGTATTTGTTATTCATCAGTACGCATATACGTACGCATGTGCGTCTATGCAGCATGTATACGTGCGTACGTACATGTATAAGTGCATTTATACTTGGAAACAACACACACACACACACACATTAATACAAGCTCATACACATACGTCAAAATATACGTGCGATTACATTCGCAAGCCAGAATTATCTTCAGTAGCGCTAGAAGTAAATGCTTTTACTTCGTTAAACTACAAATGCCAGCATTTATCGTTGAAAATTATATAAAAAAATGCCTGGGTACGACTTAAAGTAGACCATATTTGAGCCTCAGTGCGAGCTATTATTATTATTATTATTATTATTATTATATCATTATTATTATATCATTATTATCATATCATTATTATTATATCATTATTATTATATCATTATTATCATTATTATTATTATTCCTTGAGAGATCGAGCAAATGGAATTAGTAGTGAGGAAAACGAACACACAGGTTGCCAAATAACCTGTTGGTAGCAACGTTTCGCTTTGTGTAGAGAAACGAATCATGGGCTGTGGAGGGGGGGGAGGGTTACAATGGTGTCAATACGATTTCGTGAGTCATTATAACGCAACGCTAACTTTGTCTACATTGGGAGGTGTGAGACGTTTCGCCCAGCGAAGGAGAGGCAGGAAGTACCTCAAGAAACTGTTCCAAGGCATGTATTTCTTCCCTTTTTAGCCTTTCCCTCCTGATTACGGTTTTCAGAGACATCGCAGTCGTGAGGAGCGAAACATCTTGTCAGCGATTATAGGCTGATTATCGTAACTCCACCTTGTTAGTGATTATATACGATTAACACCTTGTCACCGAATTATGTGTGATTAGCATTAGACCTTATCAACGATTATATACAATTAGACCAACGCCTTATTAGCGATGATAGGCGCACAAGGCAAACTAGGGGGAAGACGAAATGGGTGATAAAAAGAGGAATAGGTAAGTAAAGAGGATAAATTGTTGCATAAATTATCAGTTGGGGCAGCAGGAACAGCTGTTTAAAACTGCCTTTAAATAATGCACTCTGGGCAGGTTTTTTTTTTAAACCGTGTTTATATCGTGCGATCTTGAAGGGGGGGGGACGGTGCCTTGATGCCAGGGAAGGGCTCTTGAACTATGGCATTGGAGCTATCCTCCCCTTTCCTCGAATTAAATCTCGTTACCTGTCGTTTCCTAGGCTCTGTGCGGCGTCCACTGAGTTAGTGCTTCCATATAGACACATTGGTCACGCTTCAACGTGGTAACTGACCTCAACATTTACGTAGAAGAAATTGGTCTGCCGAAACGCTGCCAGAAGTTACCCCTGTGAATGGTGAGAATATGGGCTGTTATGCAAAGGGTTACACCAACGCAAAAAGTCCACAGCTAATAGGAAATCCCCAGTATGTGGTGTCCTCACAGCTATGAGGCGAATTTTGGTCCTTATTCTTAGAGGTGTTAGGTTAGGTAAGGTTTGTCAGGAAACAGGAAAAGTGTTTCCTGACACAGGTCTTAGCTATATGATGACCCGCATCTGGAACTTTTGGTCAACTGATCGAGGCCTTCCACTAGCTTACCCGTTCACCCCTTTAAAAATTAAGGTCATAATTTTAGGGGTATTGTTAAGCAGTGTTGAAGCATCACAATGGAATTGTATTTAGAAGGATGCGGTCTGCCTGAAGAGCCTTGATATATCAATAAATCTTTAATATTGATTTCCGACAGACTTCCTCAAGCACTCGGCGATTGTCCCCAGTTACTTCGCTCTTCGCTCGTTGCAATGCACGGAGATAGGAACTCAGATACGTTATCTGTGTTCTCTAGCGAGTTATTATTTTTCCTCATTCTGGAAATGTTGAGATCCCATTAGCTATAAGAACATAAAGAAGGGACACTGCAGCAGGCCTACTGGCCCACGCAAGGCAGGTCTAAGTCCCCCACCAGCCCAAGCCAATACCCCAAGCTAGTCAGGTCAGGTCACATTCACTTAAGGAGCACGACATCTGACCTAGTAGCACAAGCTAGTCAGGTCCAACTCACACCCACCCACACCCACTCATGTATTTATCTAACCTATTTTTAAAACTACACAACGTTTAAGCTTCTATGACGGTACTAGGGACTTTGCTCCACTTATTCACACGGTCTCTCAGGCTGACCACCGCCTACCAAGGCTGACAAACTGATCATGTCAGAACCACTTCTCTTACTGTCCTCAGTGTTATATCCGCCTAGGTTCAGCTGAAGAAGCCTGTTAGATAAAAGGACACAAGTGCAACTCATGTGACATTTTAGTGTGGCAACGTTTCGCTCTCCAGAAGTTTCATCAAGCGAAACGTTGCAACAATAAAATGTCACATTAGTTGCACTTGTGTAATTTTATCTAACATACTGTCGGTAATTCTAACATGAATACAATCTGAAGACGCCTGCTGTGTGGGCGAAACGTTACGACAATAAAGATATCCAAGTCTTTAGTAAAATGAAGTGACATGCCATACTTTCGAAACCCACGTCGTTCAATGAACATAAGAAAGAGCACTGCAGCAGGCCTACAGGCCCATGGAAGGCAAGTCAAACTCACACCCACACCCACCGACACTATCAAGTAGAATACAGCATAAAGAATACATCAACAGACAAAAATGACAAAAGACAAACATATATACAAATATATCCAAAGAGAGAACACGTATAACTTTACCAGAATAACAGAGCAAATATTTATGAAATTAATCACGAAAATATTAATGAAAAGCATTAACACCCTGTCATTTCAATAGTGAAAATAAGTTGTTGACGCAATATGATGTTTGAGTCAAAATAAAACTAAGGTTTATGCGTTTTAAATATCATTCGCGTCATCAAAATAAACCGAAACGTTTAACTTTAATATACAGCAGCTTAAAAAGCAAATTATTTACAATAAAATAATAATAATAATAATAATAATAATAATAATAATAATAATAATAATAATAAATTTTCATAGTAAATCATAAAACTGGGTAAAATGTTGAGCAAATTACTTGACTAGGAAATATGAAATGAAAAAAAAAAGAAAAAAAAAAAGAAGTCGCTACAGTTGTTATATAAGACGAAGTGGATCGTAGCTCAATGGCAGTGAATCCGGCTCACAACCGCGGCATCAGGGTTCGAGTCTGGTCGGGTCGAGAATGGGATCATTCTCCTTGCACCTGACTGATAAGACACATGTGCAACAGTTAGGTATCTTTATTCCGAAACGTTTCGCCTACACAGTAGGCTTCTTCAGTCGAGTACAGAATTGTAAGCAGAAGCAGTAGAGATGTAAAGACGATGTCATCAGTTCATCACCCTTGAAGACGTGCTGTCCGCCTCTACACAGAACAGAAAACACGTACTTAGACCTTAGCCAACCCTACCTTCAAGTTGAGAGACATATAAGAACAAGGAATTTCCTCATATCACTAGTAATTCTCTCGTCAAAGTCACTGATTTTATATATATATATATATATATATATATATATATATATATATATATATATATATATATATATATATATATATTATAAACAACAACGGGCCTAAAACTGATCCCTGTGGAACGCCACTTGTTATAGATCCCGACTCAGATTTTACCCCATTTATGCACACACACACTGCTTCCTGTTGGTGAGCCATGACTCGATCCATGACAGCACTTTTCTCCCAATGCCATGAGCTGCCACTTTCTTTAACAGTCTCTGGTGCGATACTCTGTCAAAGGCCTTACTGAAATCTATTACCGACCAATCCTTTGGGATTGGTCAGTACACCTTAGATAGAAATGTGCTTCGAAATAAACTGAAGCTGGATAACAGCCGAGCTAGGATAACAGCCGAGGCAGGATAACAGCTCTTAGACCGTCAGTTCAACCCTGTGAAGAGAGTAATCTGAGATAGCCAGGCTATCTCTAGCACTCATCTGTAGAAAAAGAAAACACTTATGTACAAACCCCTTTATGTCCACCGTTCTCCTTTGTATTGGACTGATGAAGTCACTGTGTGGCCAAACGTTTCCTCAATAAAGATTCCAAAATCTTGCACGAGTGTCTCATTCTTTCACTTATGTATTGTTCAGAACATTTATTAAAGGAAACGTCTCGCCACGAGTGGCTTCTTCAGTCTCGAGAAGCCACTCGTGGCGAAACGTTTCCTGTAATAAATGTCCTCAGCTGTACATAAGTGTCTGTTTCCACATGTTTTGGACATCATACCATTTCTCAGTACACATCTGATTTGTGTCTGGTAATCCAGTAGGTTGGCAACACCTGCTAGCTTTGTGGAGGCATTAAATATGTCTCGGTGAAGATATCCAGGTGTTGAATATTTGTTATCAGAAAAATTCTCGGTTTGCTAATTTAAAATCTATCAGCTGTAAGTGTTGTTAAGGATTCAATTAACTAGTGATGCTTGAGAGACAAGTCTTGTTGACATGTACATAAGAACATAAGAATGAATGAGTACTGTAGCAGGCCTTCCGGCCCATATTAGGCACGTCTTTCTCAAACCCAAACCCACTAAACAAAAACATTAGCCCAACCCATTTTCAGCTCTCTTGTAGAGAGTTAATGTACAGAGCCAATTTTATATATAGCAGGTTTAATTTTAGAGTTACATCAAGTCAAGCTTCGCTTTAAAGAGAGCTTTACTAAGTCAATAAAGTTATGTTGAAAGTAGAACTTTTGCTTTACACAGATTTCAAGAGTTGTCGATGCGTGGAACAGTCTTCCGAGTAAGGTAACAGAGGCTAAAACCTTGCGTAGCTTTAAAAAGTGATTGGACGAGTATATGAGTCAGAAAGGCTGGGTTTGATTAGCACCTGAGGTATTGAAGCTAATTCTTGGAAAGCTTTGGACAAGTGGGTGGGTGGGTGGGAATGGTTGGTATTGAGAAGGATCTGTCTATGTTAACAGTTGCAGAGATCATCGTCCCTGCGTCCCGGTCTTAGACCAACTCTTCTCAACTGGAAAGAAATCTTACAAGAATATAATCTATTTAAGGCATACACACAGAGAAAAGTATAAGTGTATACTGAATGTTAGTGGGTTTGGGTTTGAGAAGGACCTACCTAGTATGGGCCAGTAGGCCTCCTGCAGTGTTCCTCCTTTCTTATGTTCTTATACTGAATGTAAGTAGAAGTTCGTACGACGTGGCTGTCATCGTGCATGTTCGTGAGACAAATACAGAACAATCCTGCCAGAGTGCAAAATTTTTAGCAGGCTTCAGTTTCCCTCTCATATGAATTCTGCCAGAGTGCAAAATGCTTAACAGGCTTCCCTTTCCCTCTGATATTGATCCCACCAGAGTGAAACACATTTAACAAGCCTCATTTTCCCACTCTCATGACACAAGGATAGCGCCTTCCTGAATCGTTATCTACCAACCTACGTCAATCCCTGTACACCAATATAAAGACGATTTCTATAAAAAATTTATATAATATCTTACTTTCACACTCTGAAAAACACCTTTTTGTGACGCAAGTACAGAGACACAGTAACAAGCTATTAAAGCATTGAGCTTCATAACACATCCGTCTTTGGCCACACGGCATGTATCTGGTTTCAGTCACACACACTGTGATGTATCAGTACATCTGACAGCGGTCAGAGAGGCACTGTGATAACACCAGGCGACTGTAGGGATGCAGTGATCTGCGATAGCTTCTCTGAGTGCAGGAGCAATGCTAGATTTTAAGCTAACAACGGTATCGTATAAACACTAACTGGGGTCCTGTGAGAACTCACTGGGGTCACATAAGAACTGGGATCACATAACTAGGGTCACATAACTTACTGGAGTCACATAAGAACTGGGGTCACATAAGAACTGGAGTCACATAAGAACTAGGGTCACACAAGAACTAGGGTCACATAACTGGATTCACACAAGAACTAGGGTCACATAAGAACTGGGGTCAAATAGGAACTGGGGTCACATAAGAACTGGGGTCACATAGGAACTGGGGTCACATAAGAACTGGGGTCACATATAAGCTTCACAAGCTGACAACTGATGGTTATCACGAAGCTTTACAAGCTGATAACTGAAGGTTATCACGAAGCTTTACAAGCTGATAACTGAAGGTTATCACGAAGCTTTACAAGCTGATAACTGATGGTTATCACGAAGCTTCACAAGCTGACAACTGATGGT
>NC_091328.1:13069540-13112040 GCF_038502225.1 Cherax quadricarinatus
ATACACGACTCTGGAAAACTACACCCCAGAAACGTACAAATATACACGACTCTCGCACACTACACCCCAGAAACGTACAGATACACACGACCCTCGCGCACTACACCCCAGAAACGTACAAATACACACGACCCTCGCGCACTACACCCCAGAAACGTACAAATATACACGACCCTCGCGCACTACACCCCAGAAACGTACAAATACACGACTCTGGAAAACTACACCCCAGAAACGTACAAATACACACGACCCTCGCGCACTACACCCCAGAAACGTACAAATATACACGACCATCACTCAACAGGCGACGAGACGCAATGGTGCAGTGGTCAGAGCACCGTCGTGGCGTCGTGGTTAAGCCAAGGCAGGGCGTGGTAGCTCCCAATTCCCAGGATCAAGAGCCCCTCAACAGAACCAAAACCATCACACACAAAATAATGACCAAACTTGGTTAACATGTAGAGTTAAAAATTAAAAAAAAAAAAAATCAGACAAAATTGTCAAAATTTGTATCAGATTTCTTGTACTGGAAAAAAAAAAACGATGTCCTTCAGTCAAAGTCGAGAAAGATTTGTATATATTAAAAAAAATGAATTGTGATTTACTAGGGTATTTTTTTTTTTTCAGTGTCGAGTCAAAAAAAAATGTCAGAATATTTTAAAATTCCCTGAGAATTTTTTTTAATGTAAAAATGTTTATTATAGACATTTTGTTTTTAAGTTGTAATACATAACAATTATTATTATTAGTGTTATTATAATTATAATCACAGGGAAGCACTAAACTCGGAGGGGGTTCAATCCGAGGAGGAAGATTATTATTATTATTATTATAATCAAAAAGAAGCGCTAAGCCACAAGGGCTATACAGCACCCGAGGAGGAAGAGAAGCAATGCTCCGATTCCTCGGACCAAGAGCCTCTAAGCAGCGGAGGCGGCAAACAGAAATAGACTCCTCGCTGATATTACACTATTTTTACCAAGATATCTTTAAACAGAAAGAAAGAAAGAAGATAAATCATACAGATGGCAAAATAGAATAACGAAAAGCCAGGTCAACCTACCTAGAATTGAAGAGGCCTTAATTAGGCCTCTCTTCCCCGAAAATAATCAGTCCAAATTAGCTTCGGCAGTTACACATTATTTCCCCAGTTGCTTGTATGTTAATTAATATATTTCCATGGTGGATTCATCGTCAATTGCCGGGTTGAACATGGCAGAATTACCTGACGAATACATCGCATTTCGCTAATTACAACAAGCGCACTGAACGGTCGTTATATCCGCGGAGGTCGGGGCACAGACGGAGGTGTTTCCGAGCGGCCGGACGTACATCCTCACTCAACCAGGTCTTGTACAGCACTGATGGTGCCTGCAACCTGGTGGTTGTCGTGCGTCTGGCAGGGTGCTCTCTCTCTCTCTCTCTCTTTCACCTCTCTCTATAACTTCTCTTTCTCGCCAGTCTCTCTCTTTCTCTTTCTCTCTCACCTCTCTCCATAACTCTCCTCTTTCTCGCTTGTTTCTCTCCTTTCCTCTCTATATCTCTCTAATAATAATAATCTTTATTTCTACAGGCACATGATACAACTTATACAGACCATGGCTGACATCAATGACATACCATAAAGACCCTGGTTATGCTGAGCATTTCCAACACCTTGGCTAATTTTGTCCCCCCAGGATGCGACCCACACCAGTCGGCCAACACCCAGGTACCTACTTGTTGCTAGGTGAACAGCGACAGCAAGTGTCTTAAGAAACCAGGGCCCGGTGTTTTCAACAGTACCGGGGATCGAACCACGGACACTCAGTGCGCGAGGTGAGTGTGCTACCAACCGAGCTGCGGGACATCACATACCATAGGATTATCCACATCAGGTGACCTAGACACACTTATTATTGCTGTGAGGGAACCTTGGGTTTAATCCGGAGAACTATCTCACAGTAGAGATATCTCTAACTCGATGCAAAATTTTCAATCAAGCTGGTACTCATTTAAAAAAAAAAAAAAAAAGGTGTCGGAATGATTCTCAAATTATACTCGGTGTAAATCATCGTCCCCGTCCCCCTCCCCTCCCCTCTCCCTCCCCCCCCAAAAAAAGCCAGGAAAATTACGCTCTCTTGCCTGATAAAGTTAAAGCAAGAGTCAATAATAGATCGGCTCTCTAAAGACAGCCGATCTATTATTGACTCATTACTGACTCATTTTTCTTGACTCATCTTTCATTGACTCATTTATTACTGACTCATTTTTCTGGCTCTCCAAGAGCCAGAAAACTGAGGCTCTTCTGAGTAACGAAGTTACGAGCGAGAGGCCATAACAGCTGATCAGTTAGATACACGTGTGACATCTCTGTGTCTTCTTGATCAACGATACACAGATAATCCATACGTAGGAGAGAGACTTATGACGGCGACATTTCGGTCAGACTTGGCCCAAAACGTCGTCACAAGTTTCTTTCTCCTATGTGCGGGTTATTGGAGCTTTGTTCCAGTCAGGGGTGTTGTGACTTTTTTATATTTCTCGTTTATAGACGTTTCGCCCAGACAGTGACTTCATCAGCCAGGCAGTGACTTCATCAACAAGGCAGTGATTTCATCAACCAGTGACTTCATCAACCATGCAGTGACTTCATCAACCAGTGGCTTCATCAACCAGGCAGTGACTTCATCAACCAGGCAGTGATTTCATCAACCAGGCAGTGACTGCATCAACCATTAACTTCAACCAAGCAGTGACTTTATCAACCAGTGATTTCATCAACCGGCAGTGACTTCAACCAGGCAGTGACTTCATCAACCAGACAGTGACTTCATCAACCAGACAGTGACTTCAACCAGACAGTGATTTCATCAACCAGGCAGTGATTTCATCAACCAGCAGTGAGTTCATCAACCAGGCAGTGACTTCATCAACCAGTAACTTCATCAACACACCGGGTTTAGTGTGTTCAATCCATCAGCTTACCGTTATTGTATACCGCTGGTATAGCAATAAATGGCTACTTTAATGCCACTGACAAAAAGGCACAATACCGTGGCTGGAACAATACACAAAGTCACAGTCTTATTAGAGGGAACAAGGTACCTAGCAGCCGCCCATGCGGCTGGTGACTACTTTCTGACGCAAGCTGTCGCGTCGGACACACGTGGTAGCAAAATAATTTCGTTCTGACCACAGACTGTGACCTTCTACAATGACGTGAGGTCTGAAGGGAAACAATGATCACTTCGTTCGACTCAAAATAAACATGAACCCTCATATGCATTCATGTGATGGGTGTCATCTGCAGAAGAGCAAACTTTGATGAGATGATGGGAGATCTGGAGAGTTTCTGGAGTCTGGAGAGAGTTCCGGGGGTCAACGCCCCCGCGGCCCGGTCTGTGACCAGGTCTCCTTAGCTCTGGTGGCCTGGTGGTTAACGCTCTCGCTTCACACGGTGAGGGCCTGGGTTCGATTCCCAGCCAGAGTAGAAACATTGGACGTGTTTCTTTCCACCTGTTGTCTATGTTCCCCATCAGTAAAATGGGTACCTGGGTGTTAGTCGACTGGTGTGGGTCGCATCCTGGGACACTGACCTAAGAAGGCCTGGTCACAGACCGGGCCGCGGGGGCGTTGACCCCCGGAACTCTCTCCAGATAAACTCTCCAGATAAACACCAGTCGACTAACACCCAGTTACCCATTTTACTGATGGGGAACATAGACAACAGGTGGAAAGAAACACGTCCAATGTTTTTACTCTGGCTGGGAATCGAACCCAGGCCCTCACCGTGTGAAGCGAGAGCGTTAACCACCAGGCCACCAGAGCCACCAGAGATGTGAGTGAGTAGCGCACACCATGAAACGGGTGGGTTTTGAACCCATGGCGAGTCCTAAATAACTCCAGGCCAGTGCGTTAACCACTGGTCCAGCTGGCTACAGTAGGATTCATCCAACCTGGTATATTTATACACAATAGGGAAGTTAGCATGGGCCACAACTGTGACCACAAGTGCAAGTTTTTACAGATGAATCTCCTACCAGCTTGGCCGTGACGAACTCTAGCTCAAGTCCCCTCACAGCCGCCATCATGACTCACGGAATCGATTTTGTGAGTAACACAAAGTATATCAAACTACCCATTACACACAACGATGTGAAAATGTGGAGTAACTTCAGAATCAAAATTCTAAATCTTGGAAGGAATAACATACAGAGGAAGACAAAAGTGAGGAGGATAAAGTAAAACCAGATGGGATAATAATACAACTAATTAAGAGGCCAGCAGTAACAGCCTGGTTGATCAGACCCTAATCCACCATGAGGCCTGGTCTCAGACCGAGCCGCGGTCTGAGACCAGGGAAACTCCAGGTAAGATCACAGGCGTAAGATGTGAAATATCTGAGACATTGAAACTGACTTGTAACTTGGAAGATCATTATAAGTACAAAATGGTACAAGGAGAAAGCAAGGAAAAGATAGCGAATGTTAAACACTTATATGAACGGTGTAGAAAACTGAGAAGTTGATGAACGAGACATTTGTGCTATATTTGGGTCTCTTTATTGTGGAAAATGTTTCGCCAACCAGTAGTGACTTCATCAGTCCAATACCGGGAAGAACGGTGGAAGATTAGGAGGAGTTTGAAGTAGTCAGTCCCTGAGCCTGGAGAGGTGTTCAGCCCATCAGTCTTGAAAAGGGGCTTATATAGTGGAGGCAAGTGAGGTGAAGAAGTTGGAAGCGGCGACACCAGTGGAAAAATCCACTAGTGGAAATAGGTCATGTCGACAGGTTAGACAAGTGTTGAGAAATTCTCTGTATCAAGATCCCAAGATGTTGCTGTGTCTAACAGATATTATATAAATGCTTGAAAAAGCAAGACAAGCCAGGATCCTGATGCAGGGAATTCTTCAACGCTGACTTAACCTATCGACATGACCTACTTCCACTTGTAGATTTTTCCGGATAGATTTTTTTTACTAGAGAGAAATAGTTCTCATCAGAGAGTCTCTGTGTTTGAAGTTTCTGTCCTCCATGAACTCCATCTTTCTTTCTCTCTCTCTCTCTCTCTCTCTCTCTCTCTCTCTCTCTCACCAGCTGCTGTGATTGCCTCTTCATATATTGTATCGTTAGTCATTTATGTTTAATTATCGTCCAACATCAAAATTAATTGGAAATATCAAAATATATTTTTTTCTCTCAGTTTTCAATTTTTTTTTCATACACCATACTGTATAAATTGCCTCCAGCTGTGTTCAGAAATATATTTGAAAGCAGGCGATCGAATATTATTATTAATTTCATAATTATTTTTATTATAATTATTATTCTTTCATTCTTCTTCTTCTTCTTCTTATTATTATTATTTTTATTTTCCTTATTTTCGTTATTAATTTCATTATTACTATTATTACTATATTAGGCTGTGTTAAACCCGTAATGGCGACGCAACTCCAGGAAAATAGGAGGTAATCTAATTTTGATCCCAGAAACGAGTGGATAGCTTTAATTGCATGTATCAATAGACCTTCACCAGCATCAAGCCAACCTTCTTATCTCCATTTAAAGGTATTTTCCCTAAACCAGTGGTTCCTAACCCAGGGTAAAAGTGCTCCCTGGGAATTGTAATATCCCCCTGGGGTGTGGAAAAAAGATCAGCTGTGGGTACGAGAAACACTGATCAATTCAAAGTATTATGTTTATGGAAGACTTTGATTATATTGTTGTTGCTGCTGCTGCCATCACGAATTCTGTTTATTTTAAACACTCGAAGTTAGTGTTGTGTGCCGATTTTCTTCCTTACACTTGGAGCACTGGAAAAAACCATATCACGGGTGGGGATAGAACCCGCGATCAGAGAGTCATACAACCCCATACCGACGCGCTAGCCACTGGGCCAGCTGCTACAGATACGCAGTTGTACATGAGTTTAATTCTTCATGTTGTAGGTACGTGTATTTTATATCATTCATGTACAACACTGTCATCTTCGCTCGTACCGTCACACGTGTTCAGTTTCACTGCTTTCACAGTTCCTTGGATGTTCTCAGTCATGGGTACCGGTGTAGGAGGTTTGTAAATAACAAAAAAAGGCACAATACCGGTCCAAGTCGGACCGAAACGTATAGGAGGTTTGTACCTTTGAAATTCAGACAAAATCAAGGACTTACTTAGAAACCAAAGCAGTAATGTTGTTGATGTCATTGAAAATAATGGGTGAATGATTTCGTCACTGGTGTGTTAGGCTAATATACTCACACAGTTGAAGGAACTGAACATTGTCATTCAAGGAACGGGAATGAATATGATCCCTGCCAGGGAAAAGTTGTCAACCATTACCCAGGAACTTCCAAATGGATCAATTTCATTCAGAATATAGAAATTCTGTTCTCTTTCCTTCACTCGATGAGGCTGCTGGTGCAGGAAAAGAAGTCTCTATCGTGACGGGTGAAACATCGTGACTAGTGAAACATCGTGACGAGTGAAACATTGTGACTAGTGAAACATCGTGACGAGTGAAACATCGTGACTAGTGAAACATCGTGACGAGTGAAACATCATGTACAGGAACTTCTTCAGTCTTTCCAAGGTGACTTTCACCACGGAGAGGTTTCTGTATCTCAGAAATGGATGCAGAATCCATTTATTTTCTTATATCTGGATTCCATGGATGATCTAGTTGATCTGAAAGCTAATGGATGGTATTTAAATCACTGAAAGGTAAAAGACTTCAGGTGCGCACAGCTCCAAAATATTTAACAGTAAATGCTTTCGAGAATCTCCTGTGAGACAGAATTTTTTCAGCACTTCTGCACCTAAAACCAAAGACTAAAAAAAAAAAAATGATGACATGTGCGAGGCTATTTAGCAAAACAGAAAAAAAAATCGATTCAGCATCCACCAAAATAACTTACACGTAGACAGAACATTGAAGATTAATTGGTCTGTAAATTTCGATCCTCTTCTGGGATCCTCTTCAGCAGATAAGTGAAATGAGATGTAACCTTCCCTACATATTCGTGTTCTCAATTTATGTATCTGCTGAAAAGGATCCCAGAAGGAGATCGAAATATATAGATTAATTAATCTTCTGTTACTGCCTCCATATGGATTATTACTGAACATTGGCAAGTGTTCAGCGCACTTTAGTTATCCATAACTGAATGCATTCGAGATCGTGTTAGGTAAGTAAACACTGATGCAACTAATGTAACATGTAACTGTGGCAACGTTTCGTTGTCCAGGAGCTTTGTCAAGTCGTTACAAACATGACAAAACTGCTGGAGAGCGAAACGTTGCCACAATAAAATGTCACATTAGTTTCTTCTACGTCTATTTATTTAACAGTCTGTCTCGGTAATCCTACCATTTTTACCTTCAAGATTTTATTCGTAACTGTAACGATGTTCTGTTTCACCTTCATTATTTTTGCTGTAAAAAAATAAACAGTTTTACCGAAATCAATTAAAATTTTAAACTTTTTTTGACAGGGGGTACGAATTTAAAAAAAAATTTCCAAGAACCACTTCCCTAAAGATCTCTGGATGCTGGGAAAATCTCAATCGATCCTCAAGTCTAGAAAAAAAAAATTCTAGTGGGCATCTTTGTTAAGTAACTATTGACTAACCTCTTGAAGGCAGTAAGACTGAAGCATCCAGCAGGAAACTAAAGTGGCAAAGGAGTCCAAAAATCCATTCAGGAAACTGGAGACAATTCATTACGTTAAATATTCTTAATGGTATAATTATGTTTAATAATAATAGTAATAATAATATTAGTATATTATTATTATTATTATTATTATTATTATTATTATTATTATTATTCCCAGAAAGGGTACCTATAAATGGTTCCGTGAACACTATTTTCGATTTTGTTTCTTCTAATTTTTTTTTATAGTCTGTGAATGCCTCATTCGATCTGCATCAATTTTTCAACTCTTGCGTACGGTACTGGGGAAAGAGTTGATGCAACTATTTTGTGTGTAAATGCGGTGTGATCACTGTCATATGCAGCATATTACAAGTTTTCTGGAAGACGTATCCAAAATTCTAAAAAGCCTCTTGTTTTTGGCTTTAAGCATTCAACACCGCTGTATCCTACTTTAAAAATTCAACACTGGTATATCCTACTCCAAACACTCAGCACCGGCGTGTCCTGGGTAGCAGAATGCAGTGTTCACATTCACCAATTTAATGTGCAAAATAGTGTGGCATGTTCTCCTTCTTAAATCACGTTAATTAAAACACGTATCACTCCTGAACGGTTTAGTCTTCAGTATCTGATGTACTGATGAACAAGACACATGTCCAACACTTGGGTGTTTTTATTGAGATGTTTATCCAATCAGTGGTTTTGTTAATCCAATACAGAGAACAATCCTGGAGACTGTGAAAGCCATAAAGTCGTGATTTGAGGGGTTTAGTCCCTCAGCCTTGATGAATTTGAGAGTTAGTGGCGATTTGTTAGATATCATCTTCCACCCCACCAACATCTTCTACGAGCATCTCGCATCAGCCTCTCACAAATATTTCACATTAACATTTCACACCAACATTATATATGAGCATCACTCTATCTCGCACCAGCCTCTCACACCAACATCTCACACACTAATATCTCACTCCAAGTTTTCGCATCAGCAGTTCAAACACCAGCATCTAAAACACCAACATCTCACACACCAGCATCTCACACACCAGCATCTCACACACCAGCATCTCACACACCAACACTTCACACACAATAACATCTCACGCAGCAACATCTCACACACCAGCATCTCACACACCAACACTTCACACACAATAACATCTCACACACCAGCATCTCACACACCAGCATCTCACACACCAGCATCTCACACACCAACATCTCACACAGCAACATCTCAAACACACACACCAGCATCTTTTATCAACGTCTTCGACACTCGACTCAGACGAGAGAATATGTACAGATTTCACAGCTCCAGTTACGTGCTTATACAAACCTTAAACTCATTGTTAACCCACGACTCATGATAAACCTCTCTTATGCTAACCCATGGCTCAGGATCAACTTTTGTTATGCTAACCCATGGCTCATATGAAATCTCTGCAACGTTGCTCATTCAGAAAAGAAATGCATTTGCCTTTCGAGAGGTAGGCAAATGTGTGTTGTTGATGTGAGTCGTCAATTTCCAAGTCGGAAAGACTTTCCACTGAAGAGAAAAATGACACAAAATAGATTGCTGAGGCAATTCTGCTGCTTCAAGATGGCTAAGGTAATTCTGTAGCTTCAGAATACATAATGAAAATACAAAGGCAGTATGAGACAAAACTTTTTCAAAAGTACAGAGATTACACGAGAGACTTGAGAATGTACAGGAGAAGTAAGGACCGTCAGAGCCCTAAACCCATATGGGTCATAGAACGCCAAGGAGTTCGGGTTCCATTATTCGGATTAAGTAATTGAACCTCCCAACTGAAGAAGTCTACTGTGCAGGCGAAACGTTTCGGTCTCAAAGATACCCAAGTGTTGCACGTGAAGAACTGTGGTCAATAGTGGAGTTGGTCGATCGTGAGAGAATTCGGCCACAGACAATTTCTTTATCCATTTAGCTATTTGACGGCAACTGTGGCATAGATTAGAGTTTATAATCATGCCCTCTGGTCTATGTCCTTCCTATGGTTGATGGAGCACAGAGCCTTGAGTTTACAGCTGCTCCCCAAATAATCATTGGCAATCGTGAGAATATTGTGATTCCTGGTGTGTTCCCGTCCCAGACTCTGCTCCCTGATTCTTTAGTTGTATACCTGGAGGGTGTTCCGGGGGTCAACGCCCCCTCGGCCCGGTCCATGACTAGGCCTCCTGGAAAACAAGAGTCTGTCTAGGCATGCGAATCTCTAAAAAAACTTCACTGGAAATGCGTGAAGGTGTTTTTGGTGCAGAATCACTCTGCTTCCAACTGCTGTCGAGAGTATACAGTTGAGTACGATCCACAGACTACACTGTGAGTGTGCTCAGCTGTGTTCCTGCCCATGACACCATGGACACTGCTTCCTAATACCCTGGCTGTATGCAAGGTGTCACTGGTTAACGAAACGTTATTGGTTAACGCATCGAGGTTCTCGGTGCACTCTAGAAGTGACGTTCGGCTTGGACAGGAGAGACCAGAGTAACGTAGCTGGGCCGGCTAGTTCTGGGAACCTCCGTCCCTTTGATACAATCAAGAAAAAAAATCTCTTTCGACGATATATATATATACATTATGTCTTCAATATACACAAAACCGTAATAAAATTTCTTGAATTTTTTCACGAGTTTTTACAATATTAGGTTAAGTGTTCCTCTCTTTATTTACAAGTAAGAGCAGATCCAAATACGTACTTTATGTTATTCACCTCTTTAGGTCAGTCGTACCTCTCTCACGATACTCATTCCTCAACATTATCGCATTTCTCACGTATTCGTCTATAAACAAGAGCCCCTTGACGATGGTGAGGGGCTCTTGATCTAGGGAATTGGACTTTTGTTCAAGTTCCCTGAACTGAACCTGAATACCTTCCATCCCCCATCATCCCCATCCCAAGAGGCGCTGTATAATCCCTACGAGTTTAATAATAATAAAATAATAATAATAATAATAATAATAATAATAATAATAATAATAATAATAATAATAATAATAATAATAGTCTCAAAGAGAAAGATTGTCCAGAATAAAACTCTCATTAAAATTGTGTGTGGAGGTTCAGAACGACTGTGAAGGTCGTGAATACATCCAGCACCCGTGTTCACCTTCTCAATACAATGCGACTTTTTGAAATGCGATTGAGAAAGCACGTTCAAAATTCAATAGTACGTGGAAAGGCCTCCATGGTACGTGCTATTCAGTTTTCGAAATATTTTTTTTTTTCAGTACGTCAGTGAAGAGCTTTATAAGAAAGCTTACTATATATTTTTTAGTAATGTTTGCTGTTATTATTATTATTTAATTATCAATTATTATCAATTATATTCAATTATTATTTATTATTATTAAGAGAGGGCTAATCCCTCTCTTAATAATAATAATAATAATAATAATAATAATAATAATAATAATAATAATAATAATAATAATAAATCTGGAGTATCTGAGAGAGTTAGAGCAAAGGAAGGGGTAGCAGTAATGTTGAATGATCAGTTACAGAAAGAGAAAAGAGAATATGAATGTGTAAATTCAAGAATTATGTGGATTAAAGTAAAGGTTGGATGCGAGAAGTGGGTCATAGTAAGCGTGTATGCACCTGGAGAAGAGAGAAATGCAGAGGAGAGAGAGAGATTTTAGGAGATGTTAAGTGAATGTATAGGAGCCTTTGAACCAAGTGAGAGAGTAATTGTGGTAGGGGACCTGAATGGTAAAGTAGGAGAAACTTTTAGAGAGGGTGTGGTAGGTAAGTTTGGGGTGCCAGGTGTAAATGATAATGGAAGCCCTTTGATTGAACTTTATATAGAAAGGGGTTTAGTTATAGGTAATACATATTTTAAGAAAAAGAGGATAAATAAGTATACAAGATATGATGTAGGGCGAAATGACAGTAGTTTGTTGGATTATGTATTGGTAGATAAAAGACTGTTGAGTAGACTTCAGGATGTACATGTTTATAGAGGGGCCACAGATATATCAGATCACTTTCTAGTTGTAGCTACACTGAGAGTAAAAGGTAGATGGGATACAAGGAGAATAGAAGTATCAGGGAAGAAAGAGGTTAAGGTTTATACACTAAAAGAGGAGGCAGTTAGGGTAAGATATAAACAGCTATTGGAGGATAGATGGGCTAATGAGAGCATAGGCAATGGGGTCGAAGAGGTATGGGGTAGGTTTAAAAATGTAGTGTTAGAGTGTTCAGCAGAAGTTTGTGGTTACAGGAAAGTGGGTGCGGGAGGGAAGAGGAGCGATTGGTGGAATGATGATGTAAAGAGAGTAGTAAGGGAGAAAAAGTTAGCATATGAGAAGTTTTTACAAAGTAGAAGTGATGCAAGGAGGGAAGAGTATATGGAGAAAAAGAGAGAGGTTAAGAGAGTGGTGAAGCAATGTAAAAAGAGAGCAAATGAGAGAGTGGGTGAGATGTTATCAACAAATTTTGTTGAAAATAAGAAAAAGTTTTGGAGTGAGATTAACAAGTTAAGAAAGCCTAGAGAACAAATGGATTTGTCAGTTAAAAAATAGGAGAGGAGAGTTATTAAATGGAGAGTTAGAGGTATTGGGAAGATGGAGGGAATATTTTGAGGAATTGTTAAATGTTGATGAAGATAGGGAAGCTGTGATTTCGTGTATAGGACAAGGAGGAATAACATCTTGTAGGAGTGAGGAAGAACCAGTTGTGAGTGTGGGGGAAGTTCGTGAGGCAGTAGGTAAAATGAAAGGCGGTAAGGCAGCCGGGATTGATGGGATAAAGACAGAAATGTTAAAAGCAGGTGGGGATATGGTTTTGGAGTGGTTGGTGCAATTATTTAATAAATGTATGAAAGAGGGTAAGGTACCTAGGGATTGGCAGAGAGCATGCATAGTTCCTTTGTATAAAGGCAAAGGGGATAAAAGAGAATGCAAAAATTATAGGGGGATAAGTCTGCTGAGTATACCTGGTAAAGTGTATGGTAGAGTTATTATTGAAAGAATTAAGAGTAAGACGGAGAATAGGATAGCAGATGAACAAGGAGGCTTTAGGAAAGGTAGGGGGTGTGTGGACCAGGTGTTTACAGTGAAACATATAAGTGAACAGTATTTAGATAAGGCTAAAGAGGTCTTTGTGGCATTTATGGATTTGGAAAAGGCGTATGACAGGGTGGATAGGGGGGCAATGTGGCAGATGTTGCAAGTGTATGGTGTAGGAGGTAGGTTACTGAAAGCAGTGAAGAGTTTTTACGAGGATAGTGAGGCTCAAGTTAGAGTATGTAGGAAAGAGGGAAATTTTTTCCCAGTAAAAGTAGGCCTTAGACAAGGATATGTGATGTCACCGTGGTTGTTTAATATATTTATAGATGGGGTTGTAAGAGAAGTAAATGCGAGGGTCTTGGCAAGAGGCGTGAAGTTAAAAGATAAAGAATCACACACAAAGTGGGAGTTGTCACAGCTGCTCTTTGCTGATGACACTGTGCTCTTGGGAGATTCTGAAGAGAAGTTGCAGAGATTGGTAGATGAATTTGGTAGGGTGTGCAAAAGAAGAAAATTAAAGGTGAATACAGGAAAGAGTGAGGTTATGAGGATAACAAAAAGATTAGGTGATGAAAGATTGAATATCAGATTGGAGGGAGAGAGTATGGAGGAGGTGAATGTATTCAGATATTTGGGAGTGGACGTGTCAGCGGATGGGTCTATGAAAGATGAGGTGAATCATAGAATTGATGAGGGGAAAAGAGTGAGTGGTGCACTTAGGAGTCTGTGGAGACAAAGAACCTTGTCCTTGGAGGCAAAGAGGGGAATGTATGAGAGTATAGTTTTACCAACGCTCTTGTATGGGTGTGAAGCATGGGTGATGAATGTTGCAGCGAGGAGAAGGCTGGAGGCAGTGGAGATGTCATGTCTGAGGGCAATGTGTGGTGTGAATATAATGCAGAGAATTCGTAGTTTGGAAGTTAGGAGGAGGTGCGGGATTACCAAAACTGTTGTCCAGAGGGCTGAGGAAGGGTTGTTGAGGTGGTTCGGACATGTAGAGAGAATGGAGCGAAACAGAATTACTTCAAGAGTGTATCAGTCTGTAGTGGAAGGAAGGCGGGGTAGGGGTCGGCCTAGGAAAGGTTGGAGAGAGGGGGTAAAGGAGGTTTTGTGTGCGAGGGGCTTGGACTTCCAGCAGGCATGCGTGAGCGTGTTTGATAGGAGTGAATGGAGACAAATGGTTTTTAATACTTGACGTGCTGTTGGAGTGTGAGCAAAGTAACATTTATGAAGGGGTTCAGGGAAACCGGCAGGTCGGACTTGAGTCCTGGAGATGGGAAGTACAGTGCCTGCACTCTGAAGGAGGGGTGTTAATGTTGCAGTTTAAAAACTGTAGTGTAAAGCACCCTTCTGGCAAGACAGTGATGGAGTGAATGATGGTGAAAGTTTTTCTTTTTCGGGCCACCCTGCCTTGGTGGGAATCGGCCAGTGTGATAATAATAATAATAAAAAATAATAATAATTTGATTACAATAAAAATAATAATAATAATAATAATAATAATAATAATAATAATAATAATAATTTTATTAGTCATATTAATAATAACAATAATAATAATAATAATAATAATAATAATAATAATAATAATAATTTGATGACCATCCATTCCGCAGCTGCTGGGGAATGGATGGTAATCAAGTTTTATCTGAGGGAGGAGAGGATAGCTCCAATTCCTGGGACGAAGAGCACGTCATCATTTTCAAGGGTTAGTGATAATTTCGTGGTTCTCGTGGTCAGGTTAATGTGTGCTTGTGTTGTGTATGTGTGCAAGGTGATGGCTGCTAGTGGCTCTAATACATACTTTATAGACCATGTAGCCCCAGCACTTAGGGCCCAGTCACGGCACTGTCCATCACGGCTTAGAGTTATGACACCGCCTTCCGGAGACGTCAGCCAGTGTACCCGCCATCAGAGACGTCAGAAACTCTACCATCCATCAGAGTCGTCAGCCACTACTATCCATCACAGTCGTTAGCCACTCCACCATCCATCACAGTCGTTAGCCACTCCACCATCCATCAGAGTCGTTAGCTACTCTACCGTCCATCAGAGTTGTCAGCCACTCCACCATCCATCAGAGTCGTCAGCCACTCTACCATCCATAAGAGTTGTCAGCCACTCTACCGTCCATCAGAGTTGTCAGGCACTCTACCGTTAATCAGAGTCGTCAGCCACTTTACCTTCATCAGAGTCGTCAGCCACTTTGCCATCCATCAGAGTCGTCAGCCACTCTACCGTCCATCAGAGTTGTCAGCCACTCTACCATCCATCAGAGTTGTCAGCCACTCTACTGTCCAACATTGTTGTCAGCCACTCTACCATGCCTCAGAGTTGTCAGCCACTCGACCATCCATCAGTGTTGTCAGCCACTCTACCATTCATCAGAGTTGTCAGCCACTCTACCATCCATCACATCCGTCAGCCACTCTACTGTTCATCAGAATCGTCAGCCACTCTACCGTTCATCAGAATCGTCAGCCACTCTACAATCCATCAGAGTCGTCAACCACTTCATCCATCACATCCATCAGCCACTCTACCGTCCATCAGAGTCGTCAGCCACTCTACCGTCCATCAGAGTCGCCAGTCAGTCTACCATCCATCACATCCGTCAGCCACTCTACCGTCCATCAGAGTTGTTCAGCCACTCAGAGCTTAGAATCACGGCACAGCCCCGAATCAGAGCTTATAACCACATCATGGCCTATCAGGTCCTGGAGTCACTATCACAAACCTCTAGATGACCAGACATGGTCTTAGATTCCCTATAGAGACTTTAAATGTCTTCAAACGCCTATATGAATAAATTCACTACTATTCAACATGTACAAACTATAGCATTTTAAATTGCATTTAAGGCACATTATTGCATTATCAGAGAAGAGGGAGAGGGGATGGGGAGGGAGACGAGGGGAAGGGGAGAAAGGGAGACGAGGGGAGAAAGGGAGACGAGGGGAGGAAGGGAGACGAGTGGAAGGGAAGGAAGACAAGGGGGAGGGAAGGAAGGGAGACGAAGGGAAGGAGAGGAAGGGAGACGAGGGGAAGGGGAGGAAGGGAGACGAGGGGAAGGGGAGGAAGGGAGATGAGGGGAAAGATGAAAAAAAGGGGGGACAATTTATTTTGAGAAAAAAGATCCATAAAACGTGCAGATTTTTTGTGGAGAGTAATTTTTTGAACCTTTCTATAACAGTTTACTTGTTTATTATTGTATATATTATTCTTAAAATGTAATTGTGTTTATTCTAAATATTCTAAAAATGTAATTGTTTGTCCTTCCAAAACAATGTGACTATTCATAATTTATCACAATATAATTGTTTACCTAAAACAATGTAACTGTTTACCTACTAAAACAATATAATTGTTTACCTAAAACAATGTAACTGTTTACCTACTAAAACAATATAATTGTTTACATTCTCAATGTAATTGTTTACCTCCTAAAACAATGTAATTGTTACTTTCTAAAACAATGTAATTGTTTACCTTCTAAAACAATATAACTGTTAACCTTCTGAATGTAATTGTTTACCTTCCAAAACAATATAACTGTTAACCTTCTGAATGTAATTGTTTACCTTCTAAAACAATATAACTGTTGACCTTCTGAATGTAATTGTTTACCTTCTAAACCAATATAACTCTTAACCTTCTGAATGTAATTGTTTACCTTCTAAAACAATATAACTGTTAACCTTCTGAATGTAATTGTTTACCTTCTAAAACAATATAACTGTTGACCTTCTGAATGTAATTGTTTACCTTCTAAAACAATATAACTGTTAACCTTCTGAATGTAATTGTTTACCTTCTAAAACAATATAACTGTCGACCTTCTGAATGTAATTGTTTACCTTCTAAAACAATATAACTCTTAACCTTCTGAATGTAATTGTTTACCTTCTAAAACAATATAACTGTTGACCTTCTGAATGTAATTGTTTACCTTCTAAACCAATATAACTCTTAACCTTCTGAATGTAATTGTTTACCTTCTAAACCAATATAACTCTTAACCTTCTGAATGTAATTGTTTACCTTCTAAAACAATATAACTCTTAACCTTCTGAATGTAATTGTTTACCTTCTAAAACAATATAACTGTTAACCTTCTGAATGTAATTGTTTACCTTCTAAAACAATATAACTGTTAACCTTCTGAATGTAATTGTTTACCTTCTAAAACAATATAACTGTTGACCTTCTGAATGTAATTGTTTACCTTCTAAAACAATATAACTCTTAACCTTCTGAATGTAATTGTTTACCTTCTAAAACAATATAACTGTTGACCTTCTGAATGTAATTGTTTACCTTCTAAACCAATATAACTCTTAACCTTCTGAATGTAATTGTTTACCTTCTAAAACAATATAACTGTTAACCTTCTGAATGTAATTGTTTACCTTCTAAAACAATATAACTGTTGACCTTCTGAATGTAATTGTTTACCTTCTAAAACAATATAACTCTTAACCTTCTGAATGTAATTGTTTACCTTCTAAAACAATATAACTGTTGACCTTCTGAATGTAATTGTTTACCTTCTAAACCAATATAACTCTTAACCTTCTGAATGTAATTGTTTACCTTCTAAAACAATATAACTGTTAACCTTCTGAATGTAATTGTTTACCTTCTAAAACAATATAACTCTTAACCTTCTGAATGTAATTGTTTACCTTCTAAAACAATATAACTGTTAACCTTCTGAATGTAATTGTTTACCTTCTAAAACAATATAACTGTTAACCTTCTGAATGTAATTGTTTACCTTCTAAAACAATATAACTCTTAACCTTCTGAATGTAATTGTTTACCTTCTAAAACAATATAACTCTTAACCTTCTGAATGTAATTGTTTACCTTCTAAAACAATATAACTGTTAACCTTCTGAATGTAATTGTTTACCTTCTAAAACAATATAACTGTTAACCTTCTGAATGTAATTGTTTACCTTCTAAAACAATATAACTGTTAACCTTCTGAATGTAATTGTTTACCTTCTAAAACAATATACAGATCAATCTCCTCAGTTTTTGTCTCCATGTGCACAATGTGCACATGGAGACAATGTGCACAATGTACACAATGTACACAACGCTTCAGCTTCACCGTCAGACCTAGTATATACAAGGACCACGGTTCGAATCCCCGCTCCAGAATTCTGTTTATTCCGTGCCAGTCATTACGACTTACTCTGGGTAAGGTAATTACTTACCTTTCTGAAAACAACGATTCCATTAAGTTATCCGTTGTATTCCACTCGCTGCGGATTTCAAATATTTTTTTTTCCAATCTATGAATACAGATTAATTCAACATGAAAGCCATTCTTCTCTGCACTCAGACTCGTTCAGATATTTCAGTGTTTTTTTTTTTTTAGTTTGTCAGAACGCTAGGATGTGTTCTGTGATTTAGCTGTGTTTTGAGAGATTTTGAAGCGTTGGTTCCACTAGTATAATTAACATAACATTTGTAACATTAACCACTTGTAATATTAATTGTAACATTGAAAAATTACTTGTAACATCAATCAATCACTGGCAACATCAAACAGTTATTTGTAACAAACAATTATTTGTAACATCGATCACTTGTAACATTAAACAATCACTGGTAATATTAAACAATCACTGATAACATTAGACAATAAGTGGTAACATCAATCAGTGGGACTGACCGCCTTCTATCAAGATTGACGGGCAGATCACCTCAAAATTACTGCTCCACTTCTGATATCTCTGGTGTTATAATCTCCTGTATTCGCCTGAAGACGCCTGCTGAGCTGGAGAAAAGTTTCGGTAACAGAGATACATCACACATATGTGTTCAAGAGGATATGCAGCCTGAGTTGTCTTATTTAAGGCTATATTTCATGGTGGTGACTTTGCTCCCCTGCTTTGTTGCCTTCCTTGTAATGTTAGGTTATATCATGGCCACTCCATGGTTAATTCCCCACTCAGGAGAGCCAGCTGATGTTGGTTGCTGGCTGAGTGTTCTTTAATGGGGGAGGGGGAGTGGTAAAGTGGGTGGGAGGATGGGTAAGTGGTTTGGTAGTTGAATGGGTAGCGGGGGTTCAGTGGGTTGGTGGTTGAAATGGAGTGTTATTGAGAATGTTGGTGATTGAGGGGAGTGGGCGAATGGATGTTAAATGAGTGGATGTTAAATTGACTAAGATGATAGGTAGATGGGTGACGGGCTGGGTGAGTGAGGGACTGGGAAATTAAAGGGGTGGGTTAGTGATGGACTGGGAAAGTGAAGGGCTGGGTGAGTGAAGGTCTGGGTGAGTGAGGGGCTGGGTGAGTCAGGGGCTGGGTGAGTGAAGGTCTGGATGAGTGAGGGTCTTGGTGAGTGAGGGGCTGAGTAAGTGAGGGGCTGGGTGAGTGAAGGTCTGGGTGAGTGAGGGGCTGGGTGAGTGAGGGGCTGGGTGAGTGAGGGGCTGGGTGAGTGAGGAGCTGGGTGAGTTAGGGTCTAGGTGAGTGAGGGGCTGGGTAAGTGAAGGTCTGGGTGAGTGAGGGTCTGGGTGAGTGAGGGTCTGGGTGAGTGAGGGGCTGGGTGAGGGTCTGGGTGAGTGAGGGGCTGGGTGAGTGAGGGTCTGGGTGAGTGAGGGGCTGGGTGAGTGAGGGTCTGGGTGAGTGAAGGTCTGAGTGAGTGAGGGGCTGAGTGAGTGAAGGTCTGGGTGAGTGAGGGGCTGGATGAGTGAAGGTCTGGGTGAGTGAGGGGCTAGGTGAGTGAGTGGCTGAGTGAGGGGCTGGATGAGTGAAGGTCTGGGTGAGTGAGGGGCTGGGTGAGTGAGGGGCTGAGTGAAGGGCTGGATGAGTGAAGGTCTGGGTGAGTGAGGGGCTGGGTGAGTGAAGGGCTGGATGAGTGAAGGTCTGGGTGAGTGAGGGGCTGGGTGAGTGAGGGGCTGAGTGAGTGAGGGGCTGGATGAGTGAGGGGCTGGGTGAGTGAGGGGCTGGGTGAGTGAGGGGCTGAGTGAGTGAGGGGCTGGATGAGTGAGGGGCTGGGTGAGTGAGGGGCTGGGTGAGTGAGAGGCTGAGTGAGTGAGGGGCTGAGTGAGTGAGTGGCTGGATGAGTGAGGGGCTGGGTGAGTGAGGGGCTAGGTGAGTGAGGGGCTGAGTGAGTGAAGGTCTGGGAGAGTGAGGGGCTGGATGAGTGAGGGGCTGGGTGAGTGAGGGGCTAGTTTAACTGGGTGGGCGATTAAGAGAGTACGTAGTTGACCAAGATGGCTTGTGGTTGAACTAATGGGTGGTTGAGTAGGTGGTTAATTGGGTGGTTGAGTAGGTGGTTAAGTGGGTGGCTGAGTAGGTGGTTAAGTGGGTGGCTGAGTAGGTGGTTAATTGGGTGGTTGAGTAGGTGGTTAAGTGGGTGGCTGAGTAGGTGGTTAAGTGGGTGGTTGAGTAGGTGGTTAATTGGGTGGTTGAGTAGGTGGTTAATTGGGTGGTTGAGTAGGTGGTTAATTGGGTGGTTGAGTAGGTGGTTAATTGGGTGGTTGAGTGGGTGGTTGAGTAGGTGGTTAATTGGGTGGTTGAGTGGGTGGTTGAGTAGGTGGTTAAGTGGGTGATTGAGTAGGTGGTTAATTGGGTGGTTGAGTAGGTGGTTAATTGGGTGGTTGAGTAGGTGGTTAATTGGGTGGTTGAGTAGGTGGTTAATTGGGTGGTTGAGTAGGTGGTTAATTGGGTGGTTGAGTAGGTGGTTAATTGGGTGGTTGAGTAGGTGGTTAATTGGGTGGTTGAGTAGGTGGTTAATTGGGTGGTTGAGTAGGTGGTTAATTGGGTGGTTGAGTAGGTGGTTAAGTAGGTGGTTAAGTGGACGAGCATCTTTCTACACCACCTACCCAACCATCAATCAACATCAACCAGCGCCAATCAACCTATAACAAATACTCAATTTATTTTAGAAAAAAAAGAGAATTTTAAATAAAAAAAAAATAAATATCAGAAGGAAAGTTGAAAATATAATTGCCTCATCTCCCCACCTTAAGAGGAAAGTTTACCTTTCTTTAAAGAAAGTAAACTTTCCCGGAGGAGGTCTCTCACTCTCCTTAAGACAGTCTCTCACACGAGACAACACTCTCCTTAAGACAGTCTCTCACACGAGACAACACTCTCCTTAAGACAGTCTCTCACACGAGACAACATTCTCCTTAAGACAGTCTCTCACACGAGACAACATTCTCCTTAAGACAGTCTCTCACACGAGACAACATTCTCCTTAAGACAGTCTCTCACACGAGACAACATTCTCCTTAAGACAGTCTCTCACACGAGACAACATTCTCCTTAAGACAGTCTCTCACACGAGACAACATTCTCCTTAAGACAGTCTCTCACACGAGACAACATTCTCCTTAAGACAGTCTCTCACACGAGACAACATTCTCCTTAAGACAGTCTCTCACACGAGACAACATTCTCCTTAAGACAGTCTCTCACACGAGACAACATTCTCCTTAAGACAGTCTCTCACACGAGACAACATTCTCCTTAAGACAGTCTCTCACACGAGACAACATTCTCCTTAAGACAGTCTCTCACACGAGACAACACTCTCCTTCCTTAAGACAGTCTCTCACACGAGACAACAGTCTCTTCTCCTTAAGACACTCTCTCACACGAGACAACATTCTCCTTAAGACAGTCTCTCACACGAGACAACATTCTCCTTAAGACACTCTCTCACACGAGACAACATTCTCCTTAAGACAGTCTCTCACACGAGACAACATTCTCCTTAAGACAGTCTCTCACACGAGACAACATTCTCCTTAAGACAGTCTCTCACACGAGACAACATTCTGCTTAAGACAGTCTCTCACACGAGACAACATTCTCCTTAAGACACGAGACAACATTCTCCTTAAGACAGTCTCTCACACGAGACAACATTCTCCTTAAGACAGTCTCTCACACGAGACAACATTCTCCTTAAGACAGTCTCTCACACGAGACAACATTCTCCTTAAGACAGTCTCTCACACGAGACAACATTCTCCTTAAGACTCTCTCACACGAGACAACATTCTCCTTAAGACAGTCTCTCACACGAGACAACATTCTCCTTAAGACAGTCTCTCACACGAGTCTCTCACACGAGACAACATTCTCCTTAAGACAGTCTCTCACACGAGACAACATTCTCCTTAAGACAGTCTCTCACACGAGACAACATTCTGCTTAAGACAGTCTCTCACACGAGACAACATTCTCCTTAAGACAGTCTCTCACACGAGACAACATTCTCCTTAAGACAGTCTCTCACACGAGACAACATTCTCCTTAAGACAGTCTCTCACACGAGACAACATTCTCCTTAAGACAGTCTCTCACACGAGACAACATCTCTCCTTAAGACAGTCTCTCACACGAGACAACATTCTCCTTCTCTCTTAAGACAGTCTCTCACACGAGACAACATTCTCCTTAAGACAGTCTCTCACACGAGACAACATTCTCCTTAAGACAGTCTCTCACACGAGACAACATCTCTCCTTAAGACAGTCTCTCACACGAGACAACATTCTCAGTCTTAAGACAGTCTCTCACACGAGACAACATTCTCCTTAAGACAGTCTCTCACACGAGACAACATTCTCCTTAAGACAGTCTCTCACACGAAACAACATTCTCCTTAAGACAGTCTCTCACACGAGACAACATTCTCCTTAAGACAGTCTCTCACACGAGACAACATTCTCCTTAAGACAGTCTCTCACACGAGACAACATTCTCCTTAAGACAGTCTCTCACACGAGACAACATTCTCCTTAAGACAGTCTCTCACACGAGACAACATTCTCCTTAAGACAGTCTCTCTTAAGACAGTCTCTCACACGAGACAACATTCTCCTTAAGACACTCTCTCACACGAGACAACATTCTCCTTAAGACAGTCTCTCACACGAGACAACATTCTCCTTAAGAGACAACATTCTCCTTAAGACTCTCTCACACGAGACAACATTCTCCTTCTCTCACATTCTCCTTAAGAGACAACATTCTCCTTAAGACAGTCTCTCACACGAGACAACATTCTCCTTAAGACAGTCTCTCACACGAGACAACATTCTCCTTAAGACAGTCTCTCACACGAGACAACATTCTCCTTAAGACAGTCTCTCACACGAGACAACATTCTCCTTAAGACAGTCTCTCACACGAGACAACACTCTCCTTAAGACAGTCTCTCACACGAGACAACATTCTCCTTAAGACAATCTCTCACACGAGACAACACTCTCCTTAAGACAGTCTCTCACACGAGACAACATTCTCCTTAAGACAGTCTCTCACACGAGACAACATTCTCCTTAAGACAATCTCTCACACGAGACAACATTCTCCTTAAGACAGTCTCGCACGAGACATCTCCTTAAGACAGTCTCGGACGAGACAACATTCTCCTTAAGACAGTCTCTCACACGAGACAACATTCTCCTTAAGACAGTCTCTCACACGAGACAACATTCTCCTTAAGACAGTCTCTCACACGAGACAACATTCTCCTTAAGACAGTCTCTCACACGAGACAACATTCTCCTTAAGACAGTCTCTCACACGAGACAACATTCTCCTTAAGACAGTCTCTCACACGAGACAACATTCTCCTTAAGACAGTCTCTCACACGAGACAACACTCTCCTTAAGACACTCTCTCACACGAGACAACACTCTCCTTAAGACAGTCTCTCACACGAGACAACATTCTCCTTAAGACAGTCTCTCACACGAGACAACATTCTCCTTAAGACAGTCTCTCACACGAGACAACATTCTCCTTAAGACAGTCTCTCACACGAGACAACATTCTCCTTAAGACAGTCTCTCACACGAGACAACATTCTCCTTAAGACAGTCTCTCACACGAGACAACATTCTCCTTAAGACAGTCTCTCACACGAGACAACATTCTCCTTAAGACAGTCTCTCACACGAGACAACACTCTCCTTAAGACAGTCTCTCACACGAGACAACATTCTCCTTAAGACAGTCTCTCACACGAGACAACATTCTCCTTAAGACAGTCTCTCACACGAGACAACATTCTCCTTAAGACAGTCTCTCACACGAGACAACATCTCTCCTTAAGACACTCTCTCACACGAGACAACATCTCCTTAAGACAGTCTCGCACGAGACAACATTCTCCTTAAGACAGTCTCTCACACGAGACAACATTCTCCTTAAGACAATCTCTCACACGAGACAACATCTCCTTAAGACAGTCTCGCACGAGACAACATTCTCCTTAAGACAGTCTCACACGAGACAACATTCTCCTTAAGACAATCTCTCACACGAGACAACATTCTCCTTAAGACAGTCTCTCACACGAGACAACATTCTCCTTAAGACAGTCTCTCACACGAGACAACATTCTCCTTAAGACAGTCTCTCACACGAGACAACATTCTCCTTAAGACACTCTCTCACACGAGACAACATTCTCCTTAAGACAGTCTCTCACACGAGACAACACTCTCCTTAAGACAGTCTCTCACACGAGACAACATTCTCCTTAAGACAGTCTCTCACACGAGACAACATTCTCCTTAAGACAGTCTCTCACACGAGACAACATTCTCCTTAAGACAGTCTCTCACACGAGACAACATTCTCCTTAAGACAGTCTCTCACACGAGACAACATTCTCCTTAAGACAGTCTCTCACACGAGACAACATTCTCCTTAAGACAGTCTCTCACACGAGACAACATTCTCCTTAAGACAATCTCTCACACGAGACAACATTCTCCTTAAGACAGTCTCTCACACGAGACAACATTCTCCTTAAGACAATCTCTCACACGAGACAACATTCTCCTTAAGACAATCTCTCACACGAGACAACATTCTCCTTAAGACAGTCTCTCACACGAGACAACATTCTCCTTAAGACACTCTCTCACACGAGACAACATTCTCCTTAAGACAGTCTCTCACACGAGACAACATTCTCCTTCTCTCGCACGAGACAACATTCTCCTTAAGACAGTCTCTCACACGAGACAACATTCTCCTTAAGACAGTCTCTCACACGAGACAACATTCTCCTTAAGACAGTCTCTCACACGAGACAACATTCTCCTTAAGACACTCTCTCACACGAGACAACATTCTCCTTAAGACACTCTCTCTCCTTAAGACAGTCTCTCACACGAGACAACACACTCTCTCACACGAGACAACATTCTCCTTAAGACAGTCTCTCACACGAGACAACATTCTCCTTAAGACAGTCTCTCACACGAGACAACATTCTCCTTAAGACAGTCTCTCACACGAGACAACATTCTCCTTAAGACAGTCTCTCACACGAGACAACATTCTCCTTAAGACAGTCTCTCACACGAGACAACATTCTCCTTAAGACAGTCTCTCACACGAGACAACATTCTCCTTAAGACAGTCTCTCACACGAGACAACATTCTCCTTAAGACAGTCTCTCACACGAGACAACATTCTCCTTAAGACAGTCTCTCACACGAGACAACATTCTCCTTAAGACAATCTCTCACACGAGACAACATTCTCCTTAAGACAATCTCTCACACGAGACAACATTCTCCTTAAGACAATCTCTCACACGAGACAACATTCTCCTTCTCTCTAACGAGACAACATTCTCCTTAAGTCTCTCACACGAGACAACATCTCCTAAGACAGTCTTACGAGACAACATTCTCCTTAAGACAGTCTCTCACACGAGACAACATTCTCCTTAAGACAGTCTCTCACACGAGACAACATTCTCCTTAAGACAGTCTCTCACACGAGACAACATTCTCCTTAAGACAGTCTCTCACACGAGACAACATTCTCCTTAAGACAGTCTCTCACACGAGACAACATTCTCCTTAAGACAGTCTCTCACACGAGACAACACTCTCCTTAAGACAGTCTCTCACACGAGACAACATTCTCCTTAAGACAGTCTCTCACACGAGACAACATTCTCCTTAAGACAGTCTCTCACACGAGACAACATTCTCCTTAAGACAGTCTCTCACACGAGACAACATTCTCCTTAAGACAGTCTCTCACACGAGACAACATTCTCCTTAAGACAGTCTCTCACACGAGACAACATTCTCCTTAAGACAGTCTCTCACACGAGACAACATTCTCCTTAAGACAGTCTCTCACACGAGACAACATTCTCCTTAAGACAGTCTCTCACACGAGACAACATTCTCCTTAAGACAGTCTCTCACACGAGACAACATTCTCCTTAAGACAGTCTCTCACACGAGACAACATTCTCCTTAAGACAGTCTCTCACACGAGACAACATTCTCCTTAAGACAGTCTCTCACACGAGACAACATTCTCCTTAAGACAGTCTCTCACACGAGACAACATTCTCCTTAAGACAGTCTCTCACACGAGACAACATTCTCCTTAAGACAGTCTCTCACACGAGACAACATTCTCCTTAAGACAGTCTCTCACACGAGACAACATTCTCCTTAAGACAGTCTCTCACACGAGACAACATTCTCCTTAAGACAGTCTCTCACACGAGACAACATTCTCCTTAAGACAGTCTCTCACACGAGACAACATTCTCCTTAAGACAGTCTCTCACACGAGACAACACTCTCCTTAAGACAGTCTCTCACACGAGACAACATTCTCCTTAAGACAGTCTCTCACACGAGACAACATTCTCCTTAAGACAGTCTCTCACACGAGACAACACTCTCCTTAAGACAGTCTCTCACACGAGACAACATTCTCCTTAAGACAGTCTCTCACACGAGACAACATTCTCCTTAAGACAGTCTCTCACACGAGACAACACTCTCCTTAATCCTTAAGACAGTCTCGCACGAGACAACATTCTCCTTAAGACAGTCTCTCACACGAGACAACATTCTCCTTAAGACAGTCTCTCACACGAGACAACATTCTCCTTAAGACAGTCTCTCACACGAGACAACACTCTCCTTAAGACAGTCTCTCACACGAGACAACATTCTCCTTAAGACACTCTCCTTAAGAGAGTCTCTCTCTCTCACACGAGACAACACTCTCCTTAAGACAGTCTCTCACACGAGACAACACTCTCCTTAAGACAGTCTCTCACACGAGACAACATTCTCCTTAAGACAGTCTCTCACACGAGACAACACTCTCCTTAAGACAGTCTCTCACACGAGACAACACTCTCCTTAAGACAGTCTCTCACACGAGACAACATTCTCCTTAAGACAGTCTCTCACACGAGACAACATTCTCCTTAAGACAGTCTCTCACACGAGACAACATTCTCCTTAAGACAGTCTCTCACACGAGACAACACTCTCCTTAAGACAGTCTCTCACACGAGACAACATTCTCCTTAAGACAGTCTCTCACACGAGACAACATTCTCCTTAAGACAGTCTCTCACACGAGACAACATTCTCCTTAAGACAGTCTCTCACACGAGACAACACTCTCCTTAAGACAGTCTCTCACACGAGACAACACTCTCCTTAAGACAGTCTCTCACACGAGACAACACTCTCCTTAAGACAGTCTCTCACACGAGACAACACTCTCCTTAAGACAGTCTCTCACACGAGACAACACTCTCCTTAAGACAGTCTCTCACACGAGACAACACTCTCCTTAAGACACTCTCTCACACGAGACAACACTCTCCTTAAGACAGTCTCTCACACGAGACAACACTCTCCTTAAGACAGTCTCTCACACGAGACAACATTCTCCTTAAGACACTCTCTCACACGAGACAACATTCTCCTTAAGACAGTCTCTCACACGAGACAACATTCTCCTTAAGACAGTCTCTCACACGAGACAACATTCTCCTTAAGACAGTCTCTCACACGAGACAACACTCTCCTTAAGACAGTCTCTCACACGAGACAACATTCTCCTTAAGACAGTCTCTCACACGAGACAACATTCTCCTTAAGACACTCTCTCACACGAGACAACATTCTCCTTAAGACAGTCTCTCACACGAGACAACATTCTCCTTAAGACACTCTCTCACACGAGACAACACTCTCCTTAAGACACTCTCTCACACGAGACAACATTCTCCTTAAGACACTCTCTCACACGAGACAACATTCTCCTTAAGACACTCTCTCACACGAGACAACATTCTCCTTAAGACACTCTCTCACACGAGACAACATTCTCCTTAAGACAGTCTCTCACACGAGACAACATTCTCCTTAAGACACTCTCTCACACGAGACAACATTCTCCTTAAGACAGTCTCTCACACGAGAGACACTCTCTCACACGAGACAACATTCTCCTTAAGACAGTCTCTCACACGAGACAACATTCTCCTTAAGACACTCTCTCACACGAGACAACATTCTCCTTAAGACAGTCTCTCACACGAGACAACATTCTCCTTAAGACAGTCTCTCACACGAGACAACATTCTCCTTAAGACAGTCTCTCACACGAGACAACATTCTCCTTAAGACAGTCTCTCACACGAGACAACATTCTCCTTAAGACAGTCTCTCACACGAGACAACATTCTCCTTCTCCTTAAGACAGTCTCTCACACGAGACAACATTCTCCTTAAGACAGTCTCTCACACGAGACAACATTCTCCTTAAGACAGTCTCTCACACGAGACAACATTCTCCTTAAGACAGTCTCTCACACGAGACAACATTCTCCTTAAGACAGTCTCTCACACGAGACAACATTCTCCTTAAGACAGTCTCTCACACGAGACAACATTCTCCTTAAGACAGTCTCTCACACGAGACAACATTCTCCTTAAGACAGTCTCTCACACGAGACAACATTCTCCTTAAGACAGTCTCTCACACGAGACAACATTCTCCTTAAGACAGTCTCTCACACGAGACAACATTCTCCTTAAGACAGTCTCTCACACGAGACAACATTCTCCTTAAGACAGTCTCTCACACGAGACAACATTCTCCTTAAGACAGTCTCTCACACGAGACAACATTCTCCTTAAGACAGTCTCTCACACGAGACAACATCTCTCCTTAAGACAGTCTCTCACACGAGACAACATTCTCCTTAAGACAGTCTCTCACACGAGACAACATTCTCCTTAAGACAGTCTCTCACACGAGACAACATTCTCCTTAAGACAGTCTCTCACACGAGACAACATTCTCCTTAAGACACTCTCTCACACGAGACAACATTCTCCTTAAGACAGTCTCTCACACGAGACAACATTCTCCTTAAGACACTCTCTCACACGAGACAACACAGACTTAAGACTCTCTCACACGAGACAACATTCTCCTTAAGACAGTCTCTCACACGAGACAACATTCTCCTTAAGACAGTCTCTCACACGAGACAACATTCTCCTTAAGACACTCTTCTCCTTAAGACAGTCTCTCACACGAGACAACACACTCTCTCACACGAGACAACATTCTCCTTAAGACAGTCTCTCACACGAGACAACATTCTCCTTAAGACAGTCTCTCACACGAGACAACATTCTCCTTAAGACACTCTCTCACACGAGACAACATTCTCCTTAAGACAGTCTCTCACACGAGACAACATTCTCACACGAGACAACATTCTTAAGACAGTCTCTCACACGAGACAACATCTCTCCTTAAGACAGTCTCTCACACGAGACAACATTCTCCTTAAGACAATCTCTCACACGAGACAACATTCTCCTTAAGTCTCTCACACGAGACAACATTCTCCTTAAGACAGTCTCTCACACGAGACAACAGTCTCCTTAAGACAGTCTCTCACACGAGACAACACTCTCTTCTCCTTAAGACACTCTCTCACACGAGACAACATTCTCCTTAAGACAGTCTCTCACACGAGACAACATTCTCCTTAAGACACTCTCCCACACGAGACAACATTCTCCTTAAGACCTTCTCACACGAGACAACACTTAAGACAATCTCTCACACGAGACAACACTCTCCTTAAGACACTCTCTCACACGAGACAACATTCTCCTTAAGACAGTCTCTCACACGAGACAACATTCTCCTTAAGACAGTCTCTCACACGAGACAACATTCTCCTTAAGACAGTCTCTCACACGAGACAACATTCTCCTTAAGACAGTCTCTCACACGAGACAACATTCTCCTTAAGACAGTCTCTCACACGAGACAACATTCTCCTTAAGACAGTCTCTCACACGAGACAACATTCTCCTTAAGACAGTCTCCCACACGAGACACACGACAGACGAGACAACATTCTCCTTAAGACACTCTCTCACACGAGACAACACTCTCCTTAAGACACTCTCTCACACGAGACAACATTCTCCTTAAGACAGTCTCTCACACGAGACAACATTCTCCTTAAGACACTCTCTCACACGAGACAACATTCTCCTTAAGACACTCTCTCACACGAGACAACATTCTCCTTAAGACACTCTCTCACACGAGACAACATTCTCCTTAAGACACTCTCTCACACGAGACAACACTCTCCTTAAGACACTCTCTCACACGAGACAACACTCTCCTTAAGACAGTCTCTCACACGAGACAACATTCTCCTTAAGACACTCTCTCACACGAGACAACATTCTCCTTAAGACAGTCTCTCACACGAGACAACATTCTCCTTAAGACAGTCTCTCACACGAGACAACACTCTCCTTAAGACAGACTCTCTCACACGAGACAACATTCTCCTTAAGACAGTCTCTCACACGAGACAACATTCTCCTTAAGACAGTCTCTCACACGAGACAACATTCTCCTTAAGACAGTCTCGCACGAGACAACATTCTCCTTAAGACAGTCTCGCACGAGACAACATTCTCCTTAAGACAGTCTCTCACACGAGACAACATTCTCCTTAAGACAGTCTCTCACACGAGACAACATTCTCCTTAAGACAGTCTCTCACACGAGACAACATTCTCCTTAAGACAGTCTCTCACACGAGACAACATTCTCCTTAAGACAGTCTCTCACACGAGACAACATTCTCCTTAAGACAGTCTCTCACACGAGACAACATTCTCCTTAAGACACTCTCTTCTCCTTAAGACAGTCTCTCACACGAGACAACATTCTCCTTAAGACAGTCTCTCACACGAGACAACATCTCTTCCTTAAGACAGTCTCTCACACGAGACAACATTCTCCTTAAGACAGTCTCTCACACGAGACAACATTCTCCTTAAGACAGTCTCTCACACGAGACAACATTCTCCTTAAGACACTCTCTCACACGAGACAACATTCTCCTTAAGACAGTCTCTCACACGAGACAACATTCTCCTTAAGACACTCTCTCACACGAGACAACATTCTCCTTAAGACAGTCTCTCACACGAGACAACATTCTCCTTAAGACAGTCTCTCACACGAGACAACACTCTCCTTAAGACAGTCTCTCACACGAGACAACATTCTCCTTAAGACACTCTCTCACACGAGACACTCTCTCACACGAGACAACATTCTCCTTAAGACAGTCTCTCACACGAGACAACATTCTCCTTAAGACAGTCTCTCACACGAGACAACATTCTCCTTAAGACAGTCTCTCACACGAGACAACATTCTCCTTAAGACACTCTCTCACACGAGACAACATTCTCCTTAAGACAGTCTCTCACACGAGACAACATTCTCCTTAAGACAGTCTCTCACACGAGACAACATTCTCCTTAAGACAGTCTCTCACACGAGACAACATTCTCCTTAAGACAGTCTCTCACACGAGACAACATTCTCCTTAAGACAGTCTCTCACACGAGACAACATTCTCCTTAAGACAGTCTCTCACACGAGACAACATTCTCCTTAAGACAGTCTCTCACACGAGACAACATTCTCCTTAAGACAGTCTCTCACACGAGACAACATTCTCCTTAAGACACTCTCTCACACGAGACAACATTCTCCTTAAGACAGTCTCTCACACGAGACAACATTCTCCTTAAGACAGTCTCTCACACGAGACAACATTCTCCTTAAGACAGTCTCTCACACGAGACAACATTCTCCTTAAGACAGTCTCTCACACGAGACAACACTCTCCTTAAGACACTCTCTCACACGAGACAACATTCTCCTTAAGACAGTCTCTCACACGAGACAACATTCTCCTTAAGACAGTCTCTCACACGAGACAACATTCTCCTTAAGACACTCTCTCACACGAGACAACATTCTCCTTAAGACAGTCTCTCACACGAGACAACATTCTCCTTAAGACAGTCTCTCACACGAGATAAAAACAAAATACAAGTAATTATCAACGTGGATATAACAAAAAGTTGTAAACTCGTCAAAAAAAGAAGGGGGCATTCTGCACTTGTGTACTGCAGCACCTCTGGGTCTGAAACCCTTCCCGATACATTCCAGGCCAGCACAAGGATGCCGGAAATTTTTGCCACAAGCAAATGCTCACCATTTTCTGTCATTCGCTCCTTTACTGGCTATTGCGTCGTATCAACTTCTCCCCATTGTTTTGTGCGTGCGTTTGTAACACAAGAACATGAACTCCAGACAGAAATAAATAATCAGTTTCACCCTTATTTTTTTTTCTGCGTGTGTTTGTAACGCAAGAATATGCACTCTCGACTCAGACATAAATAATTTGTTTTGCTCCCTGAAAGCTTTTGGGAGTTTGCGTCTTGATTGTTAATTAATGTGACGCCTTATAGCCCCGAGCCTTCATTCAGGAAAGCAAACGAGGCTGGCCTGGCAGCGTTTACTTAAGGTACAAGAGATAAAAAAAACCTGCAGAGAACATTCCACCGGCTCAAGGTGCACTTGTGCAACATTTTAAAGAGTTCCTCATTAACTCAGTCAGATGTCGGCGCAGATGACTCTAAAAAAAATTGTGCCACGTCCTCCTCATAAGGGGGTGCAAGCCCCTTGTCTACGTTTGTAAGATTTCTTAGTTGTTCTGGGGGTCATGGCCCCCGTGGCCTGGTTTCAAACCAAGCCTAAACTGAAAAGAATGTGTTACAGGTTTGATAAGTATTAAGAAACACACAGAAAATATAAATAGAAGTGTCTTAAGATTTGCCTGTTATCTTGCATGTTCACGAGACAGTAAGACAAAGGCCAGCAGCAGTCCTGCCAGTCTTCCTAACATTTAACAAGCATCTATTTCACAGTCATATAATAGGAGGGTAGTGAGTGATTTATCAAGGCGGCTTCGTGGTCACTCCTCCCACCTGTCCGTCCCTGTGATGGCCAACCTGCCTCCGGTAGAGCACCTGGTCATGCAGTCCCACGTTAACCCTTAAACGGTCCAAACAGATCGACGTTCAAATGCGTAATGTTCCAACAGTAGATCTACTTTTTTTTTACATATTTTCAAATATAACAAAAAAAATGTAGATAAAAGTTTTTTTACATGTTTTCAAATGTAAAACAAAAAAGAAGATCTACATTTTGTTACATATTTTCAGATGTTGAAAAAACGTATATATACGTTTGGACCATTTAAGGGTTAATGTAGCTGTGACCCGATGTGGATCCGTCACAGTTCACTGCAGGACACCGGCTGCAGGACACCGGCTGCAGGACACCGGCTGCAGCCAGCCTGCTGCAACCCTCACCTCACTATTCATCTGTCAGTATTCCAGCCAGTGCTTCAGATTCTTCAAGACTGCGGTGTTCTTCAGCTCCAAGGCTGAGGGACTGATAACCTCATCTTTTGTATACAGCTCTACAGTCTTGATATAATGTCCTTGAAATATATTGATAAAGGCAATGGATGGCGAAGTGTCTACAATAAAGATACCCAGAAGTTGCACATGTGTCTAATTTTTAATTTTGTTGTTATTGCATACCAGAGCCTCCATAGCTCAGTGGCTAGAGCGCTGGTCTAGTAAACCAGAGGCCGGGAGTTCGATCCTCCCTGGAGGCAGGCAATTGTGCGTGGTTATTTTGGGTGACCTGGTGGCTAAAGCTCTCGTTTCACATGGTGATGTCTGGGTTCGATTCCCGGCGAGGGTAGAAACATTGAGCGTGTTTCCTTACAACGGTTGTCTATGTTCCCCATCAGTAAAATGGGTACCTGGGTGTTACTAGGCTGGTGTGGGTCGCATCCTGGGACAAAACTGACCTAATTTGCGGGAAATGTTCAGCATAACAAGCGGCTTTTTATATAGTAGTATGTCATTGATGTCAACTAGGACTGTATACCTTGTACTTGAAGAAATAAAGATAATATTACCATTATTCTTTTACTCCTTCAGGAGCCACTGACGAGACGCAATGTAAAACCTGCGGCAGGACTCAGTCCTGACCAGTGTTGCCAGAAGCCACCACCATTTAGAATATATTCTGATGAATGTAGTTCTAATGTGTGTGCACTGAGAAAAACACTGCATGTACACATTGAGAGCAACACTGCATGTACACATTGAGAGCAACACTGCATGTACACATTGAGAGCAACACTGCATGTACACATTGAGAGCAACACTGCATGTACACATTGAGAGCAACACTGCATGTACACATTGAGAGCAACATTGCATGTAGACATTGAGAGCAACACTGCATGTACACATTGAGAGCAACACTGCATGTACACATTGAGAGCAACACTGCATGTACACATTGAGAGCAACACTGCATGTACACATTGAGAGCAACACTGCATGTACACATTGAGAGCAACACTGCATGTACACATTGACAGCAACACTGCATGTACACATTGAGAGCAACACTGCATGTACATATTGAGAGCAACACTGCATGTACACGTTGAGAGCAACACTGCATGTACACATTGAGAGCAACACTGCATGTACACGTTGAGAGCAACACTGCATGTACACATTGAGAGCAACACTGCATGTACACATTGAGAGCAACACTGCATGTACACATTGAGAGCAACACTGCATGTACACATTGAGAGCAACACTGCATGTACACATTGAGAGCAACAATGCATGTACACATTGAGAGCAACACTACATGTACACATTGAGAGCAACGCTGCATGTACACATTGAGAGCAACACTGCATGTACACATTGAGAGCAACACTGCATGTACACATTGAGAGCAACACTGCATGTACACATTGAGAGCAACACTGCATGTACACATTGAGAGCAACACTGCATGTACACGTTGAGAGCAACACTGCATGTACACATTGAGAGCAACACTGCATGTACACATTGAGAGCAACACTGCATGTACACATTGAGAGCAACACTGCATGTACACATTGAGAGCAACACTGCATGTACACATTGAGAGCAACACTGCATGTACACATTGAGAGCAACACTGCATGTACACATTGAGAGCAACACTGCATGTACACATTGAGAGCAACACTGCATGTACACATTGAGAGCAACACTGCATGTACACATTGAGAGCAACACTGCATGTACACATTGAGAGCAACACTGCATGTACACATTGAGAGCAACACTGCATGTACACATTGAGAGCAACGCTGCATGTACACATTGAGAGCAACACTGCATGTACACATTGAGAGCAACACTGCATGTACACATTGAGAGCAACACTGCATGTACACATTGAGAGCAACGCTGCATGTACACATTGAGAGCAACACTGCATGTACACATTGAGAGCAACACTGCATGTACACATTGAGAGCAACACTGCATGTACACATTGAGAGCAACACTGCATGTACACATTGAGAGCAACACTGCATGTACACATTGAGAGCAACACTGCATGTACACATTGAGAGCAACACTGCATGTACACATTGAGAGCAACACTGCATGTACACATTGAGAGCAACACTGCATGTACACATTGAGAGCAACACTGCATGTACACATTGAGAGCATGTACACATTGAGAGCAACATGTACCTGCATGTACACATTGAGAGCAACACTGCATGTACACATTGAGAGCAACACTGCATGTACACATTGAGAGCAACACTGCATGTACACATTGAGAACAAAGCTGCATGTACACATTGAGAGCAACACTGCATGTACACATTGAGAGCAAAGCTGCATGTACACATTGAGAGCAACACTGCATGTACACATTGAGAGCAACACTGCATGTACACATTGAGAGCAACACTGCATGTACACATTGAGAGCAACGCTGCATGTACACATTGAGAGCAACACTGCATGTACACATTGAGAGCAACACTGCATGTACACATTGAGAGCAACACTGCATGTACACATTGAGAGCAACACTGCATGTACACATTGAGAGCAACACTGCATGTACACATTGAGAGCAACACTGCATGTACACATTGAGAGACTGCATGTACACATTGAGAGCAACACTGCATGTACACATTGAGAGCAACACTGCATGTACACATTGAGAGCAACACTGCATGTACACATTGAGAGCAACACTGCATGTACACATTGAGAGCAACACTGCATGTACACATTGAGAGCAACACTGCATGTACACATTGAGAGCAACACTGCATGTACACATTGAGAGCAACTCTGCATGTACACATTGAGAGCAACACTGCATATGCACATTGAGAGCAACACTGCATGTACACATTGAGAGCAACACTGCATGTACACATTGAGAGCAACACTGCATGTACACATTGAGAGCAACACTGCATGTACATATTGAGAGCAACACTGCATGTACACATTGAGAGCAACACTGCATGTACACATTGAGAGCAACACTGCATGTACACATTGAGAGCAAAGCTGCATGTACACATTGAGAGCAACACTGCATGTACACATTGAGAGCAAAGCTGCATGTACACATTGAGAGCAACACTGCATGTACACATTGAGTGCAACACTGCATGTACACATTGAGAGCAACACTGCATGTACACATTGAGAGCAACACTGCATGTACACATTGAGAGCAAAGCAACACTGCGTGTACACTGCATGTACACATTGAGAGCAACACTGCATGTACACATTTGAGAGCAACACTGCATGTACACATTGAGAGCAACACTGCATGTACACATTGAGAGCAACACTGCATGTACACATTGAGAGCAACACTGCATGTACACATTGAGAGCAACACTGCATGTACACATTGAGAGCAACATTGCATGTACACATTGAGAGCAACACTGCATGTACACATTGAGAGCAACACTGCATGTACACATTGAGAGCAACACTGCATGTACGCATTGAGAGCAACACTGCATGTACACATTGAGAGCAACACTGCATGTACACATTGAGAGCAACACTGCATGTACACATTGAGAGCAACACTGCATGTACACATTGAGAGCAACACTGCATGTACACATTGAGAGCAACACTGCATGTACACAATGAGAGCAAAGCTGCATGTACACATTGAGAGCAACATTGCATGTAGACATTGAGAGCAACACTGCATGTAGACATTGAGAGCAACACTGCATGTACACATTGAGAGCATGTACACATTGAGAGCAACACTGCATGTACACATTGAGAGCAACACTGCATGTACACATTGAGAGCAACACTGCATGTACACATTGAGAGCAACACTGCATGTACACATTGAGAGCAACACTGCATGTACACATTGAGAGCAACACTGCATGTACACATTGAGAGCAACACTGCATGTACACATTGAGAGCAACACTGCATGTACACATTGAGAGCAACACTGCATGTACACATTGAGAGCAACACTGCATGTACACATTGACTGCAGCAACACTGCATGTACACATTGAGAGCAACACTGCATGTACACATTGAGAGCAACACTGCATGTACACATTGAGAGCAACACTGCATGTACACATTGAGAGCAACTCTGCATGTACACATTGAGAGCAACACTGCATATGCACATTGAGAGCAACACTGCATGTACACATTGAGAGCAACACTGCATATGCACATTGAGAGCAACACTGCATGTACACATTGAGAGCAACACTGCATGTACATATTGAGAGCAACACTGCATGTACACATTGAGAGCAACGCTGCATATACACATTGAGAGCAACACTGCATGTACATATTGAGAGCAACAGCTGCATGTACACATTGAGAGCAACACTGCATGTACACATTGAGAGCAACAGCTGCATGTACACATTGAGAGCAACACTGCATGTACACATTGAGCAAAGCAACACTGCATGTACACATTGAGAGCAACACTGCATGTACACATTGAGAGCAACACGCTGCATGTACACATTGAGAGCAACACTGCATGTACACATTGAGAGCAACACTGCCTGTACACATTGAGAGCAACACTGCATGTACACATTGACAGCAACACTGCATGTACACATTGAGAGCAACACTGCATGTACACATTGAGAGCAACACTGCATGTACACATTGAGAGCAACACTGCATGTACACATTGAGAGCAACACTGCATGTACACATTGAGAGCAACGCTGCATGTACACATTGAGAGCAACACTGCATGTACACATTGAGAGCAACACTGCATGTACACATTGAGAGCAACACTGCATGTACACATTGAGAGCAACACTGCATGTACACATTGAGAGCAACACTGCATGTACACATTGAGAGCAACACTGCATGTACACATTGAGAGCAACACTGCATGTACACATTGAGAGCAACACTGCATGTACACATTGAGAGCAAAGCTGCATGTACACATTGAGAGCAACACTGCATGTACACATTGAGAGCAACACTGCATGTACACATTGAGAGCAACACTGCATGTACACATTGAGAGCAAAGCTGCATGTACACATTCACTGCATACACATTGAGAGCAACACTGCATGTACATATTGAGAGCATTGAGAGCTGCATGTACACATTGACAGCAACACTGCATGTACACATTGAGAGCAAAGCTGCATGTACACATTGAGAGCAACACTGCATGTACACATTGACAGCAACACTGCATGTACACATTGAGAGCAACACTGCATGTACACATTGACAGCAACACTGCATGTACACATTGAGAGCAACGCTGCATGTACACATTGAGAGCAACACTGCATATGCACATTGAGAGCAATACTGCATGTACACATTGAGAGCAACACTGCATGTACACATTGAGAGCAACGCTGCATATACACATTGAGAGCAACACTGCATGTACACATTGAGAGCAAAGCTGCATGTACACATTGAGAGCAACACTGCATGTACACATTGAGAGCAACGCTGCATGTACACATTGAGAGCAACACTGCATGTACACATTGAGAGCAAAGCTGCATGTACACATTGAGAGCAACACTGCATGTACACATTGAGAGCAACACTGCATGTACACATTAAGAGAAACACTGCATGTACACATTGAGAGCAACACTGCATGTACACATTGAGAGCAACACTGCATGTACACATTAAGAGCAACACTGCATGTACACATTGATAGCAACACTGCATGTACACATTGAGAGCAACGCTGCATATACACATTGAGAGCAACACTGCATGTACACATTGAGAGCAACGCTGCATGTACACATTGAGAGCAACACTGCATGTACACATTGAGAGCAACACTGCATGTACACATTGAGAGCAACACTGCATGTACACATTGAGAGCAACGCTGCATGTACACATTGAGAGCAACACTGCATGTACACATTGGGAGGTATATATGTCAGTTGACGTACACTGTAGGTATACTGTAATCCCACTACGCTTATGTTTGGTATTAAAGTATTTTCGATTGGTGGAGTATAAGTGATATTCATCCTTAATGATCATAGTGACGATAGATTTTATGCCCAGTTAACCATCCCTTAGCGTCAGCACTCGATGGCTAGACTAATTCTCGTTGCCTGGTCACTGGGTAGCCAGGCCATGGCTAGGCTGTGGCCAGTAAGTGGCCAGCTGGAGTGGCCAGTGTGGAAGAACCCAGCACCAGTTATCATGAGTTAGCTAGTCCACTCCTTTGAAGATGAAAGGAGGACAGGAAGGGAGAGAAGGATGCAGGGAAGGATGCTGAGGAGGCAGGGAGGGAGGGAGAGTGGAAATGGTTGGTTTCGAGAAGAACCTGGCTAGTATGGGCCAGTAGGCCTGCTGCAGTGTTCCTCTCTTATAGTTTTTCAGTACAAGAGTAAAGAAGGAAGTGAGGAGGGAAGAATAAAAAAAAGAGAGAAGTGGTAGTGTCAGGTAAAGTATAAATAACGATACCGTGACAATGTGTCGTGTGGAACTACAACTTTCATAAATAATCACGAGCAGTGGGAAGTTGTGACGGTGATGTGTTATGTGTGGAGCTGCCATCTTACTATATGGTGATAACCAGTTAGTAACGTGGCATAGCGATAACCAGTGGTGTAGTGCAGTAATAAAACTGCAAGTGTAACCCAGTCTAGTGTGATTAATTTCAGCAGTATGTTCTCCCTCGGTCACTCGATAAAGCCATGACTGCATTTTTAATCGAGTGTATGCTTGAGATCAGCTCGTACACACACACACACACACACACACACACACACACACACACACACACACACACACACACACACACACACACACACACACACACACAAACACACACACCCACCCACACACACACACACACACACACACACACACACACACACACACACACACACACACACACACACACACACACACACACACACACACACACACACACACACACACAGCAAAGCATACTAGAGGCAGGATCCATGCATAGCTTTAAGAAGAGGTACAATGAGACTCTTGGAGCAGGGAGAAAGAGTGGACCTAGTAGCGAGCGATCAGCAAAGATGTGGGACCAGGTGCTGTGAATCGACCCCTGCAATCACATATAGAAGAGAACACACATACCCACACACACATGTTGGATGTGGTGTTGGAAAACCTCATGCACCAACATGTTAAGGACACTACCAGAGTGAGAGGGGAGGATGAACCAGCAAGATTGGACCTTGTGTTCACCCTGGGCAGTTCAGACATTGAGGACATCACATATGAGAGTCCCCTAGGAGCTAGTGACCACGTGGTTCTGTGCTTTGAATACATAGTAGAGTTGCAAGTGGAGAGAGTAACAGGAGTTGAATGGGAAAAGCCAGACTATAAAAGAGGGGACTACATAGGGTTGAGGAACTTCCTGCAGGAGGTTCCGTGGGACAGAGAACTGGCAGGAAAGCCAGTAAATGAAATGATGGAATATGTAACAACAAAATGCAAGGAGGCAGTGGAAAGGTTTATTCCCAAGGGCAACAGAAACAATGGGAGGACCAGAACGAGCCCCTGGTTTATCCGACGGTGTAAGGAGGCAAAAACAAAGTGCAATAGAGAATGGAAAAAGTACAGAAGGCAGAGAACACATGAAAATTGGGAGATTAGTCGCAGAGCCAGGAACGAGTATGCACAGGTAAGGAGGGAGGCCCAGCGACAGTATGAAAATAACATAGCATGGAAATTCAAGACTGACCCGAAACTGTTGTATAGCCACATCAGGAGGAAGACAACAGTCAAAGACCAGGTGATCAGACTGAGAACAGAGGGTGGAGAAATCACAAGAAATGATCAGGAGGTATGTGAGGAGCTAAACAGGAGATTTAAGGCAGTTTTTACAGTAGAGACAGGAAGGGCTCTGGGAAGACAGCACAGAAGGGAACATCAAGAGGGAATATACCAACAAGTGTTGGATGACATACGAACAACTGAGGAGGAGGTGCAGAAGCTGCTAAGTTACCTTGATACCTCAAAGGCGATAGGACCGGACATCTCCCCGTGGGTCCTTAGAGAAGGAGCAGAGATGCTGTGTGTGCCCCTAACCACAATCTTCAACACATCCCTTGAAACTGGGCAACTACCTGAGAAATGGAAGACAGCAAATGTAGTCCCCATATTTAAGAAAGGAAACAGAAATGAGGCACTAAACTACAGACCTGTGTCTCTGACATGTATTGTGTGCAAAGTCATGGAGAAGATTATCAGGAGGAGAGTGGTCGAACACCTGGAACGGAACAAGATTATAAATGAAAACCAGCATGGGTTCATGGAAGGCAAATCCTGTGTCACAAATCTTCTGGAGTTTTATGACAAGGTAACAGAAGTAAGACACGAGAGAGAGAGGGGTGGGTTGATTGCATTTTCCTAGACTGCAGGAAGGCCTTTGACACAGTTCCCCACAAGAGATTAGTGCAGAAGCTGGAGGATCAGGCGCATATAACAGGGAGGGCACGGCAATGGATCAGGGAATACCTGACAGGGAGGCAACAACGAGTCATGGTACGTGAAGAGGTATCACAGTGGGCGCCTGTGACGAGCGGGGTCCCACAGGGGTCAGTTCTAGGACCAGTGCTATTTTTGATATATGCGAACGACATGATGGAAGGAATAGACTCTGAAGTGTCCCTATTCGCAGATGTGAAGCTGGTGAGAAGAATTAAATCGGATGAGGATGAGGCAGGACTGCAAAGAGACCTGGACAGGCTGGACATGTGGTCCAGAAACCGGCTTCTCGAATTCAACCCTGCCAAATGCAAAGTCATGAAGATTGGGGAGGGGCAAAGAAGACCGCAGACAGAGTATAGGCTAGGTGGACAAAGCCTACAGACCTCACTCAGGGAGAAAGACCTTGGGGTGACCATAACACCGAGCACGTCACCGGAGGCACACATCAACCAAATAACTGCTGCAGCATACGGGCGCCTGGCAAACCTGAGAATAGCGTTCCAATACCTTAATAAGGAATCGTTCAAGACACTGTACACTGTGTATGTTAGGCCCATACTGAAGTATGCAGCACCAGTCTGGAACCCACACCTGGTCACGTCAAGAAGTTAGAGAAAGTACAAAGGTTTGCAACAAGGCTAGTCCCAGAGCTCAGGGGAATGTCGTACACATTGTACACATTGTACACATTGACA
>NC_091328.1:13117040-13157040 GCF_038502225.1 Cherax quadricarinatus
GGGCGCCTGTGACGAGCGGGGTCCCACAGGGGTCAGTTCTAGGACCAGTGCTATTTTTGATATATGAGAACGACATGATGGAAGGAATAGACTCTGAAGTGTCCCTATTCGCAGATGATGTGAAGCTGGTGAGAAGAATTAAATCGGATGAGGATGAGGCAGGACTGCAAAGAGACCTGGACAGGCTGGACATGTGGTCCAGAAACCGGCTTCTCGAATTCAGCCCTGCCAAATGCAAAGTCATGAAGATTGGGGAGGGGCAAAGAAGACCGCAGACAGAATACAGGCTAGGTGGACAAAGACTACAGACCTCACTCAGGGAGAAAGACCTTGGGGTGACCATAACACCGAGCACATCACCGGAGGCACACATCAACCAAATAACTGCTGCAGCATACGGGCGCCTGGCAAACCTGAGAATAGCGTTCCGATACCTTAATAAGGAATCGTTCAAGACACTGTACACTGTGTATGTTAGGCCCATACTGAAGTATGCAGCACCAGTCTGGAACCCACACCTGGTCAAGCACGTCAAGAAGTTAGAGAAAGTACAAAGGTTTGCAACAAGGCTAGTCTCAGAGCTCAGGGGAATGTCGTACGAGGAAAGGTTGAGGGAAATTGGACTGACGACACTGGAGGACAGAAGGGTCAGGGGAGACATGATAACGACATACAAGATACTGCGGGGAATAGACAAGGTGGACAGAGATAGGATGTTCCAGAGAGGGGACACAGAAACAAGGGGTCACAACTGGAAGCTGAAGACTCAGACGAGTCACAGGGACGTTAGGAAGCATTTCTTCAGTCATAGAGTCGTCAGGAAGTGGAATAGCCTAGCAAGTGAAGTAGTGGAGGCAGGAACCATACATAGTTTTAAGAAGAGGTATGACAAAGCTCAGGAAGCAGAGAGGGAGAGGACCTAGTAGCGATCAGTGAAGAGGCGGGGCCAGGAGCTGAGTCTCGACCCTGCAACTACAATTAGGTGAGTACACATACACAGACACAGGGTTGTGGTACCTAACAAAAAATTTACATACAGTAACCGACAATAACGAGATAATATAAAGGGGAGGTTTACGTGTGGTAACATTGGACATATACTCCCCGACAAGCTTGGTATCCCCCACTCACGCAATCTGAGCTGGAGTGTTACACTACAGCGAGGGATATCTCGTCGTATCTTAAACCGTTGGTATCCCCTCGCTTGATGAGCTAGACGATGACCTCCAGAGTCACTTTGAGAAGTCAACTGACCAATATTAAGGTCCAGGTGACCACTTTTTAAGATGAGACAACCTTGTAAAAACAAGCCGTCTTGTAATAAGAGACCTTGTAGGAAGAGACTACCTTGTAAGAAGAGACCTTGTCTGTAATGCATTAGGTCTGAACACCAGTAGAGGGGAAGGTAGCCTGCTCACAGGAAAGCCCGAGGGAGAAGGGTAGTGTCAAGGGTCTTATAAAGGAGTCTGAAAAGGAAAAGAGATGAGGGGTAAGTGGAGAGAAGGGGGGGAGAGGGAGGTTAGGGGGTTGCATCTAGAAGGGAGTGGCTAAGTAGAAGTAAGGGAGAAGAGGAGGAGGAAGTTAGGGGATGGAGAAGAAAATGGAGGGGGGAGTTAGGGAAGGCTTGTATACCCTTGTGGACGCTCTCTGCTAAATGCTATTTACAGATTTTTGTGTCGCGGTGTCTATGATACCGTCTGTAGAGGCGGTGGTGGCAGCGGTGGCGGCAGCGGCGGTGGTGGTGTTTGTGGTGGTGCTCTTGGTGACTGTGGTGGTGCTCTTGGTGACAGTGATGGTAGTAGTTGGTGACAGTGATGGTAGTAGTTGGTGACAGTGGTGGTGATGGTAGTTGGCGACAGTGGTGGTGTTTGTGGTGGTGCTCTTGGTGACTGGTGGTGATGGTAGTTGGTGACAGTGGTGGTGATGGTAGTTGGCGACAGTGGTGGTGATGGTAGTTGGTGACAGTGGTGGTGATGGTAGTTGGTGACAGTGGTGGTGATGGTAGTTGGTGACAGTGGTGGTGATGGTAGCTGGTGACAGTGGTGGTGATGGTAGTTGGTGACAGTGGTGGTGATGGTAGTTGGTGACAGTAGTGGTGGTGATGGTAGTTGTTGACAGTAGTGGTGGTGGTAGTTGTTGACAGGTGGTGGTGGCGGTGGTGGTAGTTGGTGACAGTGGTGATGGTCTTGGTGACAGTTGTTGTAGAGGTAGTCTTGGTGACAGTGACTATAGTGGTGGTCTTGGTGAGAGTGACTATAGTGGTGGTCTTGGTGAGAGTGACTATAGTGGTGGTCTTGGTGAGAGTGACTATAGTGGTGGTCTTGGTGAGAGTGACTATAGTGGTGGTCTTGGTGACAGTGACTATAGTGGTGGTCTTGGTGACAGTGACTATAGTGGTGGTCTTGGTGACAGTGACTATAGTGGTGGTCTTGGTGACAGTGATTATAGTGGTGGTAATCGGTGATCCAAAACAAATAATGGGATTTTTTTCTGGTGTGTGTGTGTGTGTGTGTACTCACCTAACTGTACTCACATAATTATGGTTGCAGGGGTCGAGACTCAGCTCCTGGCCCCGCCTCTTCACTGACTGCTACTGGGTCCTCCCTCTCCCTGCTCCATGAGCTTTATCATACTTCGTCTTAAAACTATGTATGGTTCCTGCCTCCACTACATCGCTTGCCAGACTATTCCACTTCCTAACTACTCTATGACTGAAGAAATACTTCCTAACATCCCTTTGACTCACCTGAGTCTTCAACTTCCAATTGTGACCCCTTGTTTCTGTGTCCCATCTCTGGAACATCCTCTCTCTCTCTGTCCACCTTGTCTATTCCACGCATTATTTCTACAAAATACTGCGTGGGTAAAGGGTTCTTGATTAAAGGAGTCGGAGCTACCCGTCGTCTCCTAGGATCAGACCTAATTCTTCTTCTTCTTCTTTTATTATTATTATTATTATTATTATTATTATTATTATTATTATTATTATTATTATTATTATCATTATTATTTTCCCCATGCGTTGGGAAAATAATAATAATAATAATAATCATAATAATAATAATAATAATAATAATAATAATAATAACAGTAATAATAATAATAATAATAATAATAATAATAATAATAATAACAGTTTTTGATAATTTATAATTTACTATTTTTTTTTCCGTTAGGAGAAAGATATACTTGGAACTTGAGAAAACTTAAATTACTTGCGAAGAGACTTGGCCAAACTTAAACATGGAAGAAGTGGAAAAGAAGCAAGTTTCAATAAAGACGAAAGAGAGAGAGAAGAGAGAAGAGGAGAAGAGAAGAGAGAAAAGAGAAGAGAAGAGAGGATAGGAGAGTAGAAGAGAGGAGAGGACAAGAGAGGAGAGGAAATGAGAAGAGAGGAGAAGAGAAAAGAAGAGAAGACAAGAGAAGAGAGGAAAAGAGAGGAGAATAGAGGAGAGGAGAAGAGATGAGAAGAGAAGAGAGGAGAGGAGAGGAGAGAAGAGAGGCGAAGAGAAGAAAGGAGAGGAGAAGAGAAGAGAAGAGGGGAGAAGAGAAGAGATGAGAGGAGAAGACATGAGAAGAGAGGAGAAGAGAAGAGAGGAGAAGAGTAGAGAGGAGAAGAGAAGAGAAGAGAGGAAAAGAGAAGCAAGGAGAAGAGAGGAGACGAGAAGAGAGGAAGAGAAGAGAGGATAAGAGAAGAGAGGGAAAGAGAAGAGAGGAGAAGAGAAGAGAAAAGAAAAGAAGAGAGGAGAAGAGAATAGAAGAGAGGAGAAGAGAAGAGAGAAGAGAAGAAGAGAAGAGGAGAGAAGAGAGGAGAAGAGAAGAGAGGGGAAGAGAAGAGAGAAGAGAGGGGAAGAGAAGAGATAACAGAAGAGAGGAGAAGAGAAGAGAGGAGAAGAGAGGGGAAGAGAAGAGAGGAGAAGAGAAGAGAGGGGAAGTGAAGAGAGAAGAGAAGAGAGGAGAAGAGAAGAGAGAAGAGAAGAGAGGAGAAGAGAAGAGAGGAGAAGAGAAGAGAGTAGAGAACAGAGCAAGACGTCTCATCTCTCGCCTGGACCCATCCTGGATAGATCTGTCATTTCAGCAGAGCCTTCAACATAGGAGGGATGTGGGTGGCCTTACTGTTATGTACAAGGCCAATATTGTCAAAATACCACACTTGGATCCACTTCGAGGACAGCGTGAAACAAGCTTTTATGCCACAAGACGGGCAGAAAGCAGCAACTTCACTCTGGCTGTACCCTTCTCCAGAACATCACTCCATCTGAGATCATACATACCCAGGATGACTCGAGTATGGAACACATTCGTACAGCATAATGATGTCAACGAGATAAAGTCAGTTGATCAAATGAAAATGCTGGCCCACAGATGGCTCCAACTTCATCCTGTTCCCTACTTGTATGTCTCATAACATTAAAAATGCTTTCAAATGAGCTGATGTAGGTAACAGCTCTTAGCTTGCCAATAAAGTTAGGAATCCTTAACCTGTAATATAGCTGTCAATAAAGCTAGGGATCCTTAACCTTGTCAAACCCTGTGTAAAAAACAAAAAAAAAAGAGAAGAGAAGAGAGGAGAAAAGAAGAGAGAAGAGAGGAGAAGAGAAGAGAGGAGAAGAGAAGAGAGAAGAGAAGAGAGGAGAAGAGAAGAGAGAAGAGAAGAGAGGAGAAGAGAAGAGAGAAGAAAAAATAGGAGAAGAGGGAAGAGAAAAGAGGAGAAGAGAAGAGAGGAGAAGAGAAGAGAAAAGAAGAGAAAAGAGGAGAGAAGAAGAGAAGAGAGGAGAAGAGAAGAGAGAAGAAGAGAAGAGAGGAGAAGAGAAGAGAGGAGAAGAGAAGAGAGGGGAAGAGAAGAGAGGGGAAGAGAAGAGAGGAGAAGAGAAAAGAAAAGAAGAGAAGAGAGGAGAAGAGAATAGAAGAGAAGAGAAGAGAGGAGAAGAGTAGAGAGGAGAAGAGAAGAGAAGAGAGGAAAAGAGAAGCAAGGAGAAGAGAGGAGACGAGAAGAGAGGAAGAGAAGAGAGGGGAAGAGAGGATAAGAGAAGATAGGGAAAGAGAAGAGAGGAGAAGAGAAGAGAAAAGAAAAGAGAAGAGAGGAGAAGAGAATAGAAGAGAGGAGAAGAGAAGAGAGAAGAGAAGAAGAGAAGAGAAGAGAAGAGAGGAGAAGAGAAGAGAGGGGAAGAGAAGAGAGAAGAGAGGGGAAGAGAAGAGAGAACAGAAGAGAGGAGAAGAGAAGAGAGGAGAAGAGAGGGGAAGAGAAGAGAGGAGAAGAGAAGAGAGGGGAAGTGAAGAGAGAAGAGAAGAGAGGAGAAGAGAAGAGAGGGGAAGTGAAGCGAGAAGAGAGAAGAGAAGAGAGGAGAAGAGAGAAGAGAAGAGAGGAGAAGAGAAGAGAGTAGAGAACAGAGCAAGACGTCTCATCTCTCGCCTGGACCCATCCTGGATAGATCTGTCATTTCAGCAGAGCCTTCAACATAGGAGGGATGTGGGTGGCCTTACTGTTATGTACAAGGCCAATATTGTCAAAATACCACACTTGGATCCACTTCGAGGACAGCGTGAAACAAGCTTTTATGCCACAAGACGGGCAGAAAGCAGCAACTTCACTCTGGCTGTACCCTTCTCCAGAACATCACTCCATCTGAGATCATACATACCCAGGATGACTCGAGTATGGAACACATTCGTACAGCATAATGATGTCAACGAGATAAAGTCAGTTGATCAAATGAAAATGCTGGCCCACAGATGGCTCCAACTTCATCCTGTTCCCTACTTGTATGTCTCATAACAATAAAAATGCTTTCAAATGAGCTGATGTAGGTAACAGCTCTTAGCTTGCCAATAAAGTTAGGAATCCTTAACCTGTAATATAGCTGTTAATAAAGCTAGGGATCCTTAACCTTGTCAAACCCTGTGTAAAAAAAAAAAAAAGAGAGAGAGAAGAGAAGAGAGGAGAAAAGAAGAGAGAAGAGAGGAGAAGAGAAGAGAGGAGAAGAGAAGAGAGAAGAGAAGAGAGGAGAAGAGAAGAGAGAAGAGAAGAGAGGAGAAGAGAAGAGAGAAGAGAAGAGAGGGGTCTCACCTCATAATTCAGAGGTCGGAGGTGGTCCCTGGTCAAGGACAGACAAGGTTATCTGCCTGATGAACTTATTCCACCTCTAAATCGACAGGATGGGACCACCTCTACTAGTAGTCAAGAGAAGGCAGACCTCTTTGCTGAACACTGCTACCAAAATGCAAGTTCCTGATCCAGCAAGGGACCCTCCTTGGCTAGCTGCAAGAACTGTGTCAAAACTGTCAGTGGTGACAATAAGGCAGGAGGAGGCGCATTTCCAACTTAAATCGCTTGACCAAGAAAAGGCTGTGGGCCCAGACAAGTTGAGCCCAAGATTGTTGAGAAGATGTGCAGACCAGCTAGCAGCACCTCTAACTCTCATCTTTCAGCACTGCCTAGTACAGTGTAAATGGCCCTCTCTATGGAAAGAGGCAAATGTAGTCCCTGTTCACAAAAAGAAGAGCAGAGCAGAAATCAGCAACTACAGATCAGTGTCACTCCTGTCAATCACTGGTAAGATCCTTGAGAGAATAATCTCAAGACAAATGACAGAGTTTTTTGACTACCACTCACTACTTTGTGATCGTCAATACGGCTTCAGGAAAGGTTACTCTGCTGCTGATCTGTTGTTAAACTTCTCCACTAAGTGGCACCAGTCACTGGATGAATCCAAAGTCAGCTGTGTGGTAGCACTGGACATTGCTGGCGCTTTCGACCGGGTGTGGCACCAGGGCCTCTTAGCAAAACTTCAAGCACTGGGAATTGCAGGCTCTACGCTATGTCTCCTCAGTGATTACCTTCATGGCAGATCTCTCAGTGTAGTTCTCAATGGAACGGAATCAGCAAGACATCCTATTGGGGTAAGTGTTCCACAAGGAAGCGTGCTGGGTCCATTGTTATGGAATGTCTACTTCAACGACCTTCTTCATCTCATCCCAGAATCACATGCATATGCAGACGACTGTACACTGACATTCACTTATCCAAGAGAAGAAATGCCAGCTGCTCTAAGCTACATCAATCACCAGCTGAGAGCTATATCAGCTTGGGGAAATAGATGGCAAGTAACATTTGCACCTGAGAAAACGCAAATGATGATCGTCTCTAGGCACCATGATGGTAATGCTGGTGCAGTAGTAAGGATGAATGGGAGGATGTTGGCACCTGGAGAAGAAGTTGATATCCTTGGGGTGAAATTTGACTCCAAACTAACCATGAAGAACCATGTTGTAAATCTTGCAAACAAGGCAGCCAGGAAGCTTACAGCACTTCGCCGTATCTCCCATCTGCTTGACAGTAGGGGTTGCAAGATCCTGTGTGAGGCACAAGTACGCTCGCACCTTGAGTATGCTCCACTTTCTTGGTTTGCCTGCCCCCCCTCTCATCTGCGACTGCTTGACAGAGTAGAGAACAGAGCAAGACGTCTCATCTCTCGCCTAGACCCATCCTGGATAGATCTGTCATTTCAGCAGAGCCTTCAACATAGGAGGGATGTGGGTGGCCTTACTGTTATGTACAAGGCCAATATTGTCAAAATACCACACTTGGATCCACTTCGAGGACAGCGTGAAACAAGCTTTTATGCCACAAGACGGGCAGAAAGCAGCAACTTCACTCTGGCTGTACCCTTCTCCAGAACATCACTCCATCTGAGATCATACATACCCAGGATGACTCGAGTATGGAACACATTCGTACAGCATAATGATGTCAACGAGATAAAGTCAGTTGATCACATGAAAATGCTGGCCCACAGATGGCTCCAACTTCATCCTGTTCCCTACTTGTATGTCTCATAACAATAAAAATGCTTTCAAATGAGCTGATGTAGGTAACAGCTCTTAGCTTGCCAATAAAGTTAGGAATCCTTAACCTGTAAATAGCTGTCTATAAAGCTAGGGATCCTTAACCTTGTCAAACCCTGTGTAAAAAAACAAAAAAAAAAAAAAAAAAAAACAAGCCTCATCAAGGTCGTACGCTCTTCAATTTACTTTTCTTCTCGTGTTTTCCCTTACCTTTATCTCTTTTTATCTGTCCTATTCCTTCTCTTCACCTTCACCACCTTTGTTTTGTTTCTCTTCCCGCTTTTCTTCGAACGTTATATTCTTCTTTCTTTTCAATATCCTTTTTAATCTCCTGTGCCTCTTTCCTCTTTCACTCTCTCTTCTTCCTTTTCTTCCACCTGCCTCTTGTTTCCGTTCCTTTTTCTCTTCTCCTGTTCTTCCTTTCACGTTTTCTTTGTGTTCTTCCTCTTTATTCTCTCCTTCATCCTCATTCTTATTCTTCTTTTCCTCTTTCCATCCATTTCTCCTCTTCCTTCTTATCCCTCCTGCTTCTCCCCCTCGTACTTTTCCTTCCAATGTCCCTTTTTCTCCTGCTGTTCTTCAATTTCTTCTTTTCACCCTCTTTCCACTACTTTTTTCTCTTCTTAATTCTCGTCTTTTTCATTTTCCTCCTCTTCATCCTATTCATTTTCCTCGTCATCCTTTTCACATCTCCTCCCCTTCTCTTCTTTTTCTTTTTACTTCTCTTCCTTTTCCTTCTCTCACTGTTCCATCTCTCACTTACTCTTTCTTTTCCTCTTATTCTTCCCTGTCCTCTTTTCCTTTTCCTCTTACTTCTCATCATTCCCCTCTTACTCTTCCTTTTCATTCTCCTCTCCTCTTCTTCCTTTTCTTATTCCTCTCTTCCTCTTTTTATACCTCATCTTTCTTTTCTCACCCTTCCTTCACTTACACCTCATCCCTCTTCTCTTGCTCTTCATCATCTTCCTTCTCCTCTTCCCTCTCCTCTTCTCTTTCCTCTTCTCTGCCATTCCACTGCTCCACCAAGAGTCTCTTGTTCTCCGTATTGTTAAAATTACCCAGAAAATATTCAGTGTTTGGAGTGATGCTCTGGCCTGCCTTCCCTCGTGTCGGTACAACAGCAGCAGCAGCTGCAGCAGTAGCATCTGTAGCAGTAGCAGCGGCAGCTGCAGCAGTAGCAGCTGTAGCAGCAGCAGCAGCAGCAGCAGCAGCAGCAGCAGCAGCAGCAGCAGCAGCAGCAACAGTAGTAAAGGCATCAGCAGTAGCAGTGGCACCGCCACCACTAACAGCAGCAGCACCACCATCAGCACCACCACAGCCAAACAAAAGCTGCACCATCACTGGCAGTAGCCCCGCCAGCAACAGCAGTAGCACCGCCAGCAACAGCAGTAGCACCGCCAGCAACAGCAGCAGCACCACCAGTAATAGCAGCAGTACCATAAGCAACAGCAACAACAAAAGCGGAGGAGGGAAGCAGTCTGTCAGTCCCTTGGACCAACATTTCAATATCGTGGACCAACATTTCAGTGCCGTGAACCAATATTTCAGAGCCATGAACTAACAGTTCAGTGCTGTGGACCAACATTTCAGAGTATTTCAGCCACATTCATCGAGCCAAAGATTTGCTTCGTGGACAACTTTCTGAGGAAGAGGAAATACCAAAAAGAGAGGAAGGGGTAGGGAAGGGGTAGTAGAGGAAGGCGTAGGGAAGGGGTAGTGGAGGAAGGCGTAGCAGAGGAAGGGATAGGGAAAGTGTAGTAGAGGAAGGCGTAGGGAAGGGGTAGTGGAGGAAGGGGAGGGATAGTGAAGGAAGAAGTGGGGGCAGTAAGAGAAAGGGCAGGGGGCGGTGATGGAGGGCGGCGAGGGGCGGAAGGGGTACGCTGGGGGTCGCCAAACCAAATAAACAGTCATGCTTATTTGCAGCCTTCCTGTTCTTACAAAGGGTGTCCTGTTCTTGCACAAGACGCTTGTCCGAAATACCAGCGTTATCCTTATCTAATATATATATATATATATATATATATATATATATATATATATATATATATATATATATATATATATATATATATATGAGGAGGTACTACCGTCCTGCCAAGTGAGTGTAAAACGGAAGCCTGTAATTGTTTTATATAATGTTAGAATTGCTAGTATATTTTTCTGTCTCATAAACATGAAAGATTTCAGGTACTTCTTACTACTTCTACTTACACTTAGGTCACACCACACATGCATGTAAAAGCATATATACACACACACCCCTCTGGGTTTTCTTCTATTTTCTTACTAGTTCTTGTTCTTGTTTATTTCCTCTTATGTCCATGGGGAACTGGAACAGAATTCTCCCTCCATAAGCCATGCGTGTTGTGTACATTGCTAAATTTAAAAGGAGAAACTTTCGCGTTTCCTTTTGGGCCATCCTGCCTCAGTGGGATACGGCCGGTTTGTTGAAAGAAATATATATATATATATATATATATATATATATATATATATATATATATATATATATATATATATATATATATATATATATATATAAATATATATATATATATGGGATAGGGTCCACCTCTGGTGTAAATTGTGGGACCCATAGCTTCGCAGAAGTGGATAAAAAGGCTTCAAGGAAGAATATTTGGATTTCTTCCTGAAGCCGTTTGAATATTCCACTTCCCCTACCACCCCATCTTTTCGTATTTTTTTACCAATAGGAATATTTTATTACTTAATATGGTACAGAAGATTTAAGAGATACATTGTTGATATAAAGGTGGCATATACGGTACATGTTGTTACGTGTGTATCACCGATTATAAGGCGAAAATCTCATCCAGCTCCTCAGAGCTGGGGCACGAGCCTAAAATACAGCAGGCATTACCCCTTTGAACAGCCGCACTGAGCCGCTGGAACAGAAAACTAGCTGCCCTGGGATCCCTAGTATAAAGTAGGTTGGTAGACAGTAACCACCCAGGGAGGTACTACCGTCCTGCCAAGTGAGCGTAAAACGGAATCCTGTAATTGTTTTACACGATGGTAGGATTGCTGGTGTCTTTTTTCTGTCTCATAAACATGCAAGATTTCAGGTACGTCTTGCTACTTCTACTTACACATAGGTCACACTACACATACATGTACAAACATATATATACACACACCCCTCTGGGTTTTCTTCTATTTTCATTCTAGTTCTTGTTTATTTCCTCTTATCTCCACGGGGAAGTGGAACAGAATTCTTCCTCTGTAAGCCATGCGTGTTGTAAGAGGCGACTAAAATGCCAGGAGCAAGGGCCTAGTAACCCCTTCTCCTGTATAAATTGCTAAATTTAAAAAGAGAAATTTTCGTTTTTCTATTTGGGCCACCTTGTCTTGGTGGGATACGGCCGGTTTGTTGAATATATATATATATATATATATATATATATATATATATATATATATATATATATATATATATATATATATATATAATTTCGTGCCGAATAAGTAAAACTTACTATTTTGGCCTAAACAGCAATGCTGTTCTTGCCGAATAAGGCAAGCAAAAATTTGTGTATGCAATAATTCCGCAAAAAAATAATTCTGAACCTAACGGAAAAAATATATTTCATTGTGTTTCTTTATTATTAAATTATTGAAAACTTATCTAAAATATGTTTAGTTGGATTAGGCTAAATTAAATTGCGCTTGTTATAATAAGGTTAGGTAAGTTTTCTAAGGCTCTTTTGGTACAAAATTATTAATTTTTACATTAGCATAAATGAAAAAAATGTCTTTAAACGTATAAGAGAAAATTTAAGAAAGGACTAAATTTTGAATGAGCTCTTGCTAATTAACCAGTTTTACCTATTCGACACGACATATACGTTTAAAGATATATACATCGAAATATATATTTTTCCACTTATGTTAATGTAAAAATTAATAATTTTGTACCAAAAGAACCTTAGAAAACTTACCTAACCTTATTATAACAAGCACAATTCAATTTAGCCTAATCCAACCAAATATATTTTAGATAAGTTTAAGATAATTTAATAATAAACAATGAAATATATTTTTCTCGTTAGGTTAAGAACGAATTTTTAGAAGAAAATATCACTTGTCTTATTCGGCAAGAGGAGCGTTGCTAATTTAAGCCAAACTCGTAAGTTTTACCTATTCGGCACGACACACACAAACACATCATCTCTCAGGATTCGATCCTGCAAAATCGGCATCAGAATATACAGTACTCTATCCACACAGCGAGACTGATGCCGAGTTCGCAGGTTCGAATCCTGCTGTGTACTGAGAGATAATGTTTGTAAATAATTTCGCCTGTTGCGAATTGTTAAGCATATATATATATATATATATATATATATATATATATATATATATATATATATATATATATATATATATATATATATATATATATATATATATATATACCATATTAAACAATCTCGTTATTGGATTTTCATGGTACAGTGAAGGTGGTGGCTCGTGTTTTCACTTGTTTTGTTACTATCACACGCTTTGGCAGGACGCATGTTACTGCACACTCTGTACCACTAATTGTTCGTCTGTGTGTACCCACCAAGTTGTGGTTGAAGGGGTCGATTCGCAGCTCCTGGCCCTGCCTCTTCACTGATCGCTACTAGGTCCACTCTCTCCCTGATCCATGAGATTTATCGTATCTCTTCTTAAAGCTATGTATGGTTACTGCCTCCACTACATCACTCTCCAGATTGTTCCACTTCCTGACAACTCTGGGACTGAAGAAATACTTCCTAACATCCCCTGTGACTTAACTGATTTTTCAACTTTTAGTTGTGACCCCTTGTTGCTGCGTCCAATCTCTGGAACATCCTGTCTCTGTCCACCTCGCAGTATTTTGTATGTCATTATCATGTCTCCCCTGACCCTCCTGTCCTCCAGTGTCGTCAGGCCGATTTCCCTCAACCTTTCTTCGTAGGACATTCCCCTGAGCTCCGGAGCTAGCCTTGTTGCAAACCTTTGTACTTTCTCTAATTTCTTGACGAGCTTAACCAGGTGTGGGTTCCAAACTAGTTCTGCATACTCCAGTATGGGCCTGACGTACGCAGTGTATAAAGTCTTGAACGATTCATTACTGAGATATCGGAATGCTATTCTCAGGTTTGCCAGGCGCCCATATGCTGCAGCAGTTATCTGGTTGATGCGTGCCTCCGGAGACATGCTGGGTGTTATGGTCACCCCAAGATCTTTCTCCTTGAGCGAGGTTTGCAGTTGTTGGCCACCTAACCTATACTCTGTCTGGGGTCTTCTTTGCTCTTCCCAAAACTTTATGACTTTGCATTTGGCAGGGTTGAATTCGAGAAGCCAGTTGCTGGACCAGGTGTCTAGCCTGTCCAGGTCTGTGTGTGTGTGTGTGTGTGTGTGTGTGTGTGTGTGTGTGTGTGTGTGTGTGTGTGTGTGTGTGTGTGTGTGTGTGTGTGTGTGTGTGTGTGTGTGTGTGTGTGTGTGTGTGTGTGTGTGTGTGTGCGCTTGTGTGTGTGTGTAGATAGATGTAGAAAGTAGAATTGAAATGCAAATGTGAGAAGCCTGGAATGGTTGACCATTATCAAGATGTGTTGAGTGGCGCTCACTAGACAACTTAATTACAATGAAAAATGTACGAGAACGCACGTGCGCGTGCACACACACACACACACACACATACACACACACACACACACACACACACACACACACACACACACACACACACACACACACACACACACACACAGACCTGGTCGCGGGGGCGTTGACACCCGAAAGCCTCTCTTCGTATCTCCAGGTATACACAAGGCTCTGAGAGCAGGGTGAGAGTGGACCTAGCAGGGACCAGCGAAGAGGCGGGGTCAGAAGCTGCGACTCAACCCCTGCAACAACAATAGGTGAGTACATAATTCGAAAACAAGCAAGGAAGAGATTAAAAAAGGCAAAACATTTTAAAACAGGAGAATTGACAGAAGTAGAACCTCCCAGCCACAACACTGACAGAACTAGAGATACAACTCAATGTCCGGAGTTCTGTCAACAAATTTACTTGGTAAAATGGTTATAATTATAACCATGATATTTAAGGTGGGACGGTAAGCCAGCGGAAGGCCTCGGTCAAATGACCAAAATTTCCAGCAGTGGGTAATTTTTTGATTAAGGCTCGCATCAGGAAGCACATGTCCTGTTTCATGACAAACCTGACCTAACCTAACCTGACCTAATCTAACCTGACCTAACCTAACCTGACCTAACCTAACCTGACCTAACCTAACCTGACCTAACCTAACCTGACCTAACCTAACCTAACCTGACCTAACCTAACCTGACCTAACCTAATCTGACCTAACCTGACCTAACCTGACCTAACCTAACCTGACCTAACCTAACCTAACCTGACCTAACCTAACCTGACCTAACCTAACCTAACCTAACCTGACCTAACCTGACCTAACCTAACCTGACCTAACCTAACCTAACCTGACCTAACCTAACCTGACCTAACCTAACCTGACCTAACCTAACCTAACCTAACCTGACCTAACCTAACCTGACCTAACCTGACCTAACCTAACCTGACCTAACCTAACCTAACCTTACCTAACCTAACCTGACCTAACCTGACCTAACCTAACCTAACCTTACCTAACCTAACCTGACCTAACCTGACCTAACCTAACCTAACCTTACCTAACCTAACCTGACCTAACCTAACCTGACCTAACCTAACCTAACCTAACCTGACCTAACCTAACCTGACCTAACCTAACCTGACCTAACCTAACCTGACCTAACCTAACCTAACCTAACCTGACCTAACCTAACCTGACCTAACCTAACCTAACCTGACCTAACCTAACCTGACCTAACCTAACCTGACCTAACCTAACCTAACCAATTCGCTGAAATGGGAACTAAGAACTTGAGCCTTCTGCGTACCCAGCACCGCAACTGCGCACATTTCAATTTTCTGGAACTCATGTTGAATGCATAGCTGGTGCAAAGATTTGAAATCTTCTTGAGAGTTGATGGAGCTTCAGGAAGATGGTGATGGCTTCATGAACGTGATGGCGTCAGGAAGGTAATGGCTTCAGGAAAGTGGAGATGGATTCAGGAATAAGGTGATGGCTTCAGGAAGATGATAATGGCTTCAGGAAGATGATTATGGCTTCAGGAAGATGATTATGGCTTCAGGAAGATGATGGCATCAGGAAGGTGATGATGGTTTCAGGAAGGTGATGATGACTTCAGGAAGATTATTATGGCTTCAGGAAGGTGATTATGGCTTCAGGAAGGTGATTATGGCTTCAGGAAGGTGATTATGGCTTCAGGAAGATGATGGCATCAGGAAGGTGATGATGGCTTCAGGAAGATGATTATGACTTCATGAAGGTGATGATGGCTTCAGGAAGATGATTATGGCTTCAGGAAGGTGATTATGGCTTCAGGAAGGTGATTATGGCTTCAGGAAGATGATGGCATCAGGAAGGTGATGATGGCTTCAGGAAGATGATTATGGCTTCAGGAAGGTGATTATGGCTTCAGGAAGGTGATTATGGCTTCAGGAAGGTGATGATGGTTTCAGGAAGGTGATGATGACTTCAGGAAGATGATTATCGCTTCAGGAAGGTGATTATGGCTTCAGGAAGATGATAATGGCTTCAGGAAGATGATTATGACTTCATGAAGGTGATGATGGCTTCAGGAAGATGATTATGGCTTCAGGAAGGTGATGATGACTTCAGGAAGATGATTATGGCTTCAGGAAGGTGATGATGACTTCAGGAAGATGATGGCATCAGGAAGGTGATGACGGCTTCAGGAAGGTGATGATGGCTTCAGGAAGATGATGGCATCAGGAAGGTGATGACGGCTTCAGGAAGGTGATGATGGCTTCAGGAAGATGATGGCATCAGGAAGGTGATGACGGCTTCAGGAAGGTGATGATGGCTTCAGGAAGATGATGGCATCAGGAAGATGATGACGGCTTCAGGAAGGTGATGATGGCTTCAGGAAGATGATGACGGCTTCAGGAAGGTGATGATGGCTTCAGGAAGATGATGGCATCAGGAAGGTGATGACGGCTTCAGGAAGGTGATGATGGCTTCAGGAAGATGATTATGGCTTCAGGAAGGTGATGATGACTTCAGGAAGATGATGGCATCAGGAAGGTGATGACGGCTTCAGGAAGGTGATGATGGCTTCAGGAAGATGATGACGGCTTCAGGAAGGTGATGATGGCTTCAGGAAGATGATGACGGCTTCAGGAAGGTGATGATGGCTTCAGGAAGATGATTATGGCTTCAGGAAGGTGATGATGACTTCAGGAAGATGATGGCATCAGGAAGGTGATGACGGCTTCAGGAAGGTGATGATGGCTTCAGGAAGATGATGGCATCAGGAAGGTGATGACGGCTTCAGGAAGGTGATGATGGCTTCAGGAAGATGATGGCATCAGGAAGATGATGACGGCTTCAGGAAGGTGATGATGACTTCAGGAAGATGATTATGGCTTCAGGAAGGTGATTATGGCTTCAGGAAGGTGATGATGGCTTCAGGAAGATGATTATGGCTTCAGGAAGGTGATTATGGCTTCAGGAAGGTGATTATGGCTTCAGGAAGGTGATGATGGCTTCAGGAAGATGATTATGGCTTCAGGAAGGTGATTATGGCTTCAGGAAGGTGATGATGACTTCAGGAAGATGATTATGGCTTCAGGAAGGTGATTATGGCTTCAGGAAGGTGATGATGGCTTCAGGAAGATGATTATGGCTTCAGGAAGGTGATGATGACTTCAGGAAGATGATTATGGCTTCAGGAAGGTGACGATGACTTCAGAAAAGTGATGATGGTTTCAGGAAGGTGATGATGACTTCAGGAAGATGATTATGGCTTCAGGAAGGTGACGATGACTTCAGAAAAGTGATGATGGCTTCAGGAAGATGATTATGGCTTCAGGATGATGATTATGGCTTCAGGAAGGTGATTATGGCTTCAGGAAGATGATTATGGCTTCAGGAAGATGATTATGGCTTCAGGAAGATGATTATGGCTTCAGGAAGGTGATTTTGGCTTCAGGAAGGTGATGATGGCTTCAGGAAGGTGATGATGGCTTCAGGAAGGTGATGATGACTTCAGGAAGGTGATGATGACTTCAGGAAGGTGATGACTTCAGAAAGGTGACAATGGCTTCAGGAAGGTGATGATGACTTCAGGAAGATGATTATGACTTCATGAAGGTGATGATGACTTCAGGAAGATGATTATGACTTCATGAAGGTGATGATGGCTTCAGGAAGATGATGACGGCTTCAGGAAGGTGATGATGGCTTCAGGAAGGTGATGATGGCTTCAGGAAGATGATTATGGCTTCAGGAAGGTGATGATGGCTTCAGGAAGGTGATGATGGCTTCAGGAAGGTGATGATGGCTTCAGGAAGGTGATGATGGCTTCAGGAAGGTGATGATGACTTCAGGAAGATGATGATGGCTTCAGGAAGGTGATGATGGCTTCAGGAAGGTGATGATGGCTTCAGGAAGGTGATGATGGCTTCAGGAAGATGATGATGGCTTCAGGAAGGTGATGATGACTTCAGGAAGATGATGATGACTTCAGGAAGGTGATGATGACTTCAGGAAGATGATGATGGCTTCAGGAAGGTGATGATGACTTCAGGAAGGTGATGATGACTTCAGGAAGGTGATGATGACTTCAGGAAGATGATGATGGCTTCAGGAAGGTGATGATGGCTTCAGGAAGATGGTGATGGCTTCAGGAAGGTGATGATGGCTTCAGGAAGGTGATGATGGCTTCAGGAAGATGGTGATGGCTTCAGGAAGGTGATGATGGCTTCAGGAAGATGGTGATGGCTTCAGGAAGATGTTTCCACCAGTACCGGGGACTGCAGCACGGCACTCAGTGTGTGTGAGATTTCAAGCCTATCGACCGCACGAGAATAAATACACAAATATACTGTACACAGCCGGGTTTAGCGCTTTGCGGAATTTATAGAAATATTCCAATTGGGACTAAGTGAGACATACTGATGATCCGGTGGGATTCTGACATATTGATTTGTTGGGAGTAAAACAAATTGTCGATTGGTTGGAACTGATGATTACTGATGATTAAAATATTTGTTGAGAGTGAGAGACAAAGGCGATTTGCTGAGAGTGAGAGACAAAGGCGATTTGTTGAGAGTGAGAGACAAAGGCGATTTGTTGTTATTGAGAAATACTGACGATGTGATAATTAATGGCGGGAGTGAGCAACATGATCCGAGTGAGATTAGATGAGCATTACGCTGATGAAATCTCACTGCAGTTTAATCTGCTAAACGAGTTAAATTTAAACTTCACTCAATACTTTTTATGAGAGATAAGGACCACTGGATTTGTAGAATTGTATTAAATGTGATGCATGAGGCATCAAAAATATTTTTTTATTATATATATATATATATATATATATATATATATATATATATATATATATATATATATATATATATATATATATATATATATACAAACACTGATCTCTGGCTGAAGGAGACTCGAACCGACGAACCTTAGGACAAGGTACGCAGTGCTTTACCAATCTACCCACACTGGACCAATACCTTGGCGTGTAGCATGAGCTACACGTTTGATCCAAGGCAGCCAGCTTTCAGGGTTCGTAGGTTCGAGTCTCCTTCAGCCAGAGATCAGTGGTTGTGTATATTTCGCATGTTCTCGCGAATTCCTTGCATATATATATATATATATATATATATATATATATATATATATATATATATATATATATATATATATATATATCTTCTTTTCTCTTAACCTTAAGCAGACTGGTGTAGTGGCGTCAAATGACGCCACTACGCCACTAACTTAACGTCAACATATGGTGTAGAAAGCGTGACCTCTGTCGCTGAGACGGATGGAAACAGGCCTCAAGCAGCGCTCTTAGAATGCATTACCCTTAAGTTTATACCATGAATATGACCCCTGTGGGAGGTGCTGTAGCTTATGTGTGGATGACTTGTGGCCAGCGAGAGGAAGAGGAGGAGGGGGGGGGATGAAGAGGGAAGTGAGAAAGGAGGAAAAGGAGTAAGAAGGAAGGGATAGGGTGGCGGAGGAGGGATAAGCAAGGGTGGAACTAGAAAGAGAGAGAGAAAGAGGGGGGAAGAAAGAATGGAGCTAGAAAGAGAGAGGGAGGGAGGGAGGGACGGGGAAGTAAGAATGGAACTAGAGAGAGAGAGAGAGAGTAAAGTTGGGATGAAGGAATAAATGAATTAAAGTCGGAATAACGGAAGAGAGTGTCTGAGTGAGTGAGCGAGGAGGGAGAAAGTATGTGAATGGGTGAGGACGTGAGGGATAAGGAATAAAATGGGAGATAATTAAATTGAAGACGAAATGAAAAGGACAACAACATACACGAGGATAGATGGTCAGGCAGACACGAGGATAGACAGGCAGACACGAGGATAGAGAGTCAGGCAGACACGAGAATAGACAGGCAGACACGAGGATAGAGAGACAGGCAGACACGAGGATAAAGAGACAGCCAGACACGAGGAGAGACGGACAGGCAGACACGAGAATAGACAGGCAGACACGAGGATAGAGAGTCAGGCAGACACGAGAATAAACGGTCAGGCAGACACGAGAATAGATGGTCAGGCAGACACGAGGACAGAGAGACAGGCAGACGCGAGGACAGAGAGACAGGCAGACACGAGGATAGAGAGACAGGCAGACACGAGGACAGAGGGGCAGACAGACACAAGGATAGAGGGACAGGCAAACACGAGCATAGAGGGACAGGCAGACACAAGGATAGAGAGACAGGAAAACACGAGGATAGAGGGACAGGCAGACACGAGGACAGAGGGACAGACAGACAGAAGGATAGAGGGACAGGCAAACACAAGGATAGAGGGTCAGGCAGACACGAGGATAGAGGGACAGGCAGACACGAGGATAGACGGACAGGCAGACACAAGGACAGACGGACAGGCAGACACGAGAACAGACGGACAGGCAGACACAAGCACAGACGGACAGGCAGACACAAGGACAGACGGACAGGCAGACACGAGGACAGGCGGACAGGTAGACACAAGGACAGACGGACAGGCAAACACGAGGATAGAGGGACAGGCAAACACGAGGATAGACGGACAGGCAGACACAAGGACAGACGGACAGGCAGACACAAGGACAGACAGACAGGCAAACACGAGGATAGAGGGACAGGCAAACACGTGGATAGACGGACAGGCAGACACAAGAACAGACGGACAGGCTGACACGAGGAGAGACGGACAGGCAGACACAAGGACAGACGGACAGGCAAACACGAGGATAGAGGGACAGGCAAACACGAGGATAGACGGACAGGTAGACACAAGGACAGACGGACAGGCTGACACGAGGACAGACGGACAGGCAGACACAAGGATAGACGGACAGGCAGACACAAGGACAGACGGACAGGCAGACATGAGGACAGACGGACAGGCAGACACGAGGACAGACGGACAGGCAGACACGAGGACAGACGGACAGGCAGACACAAGGATAGACGGACAGGCAGACACAAGGACAGACGGACAGGCAGACACAAGGATAGACGGACAGGCAGACACAAGGACAGACGGACAGGCAGACATGAGGACAGACGGACAGGCAGACACGAGGACAGATGGACAGGCAGACACAAGGATAGACGGACAGGCAGACACAAGGACAGACGGACAGGCAGACATGAGGACAGACGGACAGGCAGACACGAGGACAGACGGACAGGCAGACACGAGGACAGAGAACAGGCAGACACGAGGACAGACGGACAGGCAGACACGAGGACAGACGGACAGGCAGAAACGAGGACAGACAGACAGGCAGACACGAGGACAGACGGACAGGCAGACACGAGGACAGACGGACAGGCAGACACGAGGACAGGCGGACAGGCAGACACGAGGACAGACGGACAGGCAGACACGAGGACAGACGAACAGGCAGACACAAGGACAGACGGACAGGCAGACACAAGGACAGACGGACAGGCTGACACGAGGACAGACGGACAGGCAGACACAAGGACAGACGGACAGACAGACACAAGGACAGACGGACAGGCAGACATGAGGACAGACGGACAGGCAGACACGAGGACAGATGGACAGGCAGACACGAGGACAGACGGAGAGGCAGACACGAGGACAGACGGACAGGTAGACACAAAGACAACCGGACAGGCAGACACGAGGACAGACGTACAGACAGACACGAGGACAGACGGACAGGCAGACACGAGGACAGACGGACAGGCAGACAAGAGGACAGACGGACAGGTAGACATAAAGACAACCGGACAGGCAGACACGAGGATAGACGGACAGGCAGACACGAGGACAGACAGGCAGACACGAGGACAGACGGACAGGCAGACACGAGGACAGACGAACAGGCAGACACGAGGACAGACGGACAGGCAGACACGAAGACAGACAGACAGGCAGACACGAGGACAGACGGACAGGCAGACACGAGGACAGACGGACAGGCAGACACGAGGACAGACGGACAGGCAGACACGAGGACAGACGGACAGGCAGACACGAGGACAGACGGACAGGCAGACACGAGGACAGACGGACAGGCAGACACGAGGACAGACGGACAGGCAGACACGAGGACAGACAGACAGGCAGACACGAGGACAGACGGACAGGCAGACAAGAGGACAGACGGACAGGTAGACATAAAGACAACCGGACAGGCAGACACGAGGATAGATGGACAGGCAGACACGAGGACAGACAGGCAGACACGAGGACAGACGGACAGGCAGACACGAGGACAGACAGACAGGCAGACACGAGGACAGACGGACAGGTAGACACGAGGACAGACAGACAGGCAGACACGAGGACAGACGGACAGGAAGACACGAGGACAGAGGAACAGGCAGACACGAGGACAGACGGACAGGCAGACACAAGGTCAGACGGACAGGCAGACATGAGGACAGACGGACAGGCAGACACGAGGACAGACGGACAGGCAGACACGAGGATAGAGGGACAGGCAGACACGAGGATAGACGGACAGGCAGACACGAGGACAGACGAACAGGCAGACACGAGGACAGACGGACAGGCAGACACGAGGACAGACAGACAGGCAGACACGAGGACAGACGGACAGGCAGACACGAGGACAGACGGACAGGCAGACACGAGGACAGACGGACAGGCAGACACGAGGACAGACGGACAGGCAGACACGAGGACAGACGGACAGGCAGACACGAGGACAGACGGACAGGCAGACACGAGGACAGACGGACAGGCAGACACGAGGACAGACAGACAGGCAGACACGAGGACAGACGGACAGGCAGACACGAGGACAGACGGAGAGGCAGACACGAGGACAGACAGACAGGCAGACATGAGGACAGACGGACAGGCAGACACGAGGACAGACAGACAGGCAGACACGAGGACAGACGGACAGGCAGACACGAGGACAGACAGACAGGCAGACACGAGGACAGACAGACAGGCAGACACGAGAACAGACGGACAGGCAGACACGAGGACAGACGGACAGGCAGACACGAGGACAGACGGACAGGCAGACACGCCAAGACCAACAGCATGAAAACTGGAGGAGGCGAAGGAAGGAAAAGAGATAGAGGAGGAGAAAGAGGATAAAATACCAAGAAGACAGAAGAAGAAAAACAGGGTTAGGGGAGGAAAGTAGAAGGAAAAGGAAAAAAAGAACAGTAATAATAATTTGAATGAGATTTTCAAGATGCAGGAGAAGAAGAAAAAGAAGAGAAGAGAAGAGAAGAGAAGAGAAGAGAAGAGAGGAGAGGAGAGGAACAACGTGAAGTTACACACAAGACTAACAAAGTCACCTAAGAGTCCACAGGCTCTTCTCTTGTAAGAGCTCAACTCTTCCAGGAGCTCTACTCTCCTAAGAGCTCTACTCTCCTAAGAGCTCTACTCTCCTAAGAGCTCTACTTTTCTATGAATTCTATTCTTCTAAGAGCTCTACTCTCCTAAAAGCCCTACTTTCCTGGGAGTTCTGCTCTTTTGAGAGCTCTACTCTCCTAAGAGCTCTTCTTTACCAAGAGCTTTTCTTTCCTAAGAGCTCTACCCTGTCAGAGGAACAAAGACACAACCCACTCCATTAGTCTCGACTCAGACGACTACCCAGATGCTGCTGGTGACGCGCTCTTGATCCAAGGAAGTGTAGGTACCTTCTCCTTCCAACCCCCCCCCCCTCATGGGATCAAACCTGATTACCTGCCATTTCTCCAAGTGCTGTACGATCCTCATGGGTTTAGCGTTTTGTATAAAATACTGATAATGGAAGACAGTCAGGGTTAATAAACCCTCCAGGTTTATTAAACCCTCCAGGTTCAATAAACCCTCCAGGCTTAATAAACCTTCCACGTTTAATAAACCTTCCAGGTTTAATAAACCTTCTAGGTTTAATAAACCCTCCAGGTTTAATAAACCTTCCAGGGTTAATAAACCTTCCAGGGTTAATAAACCTTCCAGGGTTAATAAACCCTCCAGGGTTAATTATCCTTCCAGGTTTAATAAAACCTCCAGGTTTAATAAACTCTCCAGGGTTAATAAACCCTCGGGGGGGGTTAATTAACCACAGAGAGTTATTAAAACATATAAAGTCAATAACATACGATAAATCAACCTCCTTATTCAATTACGTTCAATTATTTTTAAGTTTCCTGTAATTACAAACATTCTTCTGTATTCGTAAAGTCACATTAGGTTAGGTTGGGTTAAGTTAGGTAACTTTACGTTACGTTAGGTTGGGTAAGTTTAGGATAAATAAGTTTAGGTTAGGTTAAGTTAGGTCAGGTTAAGTAAGGTTAGGTTAGGTAAGGTTAAGTAAGGCTAGGTAAGGTTAGGTTAGGTTACGTTAGGTTACGTTAGGTTTGGTTAGGTTAGGTTAATTTAGGTTAGGTTAGGTAAGGTTAGGTTAGGTTAGGTAAGGTTAGGTAAGGTTAGGTTAGGTTAGGTTAGGTTAGGTAAGGTTAGGTTAGGTTAGGTTAGGTTAGGTTTGGTTAGGTTAGGTTAATTTAGGTTAGGTTAGGTAAGGCTAGGGTTGGTAAGGTTAGGTAAGGTTAGGTTAGGTTAGGTTAGGTTAGGTTAGGTAAGGTTAGGTTAGGTTAGGTTAATTTAGGTTAGGTTAGGTAAGGCTAGGGTTGGTAAGGTTAGGTTAGGTTAGGTTAGGTTAGGTAAGGTTAGGTTAATTTAGGTTAGGTTAGGTAAGGTTAGGTAAGGTTAGGTAAGGTTAGGTTAGGTTAGGTTAATTTAGGTTAGGTTAGGTTAGGTTAGGTTAGGTTAGGTTTGCTTAGGTTTGGTTAGGTTAGGTTAATTTAGGTTTGGTTAGGTAAGGCTAGGGTTGGTAAGGCTAAGGTTGGTAAGGTTAGGTTAGGTTAGGTTAGGTTAGGTTAGGTTAGGTTAGGTTAAGTTAGGTTAGGTAAGGTTAGGTTTGGTTAGGTTTGGTTAGGTTAGGTTAGGTTAGGTTAGGTTAGGTTAGGTTAAGTTAGGTTAGGTTAGGTAAGGCTAGGGTTGGTAAGGTTAGGTTAGGTTAAATTAGGTCAGCTAATTGTATAAAAAGTGGGTATTTAACCACAGAAGAAGCTCGTCTTCATGCAAGCATACGAAGCAGTGAACCCCAGTCACCCCTTCAAGACCACCAGACAACGTTGATATCTGCACGAGTGTCTCTCGTGATCTTTAAACAACACGAAAAACTGTGTCCTCTTTCTGTCCCTGGATGGCTGTTCTCTTTCTGTCTATGGATGGGTGTCCTCTTTCTGCCTATGGATAGGTGTCCTCTTTCTGCCTACGGATGGGTGTCCTTTCACTGATGATCTTCAATACACTGTGATGCACTAACGTGCAAATTTACGTCTGAGTGTGTATTTTAAGACTGTGTATTGACGTATAAGTGTATGTACAATGAGGATATCCTCAAGGAGACGGAAACGCAGTACAGAAAGACTCTCTATTTCGATCTCTGAGACCATCTTCAGTAGAGATACGGGGAGACAGATCGAAATATACGCTTTTCTCTACACTGTCTGTCTACCTGCGGCTTTCTTCCACTCGTAGAAGTGTATGTATAATTGTATTCATAAGAGGTTATGTATATGTATAAGCGGTTATGTATCATACTACTACTACTACTATTACTACTACTACTACTACTACTACTACTACTACTACTACTACTTCTACTACTACTACTACTACTACTACTACTACTACTACTACTACTACTACTACTACTCCTACTACTACTACTACTACTACTACTACTACTAATAATAATAATAATAATAATAATAATAATGTGTATGCAAGTGTTCACACAAGTGTGTGTTAGTATTTCTCTATGTGTATAAATGTATAGTTAAGTGTGTGCATAAGAGAGTGTATGTGTGTATAAGTGTATATATGTGTGTATACAAATGTGAGTGTATATTGTAAGTAATGTATGCCATAAATACAAATTTTATTACTTCCAGGGCACACAGCAAGGATTTACGAGCTGTGAAAAAATATATATCCTGAATTTTTATGGGCCATTTGTGTGCGTCCTCCATTGTACCGTAGCGCGGGTTGTGATGTAGCTCCCGGGCCTTAGTCTTGATATTCAATGTTTACTTTTTGATTTCGTCTTCTGGCCCCTCCCATATCAGTGGATCATAATTGTTCAGGAATGTATTTTTTACGTATTTTTACGACATAGCTCCGCCGTCTCTCTCTCTCTCTCTCTTTCTCTCATGTGAACATGGCTTTTTACTCTGCTTTTGCTTGATTTCCTCCTCTCCTGAATGGTTTCTTGTCTGTTTTCTTGGCTGCTTGATTGCCTGTCACCCGACAATTAGCTTACCTGATGCCCTGTCTGCTTGTCTGACTGCTTACCTGCTTGCACGGCTGTCTGTCTGTTAGCTCGCCTAATTGACTGTCAGTCTGCTTTCCTGCTTCCGTTTTAAGTGCTAACTCGCTTGTCTGTCTGCCTTCTTGCCTGTCTGCCTGACTGCCCTGCCTGCCTGTCTGCCCTGCCTGTCTGACTGCCCTGCCTGCAAGTCTGCCCTGCCTGCCTGTCTACCCTGCCTGCCTGCCTGCCTGTCTACCCTGCCTGCCTGCCTACCTGTCATGCCTGCCTACCTGCCTGGCTGACTGACTGGCTGGCTGCCTTGCTGCCTGCCTTCCCTGCCTGCCTGTCTGCCCTGCCTGCCTGGCTGACTGGCTGGCTGGCTGCCTTGCTCCCTGCCTTCCCTGCCTGCCTGTCTGCTTGTCTGCCTGCCCTGACTGCCTGGTCAACTAGCCTTCACTACATTAGTTCATTCCCAAACAATTGCTCCTATGCGGAGCAGGAGTGCGGCTGCACCACACATCCTCCTACCCTCTCCCCTCTCTTTCCCTCCCCTCTCTCCCCCTCCCCTCCCCCTCACACTTTTAGGAGTCGCGATTACACGGCTGCATTGGCATTCATCAATAGCAGGTCGAGAGAGGCAGGGAACATTCTCTCTCGGCTAGGGAAAGAGTGAGGTGGACCGGGGGGAAAATGAGGGGCGGAGTTTGCTTGGGGGAGGGGAAAAAACCGTGGCAGGGAAAGGAAGGAATGAAGAGAATGATGTATAATGGGAGGAATGGAGGGAGAATGCTGCGGGAGAAAAAGGGAATGTGGGTGAATGATGTAGTAAAAAGGAGGAATGTAGGGGAAAATTTACGTGGAAGCTGGAAGATGCACTGGGAATGACGGGAGGAGATAAGGAAATAGAGGGTAGAAAGACGGGAGTGAGGGAAAACAAAGAAAGGGATTGGACGGGGAAGGAAAGAAAATTAGAGAGAGAAAAAAAGAAAGAGAAATAGAGAGAAAAAAGAATCCTTACCCTAACCTTGATAAACGATTTGTAAAGATAGAGAGAGAGAGAGAGAGAGAGAGAGAGAGAGAGAGAGAGAGAGAGAGAGAGAGAGAGAGAGAGAGAGAGAGAGAAGGGGAAAACACGCTTGTTTCAGGCACAAATTACTAGTTAGGTGTAATGACTGACGACGAGGGGAGGTACCAGGTAGGCAGATAGCAAGCAAGGGGAAACAAGGAAGCAAGCAAGCAAGCAAGGGGAAGCAAGGAAGCAAGCAAGCAAAGGGAAGCAAGGAAGCATGTAAGCAAGGGGAAGCAAGGAAGCAAGCAAGGGGAAGCAAGGAAGCAAGCAAGCAAGGGGAAGCAAGGAAGCAAGCAAACAAGGGGAAGCAAGGAAGCAAGCAAGCAAGAGGAAGCAAGAAAAGAAGCAAGCAAGGGGAAGCAAGCAAGCAAGAGGAAGAAAGCAAGCAAGGGGAAGCAAGGAAGCAAGCAAGCAAAGGGAAGCAAGGAAGCATGTAAGCAAGGGGAAGCAAGGAAGCAAGCAAGGGAAAGCAAGGAAGCAAGCAAGCAAAGGGAATCAAGGAAGCATGTAAGCAAGGGGAAGCAAGGAAGCAAGCAAGGGGAAGCAAGGAAGCAAGCAAGCAAGGGGAAACAAGGAAGGAAGCAAGGGGAAGCAAGGAAGGAAGCAAGGGGAAACAAGAAAGGAAGTAAGCAAGGGGAACAAGGAAGGAAGCAAGCATAGAAAAAGAAAGAAGAAAGCAAGGAGGGGGGAAGGTTGAGAGTGAAAGGAAAGGTTGGAGAAGGAAAGAGAAGACGGAAAGATGAAGAGGAAGAAACCTGTAAATAACTTGTCAATAAAGCTAGGGATCCTTAACCTAACCTTCTCAAACCCTGTGTAAAAAAAAAAGGTAGGGGAGGTGAAGGAGAGAGAGAGAGAGAGAGAGAGAGAGAGAGAGAGAGAGAGATAATAATGACTAACAATTCTTCAGGATAATTAATCTTATTATATAATTGTAATATAAAATTATAGACACGAATTATTATCAAACGAACACTAAAGGTAACCACTTAAAAGTAACCACTTAAAAGTAACCAATTAAAGAGTAACCACTTTAAAGTAACCACTTAAAAGTAACCACGTAAAAGTAACCACTTAAAGAGTAACCACTTTAAAGTAACCACGTAAAAGTAACCACTTAAAGAGTAACCACTTTAAAGTAACCACGTAAAAGTAACCACTTAAAGAGTAACCACTTTAAAATAACCACTTAAAAGTAACCACTTAAAGAGTAACCACTTTAAAGTAACCACTTAAAAGTAACCACTTAAAGAGTAACCACTTTAAAGTAACCACTTAAAAGTAACCACTTAAAAGTAACCACTTAAAGAGTAACCACTTTAAAGTAACCACATAAAAGTAACCATTTAAAAGTAACCATTTAAGTAACCACTTAAAAGTAACCATTTAAAAGTAACCACTTAAAAATAACCACTTAAATGTAACCACTTAAAGAGTAACCATTTAAAAGTAACCACTTTAAAGTAACCACTTAAAAGAAACCATTTAAAAGTAAACACTTAAAAGCAACCACTTAAAAGTAACCATTTAAAAGTAACCACTTAAAAGTAACCATTTAAAAGTAACCACTTAAAAGTAACCATTTAAAAGTAACCACTTTAAAGTAACCACTTAAAAGTAACCATTTAAAAGTAACCATTTAAAAGTAACCACTTAAAAGTAACCATTTAAAAGTAACCACTTAAAAGTAACCATTTAAAAGTAACCACTTAAAAGTAACCATTTAAAAGTAACCACTTTAAAGTAACCACTTAAAAGTAACCATTTAAAAGTAACCATTTAAAAGTAACCACTTAAAAGTAACCATTTAAAAGTAACCACTTAAAAGTAACCATTTAAAAGTAACCACTTAAAAGTAACCATTTAAAAGTAACCACTTAAAAGTAACCATTTAAAAGTAACCACTTAAAAGTAACCACTTAAAAGTAACCATTTAAAAGTAGCCATTTAAAAGTAACCATTTAAAAGTAACCACTTAAAAGTAACCACTTAAAAGTAACCACTTAAAAGTAACCACTTAAAAGTAGCCATTTAAAAGTAACCATTTAAAAGTAACCATTTAAAAGTAATCATTTAAAAACATGTTGGCATTATCACTACTTATATGACCTTTCATTACTGAAAATAATATATTTCTGCTAGTGAGAAAAACAGAGTTGCTTTCATTTTTAAATTTATAAAGTAATAATAATAATAATAATAATAATAATAACAATAATAATAATAATAATAATAATAAATAACTTTTTATTATAAATTATAATAAATAACTTTTCGATACTTTGGTTATGGAGATGTTTGTATTAGTTTAAGGTGGCGCCTTGATGCTGGTATAGGGCTCTTGATCCACCCATGTATTGGGCTCTTGATCCACCCTTGTATTGGGCTCTTGATCCACCCTTGTATTGGGCTCTTGATCCGCCCTTGTATTGGGCTCTTGATCCACCCTTGTATTGGGCTCTTGATCCACCCTTGTATAAGGCTCTTGATCCACCCTTGTATAGGGCTCTTGATCCACCTTTGTATAGGGCTCTTGATCCACCCTTGTATAGGGCTCTTGATCCACCCTTGTATAGGGCTCTTGATCCACCCTTGTATGGTGGGTTGTGCTGGGACAGGGGACTGGGGGTGTTACCTGTATTGTACGATATACCGGGATATGAGACCGGTCATACCTCCCACGATATAACTAAGGTGATTGACTTGTCTCTTCACAAAATCGTCTTTTGCTTTTCTCAAGAAAGGACACCAGTAACTTTATTTTATTTTAATAATGCCCCCCACCCCCACCCAAAAAATACGTATTTTAGTCATACACACACACACACACACACCGTCAGGATGGCCGAGTGGTCTAAGGCGCCAGACTCAAGGTAGCTTGCCTTCAGATAGAAGGGTCATGGGCATTCTGGTCCTCTCTGAGGGCGTGGGTTCGAATCCCACTCCTGACAATGTTTTTAGTAACGACCAATGAAGCGGCGGGGCTATGAGTCGACCCCTGCAACCATAATTAGGTGAGTACTCACCCTTCCCTTTACCCAACCCTGCCACTGGCCAAATGCTCAGAAGTGACGCGCACACCAATGCCAGCCCTTTCTTCTTCCTTCCACACTTCTGTCGAGTGAGCATCATGCAGAGGGAGAAGACAGCGCAGAAAGTAAGGGGAAAGTAAGCTAAGAGTGTGGTACACCCACGCACATAGGTTATCCAACAAGAGTTACGAGCTGAAAGAACGAATATATGCGGTAAACCCAGACATCGTAGCCATCACAGACACAAAGCTCACTGACGGGATATCAGATAACTTTTTCCAGCTGGATATCAAGTGATAAGGAAAGACAGAGGAAACAGAAGAGGCGGAGGAGTGGCTCTCCTAATCAGTAATTCCAGTGATATGCAATCTGCAACCCAAGAATATGAAGCCAACAACAAAGGGAATGGATGATATACATGAAGCAGCTAGGACTGCACACAAGACTAAGGTAAAGTTACTTATCAAGGATGATTTCAACCACAAAGAATAGACTGAGAGAGCTGAGGCCTACATAAGGGACCAGAAACGTGGAAGGCTAAACTTTTATATGCCAACATGTTAAGAACACTACAGGAGAGGGGGATGATGTGCCAGCAAGGCTGGATATCCAACACAGGAGAAATAAAATATAAGGGACTTCAGGTCCCTTATGGTACTAAATATAGAGGGAAGATTGGCAAGCAGAAGGTGTGACAAGCCAAACTTTACAAGGGTGCAACTTTTTAGGAATGAGAAATTGTTTTTTAATGCAGTATAGTGGGAAAAGAAACTAAAAAGTCAGTGAGTGAGATGATTAAGAAGTTGGGAAATGCCGGGAGGCAGAGGAGAACTTCATACTTTGATGACGAACAGGAAACAGAAAAGACAGAGAGAGTCCTTGGTTCAACCAAAGATGCAGAGGCAAAAATGAGAAACATAAGAGCATGGAAAAACTATAGGAAGCAAATGACAGATGGAAACGGAAACAAAAAGGTGAGCAGATTATCCAGAAATGAATATGCGAGAGTGAAGAGAGAGAGGCCGAGCCACAGTTTGAGGACGACATAACAACCAAGGATAAGGCTGAACCACAAATGTTTCACGGTGACACCATAAGAAAAATAAAGGAAAAAAGACCAAGTAATTAGACCGAAGAAGAAAATAGAAAAGCTCACGAAAAATGACAAGAAAGTCTTTGAAGTGCTGAACAAACGGTTTAAAGAGATCACAGTGCAAACAGGAGCAACGCACACCAGTGAGCCAGAAAAAAGTACACCAGCAGGTACTGGGCACCATACACACAACAGAGGAAGACGTAAAACAAAAGTTTTGATGGAGCTGGATACATCAAAGGCTGTGGGATCTGACAGGGTGACTCCCGTGGATTCCGCGCAAGGGAGCAGAATCACTGTCTGAACCGCTCTCTGATCTACAAGTCAATGATTACGGGTCAGTTACCAGAAATCTGGAAGATACCGAACGTAGTACCTATATTTAGAAAACGGAGATTGGGAAGAGGCATTGAACTACAGGCCAGTTTGACTTATATGTATTCCATGCAAGGGAATGGAAAAAAATATTCAGGGGAGTCGTAAAGCAGTGGGAGAGAAGTGGCTTTCTAACAACCAGCATAGGGTGGGAGATGGCAAGTCTTGTCTAACCAACCTTTTCAAATTCTTTGTCAGAGTAACGAAAGTGAGACAGGGTAGAAAGAGTTGGATGGCTTGCATTGTTTTAGACTGCAAAAAGGCATTTAATACTGTACCTAACAAGAGATCGAGGCAAAAACTTGAGAAGCAGACAGGAATAACTGGGAACCAGGAGCGTACTCTGGTGAATCAAGGATTACCTCAGGGACAGGAAGCAGAATGATCGTCAAGGAAGAGATATCATAACGGGGGAAGAGTAACAAACGGTATTAAGCATTAGGACCCGTGCAGTTTTTGGTTTATAAGAACGATATACTAGATGGAACTGAGTCAAATATATCTCGACTCGTTGATGATGTAAAACTAATAAAGAGAATACAAACAGATGAGGACAGAGAAACGCTGCTAACACATCTAAACAAATTGCAGGAGTGGTCAGATGAGTGGGAGCTCGAATTCAGTCCCAGCAAATACAAGGTTACGAAGAATGGGGAAGGACCAGATGACCGGACACAGAGCGTAAACTGTAGGAATAGAGGCTTCAGACTTCATTCAAAGAGAAGAACCTGGAGTAACCATAGTGCCTATTATATCGCCAGAGGGATCACATCAACCTAATAACTTCTACAACCAATGCTCGCCTGAAGATCTGAGAGTGGCCTTATTCAATATATGTCAGGCCCAAGTTGGAGTACGTAGCTCCAGAATGGAACTCACACCGAGGAAACATGCTAAGAAGCTAGATAAAGTACAGAGGTATGCAACTAGACTAGCTACAGAGCTAAGGGGTATAAGCCACATAAGCTAAAGGAATTTAGTCTAACGACCCAGAAGGACCAGGGGAGACATGATAACTACATACAAAATACTCAAAGGAACTGATGGATCAGGCATTGAGTGGCTGTTGGAGAAACGGGAAACAGACACTCGGGGTCACAGTTGGAGGTTAAGATACAGATGAGTCACAGGGATGTCAGGAAGTGTTTCTTCAGTCTCATGGTGGTCGGGAAGTGAAATGACCTCGACGAAAAAGTGATGGAAGGGGGTCCAGGAGCTGCGTCTACGTCCCTGCAACTACATACATACACACAGGGGCCAGAAGCTACGAAACAACCCCTGCAACCACAGTTAGGTGAGTACGCACACACACACACACACACACACACACACACACACACACACACACACACACACACACACACACACACACACACATACACACACACACACACACACATGGGACAATGCAGCCAATAACAGCTTCAGTGTTAATAATTTGCCTTCAAATGCACACAAACACTACACAAAACAACCACACGAAGCCACACACAATCGAGGCTAATCACCGTATTTATTTAGTTCCACACGGGGGAGGGGGGGGGCGCAAAAACGCCTGTGTTTATTTTTCCAGCGAATCATAACACAAAATGGCATTAATTGAGGCTCGGCGTTTTAAAAAAAATTCACAGCAAAATAAATATACGCGTCCACCGGTAGAGTTTGGCTTGCCAACATTCTTTGTGACAGTTGTGGCTAAATACACTTTGTACATCACCATGGCTTTCCAATCCTTTATAATTTGTTTCGATAGTGTATAAAATACATGCATTTCATCTATACAATTTCTGAAAAAAATATAATAAAAATAAAAATAGACTAATAATAATAGCATTTACTGATAACAATAATAATAATAATAATAATAATAATAATATAGCATTTACTGAATAATAATTGTAGCATTTACTACTACTACTGCAGGCGACACAGACAACACAAAGGCTGCCTTGAGACGAGCAAAGACATTATGGAGCCTAATGGTTATAATTATAACCAATTAAAGGGTGGACCGGTAAGCCAGTGGAAGGCCTCCGTCAGATGACCAAAAGCTCTAGCCGCGGGTCATCATGTGACTATGACACGCGTCAGGAAACACCTGTTCTGTTTCCTGACCAAGCTTACCTAACTTGTCCTATCAGAGACAGCATGTGTCGAAATATAAGACTCGCTGTTTAAACCAGCCAGCACAGCAAGGATAAACAACAGACTTATCACAGCCACACACAACACGCATCCTTGAAGCCAGCCAGCACAGCAAGGATAAAGAGCAGGAGTGCCACAGCCACAACGAAGCAATCAAACTACAGCCACAAGGTATTAGGCATGGCGCAGCATAAACACAACAGCATACATCCTTTAGGGCAGTCAACACAGCAAGGATAGAGCAGCAGCAGCAGTGGAAGCAGCAGTGGAAGCAGAAGCAGCAGCGGCAGCAGCAGCAGTGGAAGCAGCAGCAGCAGTGGAAGCAGCAGTGGAAGCAGCAGCGGCAGCAACAGCAGTGGAAACAGCAGCGGCAGCAACAGCAGTGGAAGCAGCAGCAGCAGTGGAAGCAGCAGCGGCAGCAGCAGTGGAAGCAGCAGCAGCAGCAGCAGTGGAAGCAGCAGCAGCAGCAGCAGTGGAAGCAGCAGCAGCAGCAGCAGCAGTGGAAGCAGCAGCAGCAGCAGCAGTGGAAGCAGCAGCGGCAGCGCCACAGCCACACACAACATACATCTACCACAGAAAGTGTTTGCAATTAGCGTCAACATTAATTTTCTCTCTGGCTACGCATTAAGATAGTGGGTATCAGGCCTTGCCTCCACCACAACCGGACGTGTGTATGTGTGTGGGTGTGTGTGGGACGGGTGTTTAGCTACAGCTCCTGAGCCTCGTCTCTTCCATTCTCCTGATGTGAACCGTGTTTACCTGATTCACTTATAACCCTAGTTACTAAATAGTACATTGCGTTTACAAAAACACACAAATTATCATAATTACAAATCAAACTTGCTCCTTGAACTACATTTTGAAGGGGAGGAATATGAACGTCATAAAATGCCTCAAACAGCTGTGAAACGTCGAAATTTGTAATATAAGCAAATTCTCTAGTTCGTGGCTCACGAAGGCGTCATCACACGATTGTAAAGAAACCAGGGTACGGGTGGGATCTGAACCCAAGTGAGTCCCATACTAACCTCCCTATGGTGTATAAATATACCTAGTTGGATGAATCTTATTGTATCCAGCTGGCCCAATTTAACGCACTGGCCTGGAGTTTTAGAACATAAGAACATAAGAAAGAAGGAACACTGCAACAGGCCTACTGACCCATGCGGAGCAGGTCTGTGTCCCCCCCCCGGATTAGACCAATGACTCCCCCCCGGATTAGCCCAATGACCCACCCAGTCTGGTCACCTCCACTCAAGGAAGGAGCACGGCACCAGACCCAGCAGCACAAGCTAGTCATGTCCAACTCACACTCACCCACTCCCACTCATGTATTTATCTAACCTATTTTTAAAACTACACAACGTTTTAGCCTCAGTAACTGTACTCAGGAGTTTGTTCCACTCATCCACAACTCTATTACCAAACCAGTGCTTTCCTATATCCTTCCTGAATCTGAATTTTTCCAACTTGAAACCATTGCTGCGAGTCCTGTCTTGGCTGGAAATTTTCAGCACGCTATTTACATCCCCTTTATTTATTCCTGTTTTCCATTTATACACCTCGATCATATCCCCCCTAATTCTACGCCTATCGAGAGAGTGCAGATTCAGGGCCCTCAGTCTATCTTCATAGGGAAGATTTCTGATACATGGGATCATCTTTGTCATCCTCCTCTGTACGTTTTCCAGAGCATTTATATCCATTTTGTAATACGGTGACCAGAACTCAATTACCATGGGTTCAACCCCCCACCTGTACCTTGGTTTCTCTTGTTCCTCAATGTGTCCTCTATATCGTCGTTACTAGATCTACATAATGTACTGCGAAGAAACACGCTACAGAAAAAACTTTTATTCAAGGCAACGTTTCGCCCTCTGTACAACTTGTTGATACACCTACAGAAGTAAATGTTGTCTGAACAAAGATTATTCGACAGTGCATAACTTTTTTTTTCATTTAATTTCACTTATTTACTACTTTCATCTTTAATACTCTCAAGAGTATTGAGGATCCCACTTGAGTGTTAACTGTCTGGTGGTCCTGGTCCCTCCCATCACCTCAACACTCCTCTTATATACCTTATGGACGCAGCCAAAGTATTCTATATGTCGTGGTCGTCTTTCCTTATGAGGTTATCTTATTCACTAGGGAAAAAATATCCATACTTGGGACAGTGTCATAATACAACCCGTTTAATAGTGGGAACTCGCAAAACTGTTTCTTCTCTCTCTCTCTCTCTCTCTCTCTCTCTCTCTCTTTTTTTTTTTTTTTTTTTTACACAGGGTTTGACAAGGTTAAGGATCCCTAGCTTTATTGACAGCTATTTACAGGTTAAGGATTCCTAACTTTATTGGCAAGCTAAGAGCTGTTACCTACATCAGCTCATTTGAAAGCATTTTTATTGTTATGAGACATACAAGTAGGGAACAGGATGAAGTTGGAGCCATCTGTGGGCCAGCATTTTCATTTGATCAACTGACTTTATCTCGTTGACATCATTATGCTGTACGAATGTGTTCCATACTCGAGTCATCCTGCGTATGTATGATCTCAGATGGAGTGATGTTCTGGAGAAGGGTACAGGCAGAGTGAAGTTGCTGCTTTCTGCCCGTCTTGTGGCATAAAAGCTTGTTTCACGCTGACCTCGAAGTGGATCCAAGTGTGGTATTTTGACAATATTGGCCTTGTACATAACAGTAAGGCCACCCACATCCCTCCTATGTTGAAGGCTCTGCTGAAATGACAGATCTATCCAGGATGGGTCCAGGCGAGAGATGAGACGTCTTGCTCTGTTCTCTACTCTGTCAAGCAGTCGCAGATGAGAGGGGGGGGGGCAGGCAAACCAAGAAAGTGGAGCATACTCAAGGTGTGAGCGTACTTGTGCCTCGTACAGGATCTTGCAACCCCTACTGTCAAGCAGATGGGAGATACGGCGAAGTGCTGTAAGCTTCCTGGCTGCCTTGTTTGCAAGATTTACAACATGGTTCTTCATGGTTAGTTTGGAGTCAAATTTCACTCCAAGGATATCAACTTCTTCTCCAGGTGCCAACATCCTCCCATTCATCCTTACTACTGCACCAGCATTACCATCATGGTGCCTAGAGACGATCATCATTTGCGTTTTCTCAGGTGCAAATGTTACTTGCCATCTATTTCCCCAAGCTGATATAGCTCTCAGCTGGTGATTGATGTAGCTTAGAGCAGCTGGCATTTCTTCTCTTGGATAAGTGAATGTCAGTGTACAGTCGTCTGCATATGCATGTGATTCTGGGATGAGATGAAGAAGGTCGTTGAAGTAGACATTCCATAACAATGGGCCCAGCACGCTTCCTTGTGGAACACTTGCCCCAATAGGATGTCTTGCTGATTCCATTCCATTGAGAACTACACTTAGAGATCTACCATGAAGGTAATCACTGAGGAGACATAGCGTAGAGCCTGCAATTCCCAGTGCTTGAAGTTTTGCTAAGAGGCCCTGGTGCCACACCCGGTCGAAAGTGCCAGCGATGTCCAGTGCTACCACACAGCTGACTTTGGATTCATTCTCTCTCTTTCTCACAGACACACACACACACACTTTATAACATTTGTTCTAGAGTTCCAGATTTCCAGTAGAAGCCAGGTGTGTGTGTGTGTGTGTGTGTGTGTGTGTGTGTGTGTGTGTGTGTGTGTGTGTGTGTGTGTGTGTGTGTGTGTGTGTGTACTCACCTAGTTAAGGTTGCAGGGGTCGAGTCCAAGCTCCTGACCCCGCCTCTTCACTGGTCGCTACTGGGTCACTCTCCCTGAACCGTGAGCTTTATCATACCTCTGCTTAAAGCTATGTATGGATCCTGCCTCCACTACATCGCTTCCCAAACTATTCCACTTCCTGACTACTCTGTGGCTGAAGAAGTACTTCCTAACATCCCTGTGATTCATCTGTGTCTTCAACTTCCAACTTTGTCCCATTGTTGCTGTGTCCCATCTCTGGAATATCCTGTCTTTGTCCACCTTGTCAATTCCTCTCAGTATTTTGTATGTCGTCATCATGTCCCCCCCCTATCTCTCCTGTCCTCCAGTGTCGTCAGGTTGATTTCCCTTAACCTCTCCTCGTAGGACATACCTCTTAGCTCTGGGATTAGTCTTGCTGCAAACCTTTGCACTTTCTCTAGTTTCTTTATGTGCTTGGCTAGGTGTGGGTTCCAGACTGGTGCCGCATACTCCAATATGGGCCTAACGTACACGGTGTACAGGGTCCTGAACGATTCCTTATTAAGATGTCGGACTGCTGTTCTGAGGTTTGCTAGGCGCCCATATGCTCCAGCAGTTATTTGGTTGATGTGCGCTTCAGGAGATGTGCCTGTTGTTATACTCACCCCAAGATCTTTTTCCTTGAGTGAGGTATGTAGTCTCTGGCCCCCTAGACTGTACTCCGTCTGCGGTCTTCTTTGCCCTTCCCCAATCTTCATGACTTTGCACTTGGTGGGGTTGAACTCCAGGAGCCAATTGCTGGACCAGGTCTGCAGCCTGTCCAGATCTCTTTGTAGTTCTGCCTGGTCTTCGATCGAATGAATTTTTCTCATCAACTTCACGTCATCTGCAAACAGGGACACTTCGGAGTCTATTCCTTCCGTCATGTCGTTCACAAATACCAGAAACAGCACTGGTCCTAGGACTGACCCCTGTGGGACCCCGCTGGTCACAGGTGCCCACTCTGACACCTCGCCACGTACCATGACTCGCTGCTGTCTTCCTGACAAGTATTCCCTGATCCATTGTAGTGCCTTCCCTGTTATCCCTGCTTGGTCCTCCAGTTTTTGCACTAATCTCTTGTGTGGTACTGTGTCAAACGCCTTCTTGCAGTCCAAGAAAATGTAATCCACCCACCCCTCTCTCTCTTGTCTTACTGCTGTCACCATGTCATAGAACTCCAGTAGGTTTGTGACACAGGGTTTCTCGTCCCTGAAACCATGTTGGCTGCTGTTGATGAGATCGTTCCTTTCTAGGTGTTCCACCACTCTTCTGATAATCTTCTCCATGATTTTGCGTGTGTGTGTGTTTGTGTGTGTGCGTTTATGGGTGTGTGTGTGAGAGAGAGAGAGAGAGAGAGAGGATAATGGAAAACAATAATCCAAAAATGTTTTCTTAAAGAAGTTTTGGGAACGAAATGAAAAGAAAAGCGAGAAAAATGGTCACTGAAAGAACGCTGGGAAGAGGTGAAGAGGAGGAGGAGGAGGAGGAGGAGGAGGAGGAAGAGGAGGAGAAGGAGGAGGAGGAGGAGGAGGAAGAAGAGGAAAAGGAGGAGGAGGACGAGGAGGAGGAGGAGGAGGAGGAGGAAGAGGAAGAGGAAGAGGAAGAGGAAAAGGAGGAGGAGGAGGAGGAGGAGGAGAGGGGGTTGGCAAGGTTGGTGAAAGGTAAGGGAGATTTTATTTTTAGCAAACCTGAGTTGGATAAGAGAGATGAAGAGAGGTGGTAAAGGGAGTGAAGGAAGGGAGGGAGTGAGGGGAGAGCAGGGGTGAGGGGAGGGAGGGGGTCAGGGAGTGTGAGGGTAGGGAGCAAGAGAGGGAAGAGAGGGAGTAAGAGAGGGAAGAGAGGGAGTAAGAGAGGGAAGAGAGGGAGGGAGGGAGTGAGGGGTGAAGAAGGTAGGGGCTGATTTTAAAAAAACTAATGATGCTGGGGAAATTACTTTGCACTTTTGAGGGGAAAATAAAAGGGGAAAAATAACCTGAGGATCTTTTTCTATTTTTCTTATTTTCCTTTCCAAGGAAAATTATTATCGTTATTATTATAATTTAATTATTATTATTATTATTATTATTGTTATTATTATTATTATTATTATTATTATTATTATTATTATTATTATTAATTAGCATTATTGTTATTATTATTATTATTATTATTATTATTATCATTATTATTATTATTATTGTTATAATTACTTTCATAAAAAACCTGGAAGTCGTACTAGGCCATACAAGTGCTTGAAGAATGGAAAGTAATCAGATTTGATCCAGGTGAAAGAAAGGCTAACTTCAACCCCTTGGAACAAGAGCCCGTTACCAGCATCCCTTCTGGAAGGATATATGACCATATAAATGTTCTGAGGCTCTAGTAGTTACAAGGAATAAACACTGAGGGACATATATTTTAATATATGCACACAGATGTATATCTTTTTGTGTATATACATTAAGAGATGCATATCTCTTAGCGTATATGCAGAAGAATGCAAATGATACCAATTTTAAACACACGCTGAGAATATACGTTAATCTCTATTTTAGGGATTAAAACATTCTTGACTGGTGGAGAAGAGGTGCCGTATGACCTCTGTGTAGTCGGTAGGCTTTAAACCTAACAAGGCAAGCCCCTTGTAAATAAGGGATAAAATTTTACATCAACGTGGCCTTTGTGAAACATGCACATGACCTTCGTGAAGCTTGCATGTGGCCCTCGTGAAGCACGCACATGACCTTTGTGAAGCCTGAACATGACGCTTGTGAAGCTC
>NC_091328.1:13164540-13174540 GCF_038502225.1 Cherax quadricarinatus
GGGGAAAAGAGGAGGGGAAATAAATAAAAGAAGATCTCGGAGGAGCTTCAAACACTCGCACAACTTGCCGATTCCTTTCAGAGAGAGAAAGAGGGAAGGGTAAAGGGGTATGGGTTAGGGAGAGGGACAGGGAGTCCTTGATGCCGGTGAAGGGTTCTTGATACGAGGAAATCCAGCTACCCTCCTCCTCTTCCACCTCCCTCATCCTTCCTTCCTGGACCAAACGTGATTGTATTCAGATGACCGAAAGCTCCACCGGCGGGTCATCATCTAAGACCCGCGTCAGGAAACACTTGTCCTGTTTCATGACAAACTTTAACTATCCCTATCTTGTCTTCTAACTTTATAAAAGATTCCGATAAAAATAAGAGAGCGTAAGCGAGAGCAAGAAAATTTCCATCCTCGGTAAGGAGGAATTTTCAACCGATTTCCCCTTGTCCCCATTCTGCTGAGGCCAAGAGGTGACCTCAGCTGACCTACACATTCTGCTGACTGGAGCCAAGAGGTGACCTCAGCTGACCTACACATTATCTACAGCGCAAATGTTTTGCCGTAAATTCGTTTTAATTACCTAGGATTACGAGAAAATGCTGGGGACTACAGAGATCTGAACACTGCTCTGAACGCAACTAAGGTTCTGAGGACCTGCATGCACCTGAACCTTGCCCAGAACGCAACTAAAACCTGAAGACCTGCAAGCATCTGAACCCTGCCCTGAACATAGCCATTTTAACCCATATAGGCCCATGGGAAACGCTAATCAACTTTAATCTGACGATGAGCAGAGTAACTCCAATTCCACGGACCAAAAGACCTTCACCAGACCCCTCGAAGCAACCTACCCTCAAAGGCTCTTCCCCTCCCCTAACACTTCTCCTGATTGCTGCGTCAATGAGCGCCAGAGCTCCTATAAACCAGGCAGCGAGAGTGCCATTACGGCACGATGATGCAATCTACGAGGATTGTGGAGCAGTGAGGTAGGACTCTGGCCCCGTCGCCGCCACTGTACACAACGTGATAAAGATGCTCGTAAAGCCAATGAAAGGTCAAAATAACGCAGCGAGAAGAGCGCCATAAGTGTGCAACGCCGCCGGCGAGTGTAAGAAGAGCGTCGACCGAGCGCGTGAGGGCCAGCCACATACGATAGCCGGTGACTTCAAGTGACTTCAAATGTTTTCGCCGACTCGGGAGAGTATCTTTTATACTCACAAGACAACCTTCAAGATATTCAGATTTATCCTGACACAATGTAACACAAGAACTTTATATTGTTGATCCAATAAAGGCTAACGATCCTATCCTCGCTGTTGAGATCCAATGTTGCAGTGTTTAGATTCTGCTATATTTATTTTATTTTAATTTATGCATAGATCCTGTTGACTTTCAGTTTAGATTTTGATTTCTGTTTAGAGTCTGTAGACTCTCTGTTTAAATTTAGTTGGGTTTCTGTTTAGATTTTGTTGACTTTCTGTTTAAATTCTCTTGACTTCCTGTTTAGATTTGTTTTGATTCTGTTAAGCTTCTGTTCAGATTCATTTATATTCTGTTAAGATTCAATTTAGTTTAATATTCTGTACTTATTATTATTATTATTATTATTATTATTATTATTATTATTATTTGCTATTATTATTATTATTATTATTATTATTATTATTATTAATATTATTTATTTGCTATTATTATTATTATTATTATTATTATTATTATTATTATTATAAAGAGAAGTGCTATACGCGCATAATGGGAATGGGAAGCAATCAGGTTTGATCCAAGGAAGGGAAGAGTAGCTCAACTTCTTTGCAGCAAGACCCCTTCAACAGCAAAATGAGTTCCCCCTTCCCCTAGCAGGACTGAAGGGTTTCCCTCCCCTACCCTCCCTCACCTCCCCTTTCCCCTAGAAAGACTGACGGTTTCCCCTTCCCTTCCCCTAGAAGGACTAGAGGGTCTCCCCCTCTATCCCCCTTCCTCTAGGGCTGAAGAGTCTCCTCCTCCCCTTTCCCGTTCCCATAGAACGACTGAAGGGTGTTCCCCTCCCCTCCCCCCTTCCCCTAAAATGACTGAAGGTTTCCCCCTTATTCTGGCAATAATTTATTGCCGGAATAAATCACCTTTATTTCCAAAATAATAAAATTTTACCTCAAAATATTTTACCTCAAAAAATGAAAAAATTTTACCTAGAAAATAATGAAATTTCCTTCAAAATTATATCATTTTACCTGCAAAATAATATTTTTTACCTCCATAATAATAAAGTTTTACCTCCAAAAGAATAAAATTTGCAACTCCAAAATAATAGAATTTTTACCTCCAAAATAAAATTTTACCTCGAAAATAATAAAGTTTGTATCTACAAAACAATAATTTCACCTCTATAATATTAATTTTTTACCTCAAAATCAATAAAAAAAAGAATCCTTCAAAATATATTTCTTATAAAATTAAAAAAATATATTAATTTTATTTTCCGAATAAATTACATTTCCCTTAAAAAAAAAAACAGTTACCTTTCAGTAACCAGATAAAGTGTCTTTATTATCTTTAAAATAAATTTATTCAACCTCCAAAATAATCATTTGCTTTCAAAATATTATTTTAGAGCCAAGAAATCTTTAATTTTCTCAAAGAAATAATCAGCTGCCAAAAACACCAATTATTAAAAAAATAAAAAATGTAATTCAAAATATTACATTAATGCAAAATTGACTACAGGATTTTTGAAAAAAAAATTACGAAGACAAAAAAAATATATATATGGTGAGAGAAGGAGAAAAACGAAAGAAAAGAAATAATGGTGGAGTTGGCTTGATAATTCTGAGACACCGGAAAGTTGTTAGTACAGAAGTAATTAGCGTCGAAAATAGCGTGTCGGGGGTAAAGAGCTGGTTGAGACGGTGTGGATTGTTGTTTGTGAAGGATCGATGAGGTCTGGAGTAGCTGTCTCTCTCTCCCTGTCTCTCTCTCCCTGTCTCTCTCTGTCTCTCTCTCTCTCTTTCTCTCTTACAGAGGGTTTAACATGGCTGGGGTAAGGGTTCCTGACTTTATTTACAAGCTAGGAGCTGTTACCTACGTAGAGCTCGTTTGTTATTAGACATACAAACAGGGAACAGGATGGAGTTGGAGCCAACTGTGGGACCAGCGATTTCATTTGATCAACTGATTTTATTTCCTTAATGTCATAATCCTGTACGAACATGTTCCAGACACGAATCATCTGAGGAATAAAGGATCTCAGATGAAGTGATGTTCTAGAGGAGGTGACAATCAGAGTGAAGCTGCTGTTTGCTACCCGTCTTGCTGTTTACAGTCTCTCTCTCTCTTTCTCTCTCTCTCTCTCTCTCTCTCTCTCTCTCTCTCTCTCTCTCTCTCTCTCTCTCTCTCTCTCTCTCTCTCTCTCTCTCTTTCTATGCTCGCTTCCGGGATTAAAGGTGACGTTTCTTTCATTAAACATGTTTAATATAAAAAGATTATTCTCTGACACTTTATTTTCTTTTTTTTTTCTTTTTTTGAGAGAGGGACGGACCAAGGTAAAGGACGCACGCGCGCACACACACACACACACACACACACACACACACACACACACACACACACACACACACGCAACCAAACACCTCACGCATTATGTATGCATAGAGTTTCTGACAATGCATAGCAAATGACAGTAAAATGACGATCCATATCAGCAGAACAAACTAAATAAACTTGCACCGGTGTTGACACCACCATCGCTCCCACATATTGTACCACACACACACACACATGGATTTTTTGGGCAGTATTTTTTTTATCTTCAGAACTGGTTACTGAACGGAAACGGGTTCGGAAGGACCGGTTTCGGAAAGATGATCAGGGCTGGAATGAGGACCGGGGCCGAAACAAAGACTGGGTTCGGAACGAGGACCGGAGCCGAAACAAAGACCGGGTTCGGAAAGAGGACCGGAGCCGAAATAAAGACTGGGTTCAGAACGAGGGCCGGAACTGAAACAAAGACCGGGTTCGGAACGAGAACCAGAGCCGAAATAAAGACTGGGTTCAAAACGAAGGCCGGAACTGAAACAAAGACCGGAGCCGAAACGAAGACTGGAGTCGTAACTTCGATTTGAACAGATTGGTAGAGCTACGAACTTCCACTCTGGAGGGCCTGGTTCGAGCCCTGCATCCACACAATGCCCTGACAGACTCTTACACTCAGAGGTCTGAAAAAATGTCATAAAAAAATCACATAACAGCAGTAGAGAGACTCAGAGTTATGGCAACCTTCAAATTTCAGCCCAAATGTGATCAAATAATTTTCGACAAGGTCCATCATAACAAAATTTGAAAATACAGCGGCATCATCATTCAAAGGAGCTGTAAGAATGCTTTCATTCAAGGAACTGTGCCTACCCTCCCCTTCTTTGGCTCAAACCTGGTAACCTTCTCTTCCCCAGGCGATGTATAACACTTACGGGTTTAGTGCTTACTCATTTTCTCAGTGTGGGTTGGCTTGTACCATTGGCGCACACACACACACACACACACACACACACACACACACACACACACAGACTGGGAATCAATATAGTAAGCACGCCAGTCAAATTTATCAGAGATTCAGGCGGACCAGGAATACATATTTAAATATGAGGAGCGAGGAAAAGGTAAAAACTTGGAAAAACATAAATAATGTACAGGAGGGAGAAAGAATCTTTTATTCAAGTTTGTAAAAAAAAAAAGTAGATGTTAAAGACAAAATAGAGAGAATAAAACACGAGGGGAAAAAATCAAGAAATGGAGGAGGAAATGTGCGAGGAATTAAACAAAAGTTTTAGTGTAAACAAACCATACCACGGGTGGGATAGAACCCTCGATCAGAGAGTTATAAAACTCCAGACCGACGCGCTAGCCACTAGGCCAATAAGATTCGTCCAACTTGTTGGACGAATCTTATTGTAGCCAGATTCGCCCAACTAGATTCAAGATTCGTTCAACTAGTTGGACGAATCTTGTAGCCAGTTGGCCCAGTGACTAGCGCGTCTGTCTGGAGTTTTACGACTCTCTGGTATTGTTTGTTTGCAATCGTGTCATCAAGATTTCGTGAGTCAAAAGTTTTAGTGTGTTTACAGAAGAAGATATTTCAAATGTATCGGATTTTAATCCCATACGAAGGTTATTGATATGACTGAAGAGGAAGTAAAGACATTTCTTATGGAGACTAACAAAAATAATGGGACGTGAAGGACTAGGAACATGGGATTTCAAAACATAAGGGGGACCATCATGCTATCCACTCTGGAATTTTTGGTTTAAGATTTCACTGCAAGATAACATGACTGATAACTGAAAGACAATACACAGTTTGCCAATATTTAAAAAAGAATATTAGATATGGAAGGTTTTTTAAATTATAGGTCAGTTTCAGTAACTTGGGCTGTAGTAAAAATGCTCGAAAAAGTCATTAAGAAAAGTGGATTCAACATTTAGAGAAAAAATAGCATACTGGTATTCACTTCGGGTGTAAAAATGAAAATTCATGCATTTAAAATGCATTAAGTTATGATGACAGAGTTTCAGAAAATGTACACCAAACAAATGAACGGGTGGATCGTATCTAGACCATAAGAATGTTTTTCATAGTTACTCGTGAAAAACTAATTTTAAAATTACAAAACAGAGGAGGAATAAAATACATTACAATGGATAAGAGATTTTTTGTCTGAGAAGAAAATACAGACACAAGAGTGAAAATGAGTGAGTGGGCAGGTGTCACGAGTGGGGTGCCGTAAGGATCTGTACTTGCCCCAACAATGTACTGAATGTACATCATTGATTTATGAGAAGAAGTAAAAAACTATGTGACTGTGATTGCAGATGAAGAAATCTCACGGTATTTATAACAATAATGACTGCAATTTTCCACTAGATGATTTAGATAATGTGAGCAAATAATAAAGAAAACTGATGATGGAATTATACGTAGATAAATGTATGTAGTGGAAATGAGAGAAAAAATCAGTGTGAGAAAATAATGAGAGTAATAGATAGAAACATCTAAGATTTATCAACAAAAAATTATCACTGGAAGATCATATAAACGAAATTTTGAGAAACTCATCTAATACACTAGCAGATTATAAACCTGCTTTTAAACATACAGCAAGAGAAATGTAACAGTCATTTCTATAAACTTGGAAAACGCGGCAGTGGTAAGTGCCGCAAACTATCCAAGCAAAGATAAGTTAGAAACTGTCTTAACAGCGACAAAATGGCCACTAGAGGAAAAAATAAATAGTTACGAGAAAAGATTTAAAATACTGAAGATGTCCACTGTGGGTGACAGAAAGAAATGAGGAGGCATAACTACATATAAGGTCGTCATAATAGGACATGAATGTGTAAATAAAGATTTGTTAGCACCTGCAAGAGGGATAAAGACCAGTTGCAAATTGAGGAAACCGTGGAGTCAAAAGAAAATAGATTCTTTATGAGGGAGAGTGGTTGAGCAGTAGTTTAATTTACAAGTTGAGATGGTATATGTTACAGCTATTTGAAATTAAAAAAAATTATATGTAAAATTTATTGAAGACGGGACACTGAAACGTGATTACACACACACACACACACACACACACACACACACACACACACACGCACACACACACACACACACACACACACACACACACACACACATACACATACACACAAACACACACACACACACACACAAACACACACACACACACACACATACACAAATACACACACACACATACACATACACACACACACACACACACACACAGTAGTGACCAGTGAAGAGGCGGGGCCAGGAGCTATGACTCGATCCCTGCAACCACAACTAGATGAGTACAACTAGGTGAGTGCAACTAGGTGAGTACAACTAGGTGAGTGTAACTAGATGAGTACAACTAGGTGAGTACAACTAGGTGAGTACAACTAGGTGAGTACAACTAGGTGAGTACAACTAGGTGAGTACAACTAGGTGAGTACAACTAGGTGAGTACAACTAGGTGAGTACAACTAGATGAGTACAACTAGGTGAGTGCAACTAGGTAAGTACAACTAGGTGAGTACAACTAGGTGAGCACAACTAGGTAAGTACAACTAGGTGAGTACAACTAGACGAGTACAACTAGGTGAGTACAACTAGGTAAGTACAACTAGGTGAGTACAACTAGGTGAGTACAACTAGGTAAGTACAACTAGGTGAGTACAACTAGGTAAGTACAACTAGGTGAGTACAATTACGTGAGTACAACTAGGTAAGTACAACTAGGTGAGTACAACTAGGTAAGTACAACTATGTGAGTACAACTGAGTACAACTAGGTAAGTACAACTAGGTGAGTACAACTAGGTCAGTACAACTAGGTAAGTACAACTAGGTGAGTATAACTAGGTGAGTACAACTAGGTGGGTAGAACTAGGTAAGTACAACTAGGTACTCACCTAGTTGTACTCACCTAGTTGAGGTTGCAGGGGTCGAGTCCAAGTTCCTGGCCCCGCCTCTTCACTGGTCGCTACTAGGTCACTCTCCCTGAACCATGAGCTTTATCGTACCTCTGCTTAAAGCTATGTATGGATCCTGCCTCCACTACATCGCTTCCCAAACTATTCCACTTCCTGACTACTCTGTGGCTGAAGAAATACTTCCTAACATCCCTTTGATTCATCTGTGTCTTCAGCTTCCAACTGTGTCCCCGTGTTGCTGTGTCCAGTCTCTGGAACATCCTGTCTTTGTCCACCTTGTCAATTCCTCTCAGTATTTTGTAAGTCGTTATCATGTCCCCCCTATCTCTCCTGTAATCCAGTGTCGTCAGGTTGATGTCCCTTAACCTCTCCTCATAGGACATACCTCTTAGCTCTGGCACTAGTCTTGTTGCAAACCTTTGCACTTTCTCTAGTTTCTTTACGTGCTTGGCTAGGTGTGGGTTCCAAACTGGTGCCGCATACTCCAATATGGGCCTAACGTACACGGTGTACAGGGTCCTGAACGATTCCTTATTAAGATGTCGGAATGCTGTTCTGAGGTTTGCTAGGCTCCCATATGCTGCAGCCGTTATTTGGTTGATGTGCGCTTCAGGAGATGTGCCTGGTGTTATACTCACCCCAAGATCTTTTTCCTTGAGTGAGGTTTGTAGTCTCTGGCTCCCTAGACTGTACTCCGTCTGCTGTCTTCTTTGCCCTTCCCCAATCTTCATGACTTTGCACTTGGTGGGATTGAACTTCAGGAGCCAATTGCTAGACCAGGTCTGCAGCTTGTCCAGATCCCTTTGTAGTTCTGCCTGGTCTTCGATCGAGTGAATTCTTCTCATCAACTTCACGTCATCTGCAAACAGGGACACCTCAGAGTCTATTCCTTCCGTCATATCGCTCACAAATACCAGAAACAGCACTGGTCCTAGGACTGACCCCTGTGGGACCCCGCTGGTCACAGGTGCCCACTCTGACACCTCGCCACGTACCATGACTCGCTGCTGTCTTCCTGACAAGTATTCCCTGATCCATTGTAGTGCCTTCCCTGTTATCCCTGCTTGGTATTCCAGTTTTTGCACTAATCTCTTGTGTGGAACTGTGTCAAACGCCTTCTTGCAGTCCAAGAAAATGCAATCCACCCACCCCTCTCTCTCTTGTCTTACTGCTGTCACCATGTAATAGAACTCCAGTAGGTTTGTGACACAGGATTTCCCGTCCCTGAAATCATGTTGGCTGCTGTTGATGAGATCATTCCTTTCTAGGTGTTCCACCACTCTTCTCCTGATAAACTTCTCCATGATTTTGCATACTATACGTGTCAGTGACACTGGTCTGTAGTTTAGTGCTTCATGTCTGTCTCCTGTTTTAAAGATTGGGACTACATTTGCTGTCTTCAATGCCTCAGGCAATCTCCCTGTTTCGATAGATGTATTGAATATTGTTGTTAGGGGTACAAAGAAGAGATGAAACAAGCAACGAAAAGCAATCACGTTTAGTGATATATATTAAATCTGAAGAATATACATTTGTACCATAAATAAACTGGCAACAAGAGGAATATACACTGTGTCATATATATACTGGCAACAAGAGGAATATACACTGTGTCATATATATAGTGGCAACAAGAGGAATATACACTGTGTCACATATATACTGGCAACAAAAGGAATACACACTGTGTCATATATATACTGACAACAAGAGGAATATACACTGTGTCACATATATACTGGCAACAAGAGAAATATACACTGTGCCACATATATACTGGCAACAAGAGGAATATACATTGTGTCATATATATACTGGCAACAAGAGGAATATACACTGCGTCAAATATACACTGGGAACAAGAGGAATATACACTGTGTCATATATATACCGGCAACAAGAGGAATATACACTGTGTCATATATATATATACTATCAACAAGATGAATATACACTGTGTCATATATATACTGGCAACAAGAGGAATATACACTGTGTTACATATATACTGGCAACAAGAGGAATATACACTGTGTTATATATATACTGGCAACAAGAGGAATATACACTGTGTCGTATATATACTGGCAACAAGAGGAATATCCACTGTGTCATATATATACTGGCAACAAGAGGAATATACACTATGTCATATATATACTGGCAACAAGAGAAATATACACTGTGTCGAATATATACTGGCAACAAGAGGAATATCCACTGTGTCATATATATACTGGCAACAAGAGGAATATACACTGTGTCATATATATACTGGCAACAAGAGGAATATACACTGTGCCGTATATATACTGGCAACAAGAGGAATATCCACTTTGTCATATATATACTGGCAACAAGAGGAATATACAATGTGTCATACATATACTGGCAACAAGAGGAATATACACTGTGTCGAATTTATACAGGCAACAAGAGGAATATCCACTGTGTCATATATATACTGGCAACAAGAGGAATATACACTGTGTCATACATATACTGGCAACAAGAGGAATATACAC
>NC_091328.1:13179540-13189540 GCF_038502225.1 Cherax quadricarinatus
AATAGGAATATACACTGTATCACATATGTACTGGCAACAAGAAGAATATTCACTGTGTCACATATATACTGGCAACAAGAGGAATGTACACTGTCACATATATACTGGCAACAAGAGGAATATCCACTGTGTCATATATATATTGGCAACATGAGGAATATCCACTGTGTCATATATATATACTGGCAACAAGAGGAATACACACCCTGTCATACATATACTGGCAACAAGAGGAATATACACTGTGTCATATATATACTGGCAACAAGAGGAATATATACTGTGTCACATATATACTGACAACAAGAGGAATATACACTGTGTCATATATATACTGGCAACAAGAGGAATATACACTGTGTGATATATATACTGGCAACAAGAGGAATGAACAATGTGTCATATGTATACTTGCAACAAGAGGAATATACACTGTGTCACATATATACTGGCAATAAGGGGAAAATACACTGTGTCATATATATATATCCTGGCAACAAGAAGAATATACACTGTGTCACATATATACTGGCAACAAGAGGAATATACACTGTCACATACACTGTGTCATATATATACTGGCAACAAGAGGAATATACACTGTCACATACACTGTGTCATATATATACTGGCAACAAGAGGAATGTATAATGTGTCATATATATACTTGCAACAAGAGGAATATACACTGTGTCACATATATACTGACAACAAGAGGAATATACACTGTGTCATATATATACTGGCAACAAGAGGAATACACACTGTCATATATATACTGGCAACAAGAGGAATATGCACTGTGTCATATAAATACTGGCAACAAGAGGAATATACACTGTGTCATATAGATACTGGCAACAAGAGGAATACACACCGTGTCATACATATACTGGCAACAAGAGGAATATACACTGTGTCACATATATACTTTGTAGATGAATGGTTCAGAGAACCGACATGTTGATAAATTAGACACATATACAACTGTTGGGTATCTTTATTGAGGAAACGTTTCGCCACACAGTGGCTTCATCAGTCCATACGTAGGAGAAACTTGAAGAACAGGAGGAGAATGAGGTAATCAGTCCCTCAACCTTGAGTCGATGTGTTCAGTCCATCGATCTTGAATAGAATACGGCATATCAGCGGAGAAGCAGCTTATAAACCGTATGGCAGGAGAGGTGCAGCAGTCATAGGTGGTGTCACAATTGTTCAATGTGGAAGTAAGTCGTGCCCAAGAATTAGGCAAGCGAAGAATTCCTAAGTATTAAGATCCCAAGAAGTTGTAGTGTCTGACAGATTTGTAGATGAATGGTTCGGAGAACCGACATGTTGATAAATTAGACACATGTGCAACTCTTGGGTATCTTTATTGAGGAAACGTTTCGCCACACAGTGGCTTCATCAGTCCATACACAACGTAGAGAAACACAATACATCACAATATAACACAACACATCATAGCAAAAATACAACACAATATAACAAAACACAGCACATCACAATATAACACAACATAGCACAATATAAAATGATGTAACACATAACATATCACGATATACAACAATATAACACAACATAACACGACATAGAACATTAGAACATAATATTACACTGCATAACTTAGCACAATATAGCATAACATAGCACAATGCAGAACATAAAACAATATAACACAACACAATACAACCCAATATAACACAACGTAGCACAATACAACAGAATTTATAGCACAACACTATGCATCGCCTAACACAAAACAGCGGAACAAAACACAATACAACAAAACACAAGTAAAATAATGAAATATAACACAATACATGACAAAATACAACACAACAATATAACATACTACAATATAACACAATACTATATAACACAATATAACGTAACACAATACAACACAATTCGTTATAACACAATACAACACAATTCGTTATAACACAATACAACACAATTCGTTATAACACAATACAACACAATTCGTTATAACACAATACAACACAATTCGTTATAACACAATACAACACAATTCGTTATAACACAATACAACACAATTCGTTATACTGTCAGATATATCCATGAAAATCTACTCTCAGATATATGAATTAAAAATATACCATCAGATATATTAATTTAAAATATTCCCTCAGATATATTTATTAATATACACTCAGATAAATTTATTAAAATATGCCCTCAGATATATTCATTAAAAATATACCTTCAGGTATATGCGAAGGAAATACAACCTTAAAAAAAACTGTTGTCAACACTGGGCCAAAATTTCAATACGCATCGAGACTTATTTTTCACAATAAGATAAAAACGTACAAATATGTGCTAAAAATATGGTGTCCTGAGCGAAAAATTATAACGCATGAAGAAATGTGAAAAATTGTGAATAGGAAATAGTTGATAGAAGGAAATGATAAGATATGATAACTGTATAAAAGGCTTTGTATGACCCTCCTACGGGTTTAGTGCGTCCTGGTGATATTAAATGTAATTATATTAATCATAATTAATAAAATTTATAATTATAAAATTAAAATTATAATAATGAATAAAATTGATCATAATAATAATGAATAAATTCATAATAATTATTATAATCATAATAATGATAACAGTGAATAAAATTTATAATTAAAAAACGAAAATAATAATAATAATAATATTAAAAGATCATGATTCATAAGCGTAAAGAAGGAAAAAACTGCAAATATCAGAGTGTAAAGGTGCTGGGGTCAGCATAACACGCAGCATATCGCCATAATTCCACATAAATCGTGTAACGGCAGCGGCATCATCAACATCAGCAAACCTCTGAATAACATTCAAGAACCTGAATAAAGAGCCCTTTCAGAACTTCATACACGACGCATGTTTAGCTAATCACTGAGTACGCGGCGCCAACATGGAGCCCACACCTAGTCAGCCACGTGGAGAAACCGGGAAAAGACCCAAAGGTTCGCAACCAGAACTGAGATGAATGTACAGTGAAGAGATGTTTAAGGAAATGAACTTGGAGATCTTAGACAAGAGAAGGACAGGACATGTTTACTACGTTCAAACGTTGACGGGAAATGACAGGAGTGAAAAGGACAGACTGAATTAAAAAGACCAGAATCAAGATGACAGAGATCAACCATGTGAAAGCATGGTGTTATTTTAGTCTCATGTTGGTTGATAGGTAGAATGACTTGTATGAGGCAGTGGTGGAGGCAAACACGTTACACGACTTCAAGATATGATACGCCAGAAGTCAGCGATGATGTCGATCAAAGTGTTCTGGGAGGCTGGACCAGCAGCTAACTCTCCATTCCCACAAACGCAAATCATTGTAACAATGTTGGTAGAATTACCCAGAATATCCTGGGTAAAAGACACAAGTGCAACTAATGTGACACTTTATTGTAGCAACGTTTCGCTCTGCAGGAGCTTTGTCAAGCCTTTAACGGCTCCAAGAGCTTTGTCAAGTCGTAACAGCTTGACAAAGCTCCTGGAGAGCGAAACGTTGCCACGATAAAATACCGCATTAGTTACACTTGTGTCCATTTACCTAACAAATCAATGAGTGCAAATCAGTGAGTACACACACGGGACTCCCCAGGAGACCAAGAACTAGAGCTCAACCCTAACATAGCCAGTACGCGGACTCGCACAAAGGCCAATTATAATTTTATAACATTTAGACAAGCACAATAAAAAAAAATCTTAATTGAAAACGACTTTTAAAAAAAGAAAAACACATTTCAAATTTAAATGTACAATTTTTATCAATTATTCTTCGAGTGAGCGATATACAACGTGGGTTTTTAACGTTTAGTTTTTACTCTGCCTTTGATCGCAATCAAGCTCATGTTCGCATTATTTGATTCTGCTTCAAAAAAAATAAAAGTCGTACAAGTTATATATTATTAACTGTGTAAAAAAAATATAAGAGATTTTGTTGACAAGAGAGCAAAACACACACACACACACACACACCCACACACACATAGTTTGAATAGTTGGAATAGTTTGGGAAGCGATGTAGTGGAGGCAGGATCCATACATAGCTTTAAGCAGAGGTATGATAAAGCTCACGGCTCAGGGAGAGTGACCTAGTAGCGAGCAGTGAAGAGGCGGGGCCAGGAGCTCGGACTCGACCCCCGCAACCTCAACTAGGTGAGTACAACTAGGTGAGTACACACACACACACACATACACACACCCACACACACACACACACACATACACACACACACACACACACACACACACACATACACACACACACACACAAAGGAGGAGAGGTTAAAGGAAATCGACTTGACGACACTGGAGGACAGGAGAGATAGGGGAGATATGATAACAACATATAAAATACCGAGAGGAGTCGACAAGGTGGAGAGAGACAGGATGTTCCAGAGATGGGACACAGCAACAAGGAGTCACAGTTGGAAGTTGAAGACTCAGATGAACCACAGGGATTTTAGGAAGTATTTCTTCAGTCACAGAGTTGTCAGGAAGTTGAATAGTCTGGGTAGTGATGTAGTGGAAGCAGGATCCATACATAGCTTTAAGAAGAGGTATGATAAAGTTCATGGAGCGGGAAGAGTGACCGAGTAGCGGCCAGTGAAGAGGCGGGGCCAGGAGCTGTGAATCGACCCCTGCAACCACAACTAGGTAAATATACACACACACACGCACTTTGGATTTTTTCTAGGATTTCACAAACACCTGAAAAATGGCACATATTGCGTCATATATGTACTATTGTGACAGTGAAGACAATTTTACAACACTTGTCGTTAAACAAGTGAAACATCTGTTTCATTGGCTAATTATAAAATATCTTTCAGATATATGGACGGGAAAATGTTAAGAAAATTGTTTATAACGTATATTAACGTATATTAACGTATATTAATATATGGAATGATGATGTAAAGAGAGTAGTAAGGGAGAAAAAGTTAGCATATGAGAAGTTTTTACAAAGTAGAAGTGATGCAAGGAGGGAAGAGTATATGGAGAAAAAGAGAGAGGTTAAGAGAGTGGTGAAGCAATGTAAAAAGAGAGCAAATGAGAGAGTGGGTGAGATGTTATCAACAAATTTTGTTGAAAATAAGAAAAAGTTTTGGAGTGAGATTAACAAGTTAAGAAAGCCTAGAGAACAAATGGATTTGTCAGTTAAAAATAGGAGAGGAGAGTTATTAAATGGAGAGTTAGAGGTATTGGGAAGATGGAGGGAATATTTTGAGGAATTGTTAAATGTTGATGAAGATAGGGAAGCTGTGATTTCGTGTATAGGGCAAGGAGGAATAACATCTTGTAGGAGTGAGGAAGAGCCAGTTGTGAGTGTGGGGGAAGTTCGTGAGGCAGTAGGTAAAATGAAAGGGGGTAAGGCAGCTGGGATTGATGGGATAAAGATAGAAATGTTAAAAGCAGGTGGGGATATAGTTTTGGAGTGGTTGGTGCAATTATTTAATAAATGTATGGAAGAGGGTAAGGTACCTAGGGATTGGCAGAGAGCATGCATAGTTCCTTTGTATAAAGGCAAAGGGGATAAAAGAGAGTGCAAAAATTATAGGGGGATAAGTCTGTTGAGTATACCTGGTAAAGTGTATGGTAGAGTTATAATTAAAAGAATTAAGAGTAAGACGGAAAATAGGATAGCAGATGAACAAGGAGGCTTTAGGAAAGGTAGGGGGTGTGTGGACCAGGTGTTTACAGTGAAACATATAAGTGAACAGTATTTAGATAAGGCTAAAGAGGTCTTTGTGGCATTTATGGATTTGGAAAAGGCGTATGACAGGGTGGATAGGGGGGCAATGTGGCAGATGTTGAAAGTGTATGGTGTAGGAGGTAGGTTACTGAAAGCAGTGAAGAGTTTTTACGAGGATAGTGAGGCTCAAGTTAGAGTATGTAGGAAAGAGGGAAATTTTTTCCCAGTAAAAGTAGTCCTTAGACAAGGATGTGTGATGTCACCGTGGTTGTTTAATATATTTATAGATGGGGTTGTAAGAGAAGTAAATGCGAGGGTCTTGGCAAGAGGCGTGGAGTTAAAAGATAAAGAATCACACACAAAGTGGGAGTTGTCACAGCTGCTCTTTGCTGATGACACTGTGCTCTTGGGAGATTCTGAAGAGAAGTTGCAGAGATTGGTGGATGAATTTGGTAGGGTGTGCAAAAGAAGAAAATTAAAGGTGAATACAGGAAAGAGTAAGGTTATGAGGATAACAAAAACATTAGGTGATGAAAGATTGAATATCAGATTGGAGGGAGAGAGTATGGAGGAGGTGAACGTATTCAGATATTTGGGAGTGGACGTGTCAGCAGATGGGTCTATGAAAGATGAGGTGAATCATAGAATTGATGAGGGAAAAAGAGTGAGTGGTGCACTTAGGAGTCTGTGGAGACAAAGAACTTTGTCCTTGGAGGCAAAGAGGGGAATGTATGAGAGTATAGTTTTACCAACGCTCTTATATGGGTGTGAAGCATGGGTGATGAATGTTGCAGCGAGGAGAAGGCTGGAGGCAGTGGAGATGTCATGTCTGAGGGCAATGTGTGGTGTGAATATAATGCAGAGAATTCGTAGTTTGGAAGTTAGGAGGAGGTGCGGGATTACCAAAACTGTCCACAGGGCTGAGGAAGGGTTGTTGAGGTGGTTCGGACATGTAGAGAGAATGGAGCGAAACAGAATGACTTCAAGAGTGTATCAGTCTGTAGTGGAAGGAAGGCGGTGTAGGGGTCGGCCTAGGAAAGGTTGGAGGGAGGGGGTAAAGGAGGTTTTGTGTGCGAGGGGCTTGGACTTCCAGCAGGCATGCGTGAGCGTGTTTGATAGGAGTGAATGGAGACAAATGGTTTTTAATACTTGACGTGCTGTTGGAGTGTGAGCAAAGTAACATTTATGAAGGGATTCAGGGAAACCGGCAGGCCGGACTTGAGTCCTGGAGATGGGAAGTACAGTGCCTGCACTCTGAAGGATGGGTGTTAATGTTGCAGTTTAAAAACTGTAGTGTAAAGCACCCTTCTGGCAAGACAGTGATGGAGTGAATGATGGTGAAAGTTTTTCTTTTTCGGGCCACCCTGCCTTGGTGGGAATCGGCCAGTGTGATAATAAAAAATAAATAATTAAGCCAGAACTGATTTTTTTTTTTTACAGATTGATGCATAGGTTTTTTTCATTGACAGTGATATAAAACATTTTAGTCTTCAGATAAGTTAGAAAATGTTCAAAGATGAACTACAAAATGGCTGACAGAGTTGAGCAACCTGAACTGCGACGGAAGGTTGAAAACATTAAAGTTGCCCATGTAGGCTGATAGCAAGAGAACAGATATGGTAACAACATATAAACTCTCGAAATGACATGATAAGTAAAGGACTTCTTATAGGTGCAACAGGGATAACAGACTACAGGAAAGTCCCGCTTATACAGCGGGTGAAAATTATTGTATAGTGAATTATAACCTTTTTTTCACTTTCAAATGCATATAAAAGCCTGATGTTTACACTATCATATATTAAACGAGCAATACAGCTTGGTGAATATATTTATTGTAGGGAGTCTGAATATATGATGATTGGGTATAATTGATAACCGCTGTATTAGCAAAACAGTGTAAAGCTAAGTGCTGTAAAGCGGTGCCTGTCTGTATTGTAAACGGGACACCACGAGCACAGCTCGCTTCTGTTGCTATAAATAAAAAAATCACGCACTTTTACCTCCAGCACCGTCTTGTGGTTAATTCTATTAGAAATCAGGAGAGTCCAATGCAATTCGTAAGAGAAGCTACAAGTTTCGTCAGACATTGGAAATATGTTCTCCGAGAGAGCACGAAACACCAGGACAAGAGAAACAAAAGTGATCAAAACTGGGAAAGAAAGAAATCAGTTTTAAACGGGATCACGAATTGCATGAAAAAGCAACATAGAAAGTTGGACACTTTGTGTTTCCTCAGGCTGAGGACAGCTTACCATACCACGGGCGGAAATGGAACCCACGATCAGAGAGCCTCAAAACTCCAGACCGTCGCGTTAGGACAGCTTGTCTACCTGCTAGTCATGGTATATATGCCGGATACAAAAGAATAACTGCTCTACCTACAAACTTATCACTGACTAATCCCCTACACTGGCTGTTCCGTCACACTTGCTGTTCTACCACACTTGCTGTTCCGTCACACTTGCTGTTCTACCACACTTGATGTTCAATTACGCTTACTGTTCTACCACACTTGCTGTTCCGTCACGCTTGCTGTTCTACCACACTTGATGTTCAACTACACTTGCTGTTCCACCACACTTGCTGTTCTACCACACTTGCTGTTCCACCACACTTGCTGTTCCACCACAATGTCGGTTAGCTGCTGCTGCTGCTCGTCAGTGTGGTGCCCTAGTAAACGGTACATAACTTGTACAAACGCCGACACTCCTTCAGGAGCCACTACCGGGTCACCACAAGGAGAAGACCCGGGCCAGAACCCGTCCTGGCGAACCTTCCTGAATCTGAACCTGTCAGTATGGCAGCAAAATTGTCAAGTTCATCTCTGAGGAGTTTAGAATTTCCTTGAGTTTTCCTTGCTGACCAGAAGAAGAGTTTTATTGGTGAACCTTGACTGTTGTGTTTCATGTGAAGGTTCTACTGTGTGACTTGAACCCTGAGAGACGCGTGAACCTTGACTGTTGTGTTTCATGTGAAGGTTCTACTGTGTGAAATGAACGCTGGGAGACACGAACTGTTGCAACGACAGCAAATTCACACTGTCGCAACGCCCACGGACTCGGACTCTTGCAACACCAAACAAAATAAAATTTCGACGAGAATGCCTTATTTATCCAAACATTGCATGTGTTGCAGGTGAGGCAAAGAACACTGCATGTGTTGCAGGTGAGGCAGAGAACACTGCAACCAACAACAATGCTGCCACTTTGTTTTCAAATCCTGTTTCTACTGTCCTTGTTTCTCAGTGAATATAACGTTGCTGTCTTGTGCAGTTCTAACGTCTGCTGAAAGACTTTTATTAATATCTTCATGAATAATTCAGCGCTTGAGGAATGGGAGACAATCAGGTCTGATGCGAGGAAGGGGAGGGCCATTCCCAGCGAGTGTCAGTGTGATCCAGCACACGCAGGGCTGGGAGTCACCGTGCCAATATTTATGGATAATTACAAAAAGGCACTTAGAACCCAGCAATTCCAGCAGGCCTTTTATTAGGGCAACGTTTCACTCACCATGGTATTACCCGTCATATATGCGTTTTGTACACAAGATTTTTTCCAAGAGTGAATATTTAGTAGATAATGAAAGGAGATTGTTAAAGACCCTTGAACGAACACTTAGGCCATTTTGTTATAGAAACGTGTTGGCCCTGGGAACCTTGTTCACTCCAGAGGTGAACAAAGTTCCCAGAACCCATAACATTTCCATCATAGTGTTGGCTCCAGTGTGTTAAATAAGACACTGATGGGATATTTGGGTTTCTATATTCTGGAAAAGCATCGCCAGCCAGTGACTTCTTTAGACCAATTCAGAGACCGAAGAAGCCAGTGGCTGGCGAAACGTTTCCAGAATCGTCAGTCCACTCGTCAGTGTACTTCAATCTTCACTCCACTCGTTAGTGCACTTCAGTCTTCACTCCACTCGTCAGTGCACTTCAATCTTCACTCCACTCGTCAGTGCACTTCAGTCTTCACTCCACTCGTCAGTACACTTTAATCTTCACTCCACTCGCCAGTGCACTTCAATCTTCACTCCAATCGTCATTACACTTCAATCTTCACTCCATTCGTCAGTACACTTCAATCTTCACTCCATTCGTCATTACACTTCAATCTTCACTCCATTCGTCAGTACACTTCAATCTTCACTCCATTCGTCAGTACACTTCAATCTTCACTCCATTCGTCAGTACACTTCAATCTTCACTCCATTCGTCAGTACACTTCAATCTTCACTCCATTCGTCAGTACACTTCAATCTTCACTCCATTCGTCAGTACACTTC
>NC_091328.1:13194540-13237040 GCF_038502225.1 Cherax quadricarinatus
TGAAGGTAGGAGAGATGTAAGAGAAATGTCAGGAAAGAGATACTAAAGGAAAAGATATTTAAGAAAGAGATATGGAAGGGAAAGAGATAAAAGGGCGAGACATGGAAGGGCGAGAAAGATTGAAGGGAGATAGATGAAAGCAGGAGTAATGGAAGCTAAAGCAATGGTGGGAAGAGAGATAGCTCGGAGATAGATGGTACGAAGAGAGATGAAAGGGAGAGAAATGGAAAGAAGACAGATGGAAGAGAAAGAAAGAGCGAGCGAGCGAGAGAGAGAGAGGGACAGACAGAGACGGAAGGAAGGGAGAGGAAGATGTGCACTGACACAAGAACAAGCGTGAGGGGAAACTTCCTCACTAATGAGAGACATTTGAGAGACTAGTTTTTTAATAGAAGTTGTGAGTCTCTCCTGATTGGCTGCCACAGTCGGGAAATTCTTAGTCTTCCAGCCAATGAGAGACACTCGTGTCATCAACCATCACATCTAATCAGATATTCTCTCCCTGGCAGCATCAATCAGCACAATCAGAAACACACACTGACTAGCAGATAATCAGCAATACCCTCTGACGTCATCAGCGTTCACAGCCAATCACAAATGATTTCCGGTGTCGTTAATCATCCCGAGCATCACAGCCAATGAGGAACTACCTTTGACGTCATCACTTTTAAGAGAATAGGAAGCAATATCAATAATATCTTTTTCTCTCTCTCTCTCTCTCTCTCTCTCTCTCTCTCTCTCTCTCTCTCTCTCTCTCCACATACACGTGTATATATATATATATATATATATATATATATATATATATATATATATATATATATATATATATATATATATATATATGCAAAACATGAGATGAGAGATCACCTGTTTACTGTGATCTTATTGCATATATATATATATATATATATATATATATATATATATATATATATATATATATATATATATATATATATATGCAAAACAACCACTCTGAAAGAATAGAGAAATTCCAAGCGCTTTCGTGACTACTCACATTATCAAGGAACTATGAAAGTAAAGCATCCAAGGAAGCTATATAAGGGGTCTGGCCAACACCTCACTATCAGATCCCACAACGGTTAAACACCTGACGCGCGCCGGTCCAACTGGATAGGTCCTTTGCACAACTCACCAACAAACTATTCTACCCAAGAAAATTTAAAAATTATTATTTGTCCAGTGTATTATTAAATTCTTCAAAAATTCTATTAATTATAAATGGATCTAATTTATATAAACCAAAGGAAATATTCATATTATTGTTAAAACTGCTTTTTATGAAACAAGATTCAATTATATTCCTGTCGACCATGGACTTGCTTGATACTACTTTCTCAACTTTTTGAAAATCAATTGGATGGTTAAAATCTCTTACATGAATAAATAGAGCATTGGAATCTTGTCCAGTTCTAATGCTATATTTATGTTGTTTTAATCTTAGTTCGAGATTTTTACCAGTTTGACCGTAATAAACTTTATCGCAAATTTTACAAGGAATCTTATAGACACATCCATCAGCATTTTGGGGGGAATTCTTTATCAAAAGTTTTTTTACTGTATCAAGATTTTTGAATACAACTTTAATATTAAAAGTCTTAAGAAGAGAAGTCATATCAACCAAGTTTTCATGGTAAGGGAGAACCAACATATTTTTAGTTGAATAAGGCTGGTTGTCCTTTTTTGGATTGTAAAAAGTATTTCTAGCAACTTTAAAAGATTTATCAATTACATTTCTTGGGTATTTTAAATCATTACCTATTTCATAAATTTTGGATATTTCCTCATCTATGAATTCAGGACTACAAATTCGTAAAGCTCTCAAAAGCATTGATGAGAAAACAGACAGTTTGACTCTATCTTGATGCGAGGAATAATAGTGGACATAGGAACAGTTATTTGTAGGTTTTCTGTAAATTTTAAATTTGAATTCATTATTACCCTTAATAATTAAAACATCTAGAAAAGGCAATGAGTTATTTTCTTCAAACTCAACAGTAAAGTTTATAGAATGGGCTAAGCTATTTAATTTTCCAAGGAAATGGTGTATATCTGGAACTGGCAATGGTAAATCATAGTTAACGAGTTCTTCAGATAAGAAACTTAATAAATCATCAACAGGAACTTTCGAAAACAAGGAAGTAACATCAAAACTAACCATGTTAAAATCATTTAAGTCAGTCAAGGAGCTTAATTTATCAACCAAGTCTATGTTGTTTTTAACATTAAAGTTAAAATTTTGCCAACAATGGGGCTCAAAATATCAACAAGCCATTTAGATAATTTATATGAAACTGACCCTATGGAGCTAATAATTGGTCTGACTGGATTCCCTGGTTTGTGTGTTTTTATTAGTCCATACATGTAAGGTAAAGATGGATTAGTGGAAGTAAAAATTCTAACTTTAATGTTAAAAACAACATAGACTTGGTTGATAAATTAAGCTCCTTGACTGACTTAAATGATTTTAACATGGTTAGTTTTGATGTTACTTCCTTGTTTTCGAAAGTTCCTGTTGATGATTTATTAAGTTTCTTATCTGAAGAACTCGTTAACTATGATTTACCATTGTCAGTTCCTACTATCATTAAACTTATTAAACTTTGCATTGTTGATGCAAAATTTGTATTTAATGATAAGTTTTACACTCAGAAGTTTGGTATGGCAATGGGAAATCCTCTTTCACCTGTTCTTAGCAACCTATACATGGAATTTTTTGAAACAAGGTTGCTTAACACAATCCTCCCTAATAGAGCTAAATGGTTTAGATATGTTGATGAAATTTTGTGTCTTATGCCCAAAAATGTAGATATACACCATTTCCTTGGAAAATTAAATAGCTTAGCCCATTCTATAAACTTTACTGTTGAGTTTGAAGAAAATAACTCATTGCCTTTTCTAGATGTTTTAATTATTAAGGGTAATAATGAATTCAAATTTAAAATTTACAGAAAACCTACAAATAACTGTTCCTGTGTCCACTATTATTCCTCGCATCAAGATAGAGTCAAACTGTCTGTTTTCTCATCAATGTTTTTGAGAGCTTTAAGAATTTGTAGTCCTGAGTTCATAGATGAGGAAATATCCAAAATTTATGAAATAGGTAATGATTTAAAATACCCAAGAAATGTAATTGATAAATCTTTTAAAGTTGCTAGAAATACTTTTTACAATCCAAAAAAGGACAACCAGCCTTATTCAACTAAAAATATGTTGGTTCTCCCTTACCATGAAAACTTGGTTGATATGCCTTCTCTTCTTAAGACTTTTAATATTAAAGTTGTATTCAAAAACCTTGATACAGTAAAAAAAACTTTTGATAAAGAATTCCCCCCAAAATGCTGATGGATGTGTCTATAAGATTCCTTGTAAAATTTGCGATAAAGTTTATTACGGTCAAACTGGTAAAAATCTCGAACTAAGATTAAAACAACATAAATATAGCATCAGAACTGGACAATATTCCAATGCTCTATTTATTCATGTAAGAGATTTTAACCATCCAATTGATTTTCAAAAAGTTGAGAAAGTAGTATCAAGCAAGTCCATGGTCGACAGGAATATAATTGAATTTTGTTTCATAAAATGCAGTTTTGACAATAATATGAATATTTCCTTTGGTTTATATAAATTAGATCCATTTATAATTAATAGAATTTGGAAAGAATTTAATAATACACTGGACAAATAATAATTTTTAAATTTTCTTGGGTAGAATAGTTTGTTGGTGAGTTGTGCAAAGGGCCTGTCCAGTTGGGCCGGCGCGCGTCAGGTGTTTAACCGTTGTGGGATCTGATAGTGAGGTGTTGGCCAGACCCCTTATATAGCTTCCTTGGATGCTTTACTTTCATAGTTCCTTGATAATGTGAGTAGTCACGAAAGCGCTTGGAATTTCTCTATTCTTTCAGAGTGGCTGTTTTGCATATTCTGAAATCATCTGTTTACTGTGATCTTATTGCACATATATATATATATATATATATATATATATATATATATATATATATATATATATATATATATATATATATATATATATATATATATATATATAGTAGGTTGGTAGACAGCAACCACCCAGGGAGGTACTACCGTCCTGCCAAGTGAGTGTAAAACGATAGCCTGTAATTGTTTTACATGATGGTAGGATTGCAGGTGTCTTTTGTCTGTCTCATATATATGCAAGATTACAGGCATGTCTTGCTACTTCTACTTACACTTAGGTCACACTACACATACATGTACACGTTTATTTATACACACTCATCTGAGTTTTCTTTGATTTTATCTTAATAGTTCTTGGTCTTATTACTTTTCCTTTTATATCCATGGGGAAGTGGAATAAGAATCTTTCCTCCGTAAGCCATGCGCGTTGTAAAAGTCAACTAAAATGCCGGGAACAATGGGCTAGTAACCCCTTTTCCTGTAAAGATTACTAAAAAGAATAAGAAGAAGAAAATTGTCAAAGTGGGAAGTCTGAATGTGCGTGGATGTTGTGCAAATGATAAGAAAGAGATGATTGTGGATGTTATGAATGAGAAGAAACTGGATGTCCTGGCGTTAAGTGAAACAAAGCTGAAGGGGGTGGGAGAGTTTCAATGGAGAGGAATAAATGGGATTAGGTCAGGGGTTTCAAATAGAGTTAGAGCTAAAGAAGGAGTAGCAATAATGTTGAAGGATAAGCAGGATAGGCAGGAAAAGAGGGACTACAAATGTATAAATTCAAGGAATATGTGGAGTAAAATAAAGATTGGATGTGAAAAGTGGGTTATAGTAAGCGTGTATGCATCTGGAGAAGAGAGAAGTGTAGAGGAGAGAGAGAGATTCTGGGAAATGTTGAGTGAATGCGTGGGGAGTTTTGAATCAAGTGTAAGAGTAATGGTGATTGGGGATTTCAATGCTAAAGTGGGTAAAAAGGTTATGGAGGGAGTAGTAGGTAAATTTGGGGTGCCAGGCGTAAATGTAAATGGGGAGCCTTTAATTGAGCTATGTGTAGAAAGAAATTTGGTAATAAGTAATACATATTTTATGAAAAAGAGGATAAATAAATATACAAGGTATGGTGTAGCACGTATTGAAAGTAGTTTGTTAGATTATGTATTGGTGGATAAAAGGTTGATGGGTAGGCTCCAGGATGTACATGTTTATAGAGGGGCAACTGATATATCGGATCATTATTTAGTTGTAGCTACAGTTAGAGTAAGAGGTAGATGGGAAAAGAGGAAGGTGGCAACAACAAGTAAGAGGGAAGTGAAAGTGTATAAACTAAGGGAGGAGGAAGTTCGGGCGAGATATAAGCGACTATTGGCAGAAAGGTGGGCTAGTGCAAAGATGAGTAGTGGGGGGGTTGAAGAGGGTTGGAATAGTTTTAAAAATGCAGTATTAGAATGTGGGGCAGAAGTTTGTGGTTATAGGAGGGTGGGGGCAGGAGGAAAGAGGAGTGATTGGTGGAATGATGAAGTAAAGGGTGTGATAAAAGAGAAAAAGGTAGCTTACGAGAGGTTTTTACAAAGCAGAAGTGTTATAAGAAGAGCAGAGTATATGGAGAGTAAAAGAAAGGTGAAGAGAGTGGTGAGAGAGTGCAAAAGGAGAGCAGATGAAAGAGTGGGAGAGGCACTGTCAAGAAATTTTAATGAAAATAAGAAAAAAATTTGGAGTGAGTTAAACAAGTTAAGAAAGCCTAATGAAAGTATGGATTTGTTAGTTAAAAACAGAGTAGGGGATTTAGTAGATGGGGAGAGGGAGGTATTAGGTAGATGGCGAGAATATTTTGAGGAACTTTTAAATGTTGAGGAAGAAAGGGAGGCGGTAATTTCATGCACTGGCCAAGGAGGTATACCATCTTTTAGGAGTGAAGAAGAGCAGAATGTAAGTGTGGTGGAGGTACGTGAGGCATTACGTAGAATGAAATGGGGTAAAGCAGCTGGAACTGATGGGATCATGACAGAAATGTTAAAAGCAGGGGGGGATATAGTGTTGGAGTGGTTGGTACTTTTGTTTAATAAATGTATGAAAGAGGGGAAGGTACCTAGGGATTGGCGGAGAGCATGTATAGTCCCTTTATATAAAGGGAAGGGGGACAAAAGAGATTGTAAAAATTATAGAGGAATAAGTTTACTGAGTATACCAGGAAAAGTATACGGTAGGGTTATAATTGAAAGAATTAGAGGTAAGACAGAATGTAGGATTGCGGATGAGCATATATGTGAACAGTATTTAGATAAAGGTAGGGAAGTTTTTATTGCATTTATGGATTTAGAAAAGGCATATGATAGAGTGGATAGAGGAGCAATGTGGCAGATGTTGCAAGTATATGGAATAGGTGGTAAGTTACTAAATGCTGTAAAGAGCTTTTAATGAGGATAGTGAGGCTCAGGTTAGGGTGTGTAGAAGAGAGGGAGAATACTTCCCAGTAAAAGTAGGTCTTAGACAGGGATGTGTAATGTCACCATGGTTGTTTAATATATTTATAGATGAGGTTGTAAAAGAAGTAAATGCTAGGGTGTTCGGGAGAGGGGTGGGATTAAATTATGGGGAATCAAATTCAAAATGGGAATTGACACAGTTACTTTTTGCTGATGATACTGTGCTTATGGGAGATTCTAAAGAAAAATTGCAAAGGTTAGTGGATGAGTTTGAGAATGTGTGTAAAGGTAGATAGTTGAAAGTGAACATAGAAAAGAGTAAGGTTATGAGGGTATCAAATGATTTAGATAAAGAAAAATTGGATATCAAATTGGGGAGGAGGAGTATGGAAGAAGTGAATGTTTTCAGATACTTGGGAGTTGACGTGTCGGCGGATGGATTTATGAAGGATGAGGTTAATCATAGAATTGATGAGGGAAAAAAGGTGAGTGGTGCGTTGAGGTATATGTGTGGAGTCAAGAAACGTTATCTATGGAGGCAAAGAAGGGAATGTATGAAAGTATAGTAGTACCAACATTCTTATATGGATGTGAAGCTTGGGTGGTAAATGCAGCAGCGAGGAGACTGTTGGAGGCAGTGGAGATGTCCTGTCTAAGGGCAATTTGTGGTGTAAATATTATGCAGAAAATTCGGAGTGTGGAAATTAGGAGAAGGTGTGGAGTTAATAAAAGCATTAGTCAGAGGGCAGAAGAGGGGTTGTTGAGGTGGTTTGGTCATTTAGAGAGAATGGATCAAAGTAGAATGACATGGAAAGCATATAAATCTATAGGAGAAGGAAAGAGGGGTAGGGGTCGTCCTCGAAAGGGTTGGAAAGAGGGGGTAAAGGAGGTTTTGTGGGCGAGGGGCTTGGACTTCCAGCAAGCGTGCATGAGCGTGTTAGATAGGAGTGAATGGAGACGAATGATACTTGGGACCTGACGATCTGTTGGAGTGTGAGCAGGGTAATATTTAGTGAAGGGATTCAGGGAAACCGGTTATTTTCATATAGTCGGACTTGAGTCCTGGAAATGGGAAGTACAATGCCTGCACTTTAAAGGAGGGGTTTGGGATATTGGCAGTTTGGAGGGATATGTTGTGTATCTTTATACGTATATGCTTCTAAACTGTTGTATTCTGAGCACCTCTGCAAAAGCAGTGATAATGTGTGAGTGTGGTGAAAGTGTTGAATGATGATGAAAGTATTTTCTTTTTTGGGGATTTTCTTTCTTTTTTGGGTCACCCTGCCTCGGTGGGAGACGGCCGACTTGTTGAAAATATATATATATATATAAATATATATATATATATATATATATATATATATATATATATATATATATATATATATATATATATATATATATATATATATATATATAATGTCGTGCCGAATAGGTAAAACTGGTCACTTAGCAAGAACTCATTTAAAATTAAGTCCTTTCTAAAATTTTCTCTTATACGTTTAAAGATATATTTTTCAGGATGGCCGAGTGGTCTAAGGCGCCAGACTCAAGGTAACTTTCCTTCAGATAGAAGGGTCATGGGCATTCTGGTCCTCTCTGAGGGCGTGGGTTCGAATCCCACTCCTGACAAGAATTTCAGGAGGCCTGGTCACAGACCGGGCCGCGGGGGCGTTGACCCCCGAAACTCTCTCCAGGTAAACTCCAGGTATTGTAAAAATTAATAATTTTGTACCAAAAAACTTTAGAAAACTTACCTAACCTTATTATAACAAGCGCAATTTAATTTAGCCTAATCCATCTAACTATATTTCAAATAAGTTTACAAATTATCAAGGAACAGTTCCTTGATAATGTGAGAAATCACGAAAGGGCTTAAAAGTTCACTATTTATTCACACTGTTCGTCTAGATACACAAATATCCCGCACATAAGATAGTAAAACTTATGACGACGTTTCGGTCCGATTTAGACCACTAAATAATCACACAATATTTCCATACTGTGATACGACATATAGATCCTCCGCTGGATCACAAATGCATTGCAAAAATGTAATTATTATTATGGTTACATGAGTGAATCACATTAAGTTATGCCGCTGAATCTAGATTCAACCCGCACATGGAAGAGGAAAATTACGTTGGGAGGAAACTTAGGAATTATGGACGTTTTAGCAGAGTTAACTCTGCACCGCCCATTGTTGTTAAGAGACGCTCCCAGAGCTCATTAATGAGGCTGGACTCTGCCGACCTCTCACTGTCTCACTATTGTCTCCTCAGCTCTCCGCTTTCTCTCTCTCTCTCTCTCTCTCTCTCTCTCTCTCTCTCTCTCTCTCTCTCTCTCTCTCTCTCTCTCTCTAAACGTAATCCTTCCTCTGTGTTTCAGTCGTTGTTGCTAACATATTTCTCATTAACACCGCTCTGACAAGATTGTTTTCCAAAGGGTGACCCGTCACTGGTTCTCAGGAGTGCTGAACTTCGTACATATGGAATAGTGCCTGCAGCCCTATGGTAGCCCTATGGCAGAGTTATGGCAACCCTATGGCACCCCTATGGCAGACCTATGGCAGCTCTATAGCAATAGCCCGGTAAGTTGTCTTCAGTACACGTGGAGTACTGTTTAGTCCTACAGCAAAATATCCTTTGTAAGCCCCCGGGTTTCTCATTCGCTACCCACCGCTTTATATATATGTATATATATGGGAGAACTCTTGACTCGTCTATGGGTTCGATCCCCACCCGTTCTGTGATTTAGTGGGAGACCTTTTGTTTGTCATTAGCTCACTCCCTAGCGCAGTCTGTCATTTCAATTTTGTTGATCGTTCCAAAAGTGTGTTACACTTAGTGAGAGTTGACCCACCGCAGGGTCAAACCTAACTCAGGTTTACAAGCTGTGAAAATGGTCTAACCTTATCTACCTACTTCCTACTGCCACTATTACTACTACTACTACTACTACTACTACTACTACTAATAATAATAATAATAATAATAATAATAATAATAATAATAATAATAATAATAATAACATTGAGGAGTAACTAAGGTAAACCACTAGACTGTGTCTCATACAGTGGGAGACTTACAATTAAAAATAATTTCTTAATTATTATCACGATATAAATACTAATATTAAGTGGAAACTCGCTTCCAGAGACACAGGAGAAAGAACCTAGAGAGAACTTAAAATTTATTAAGCAATGTCTTGCGTTAAGCAGAAAATCAAACACGGTTAGAAAAAAGTTCCGAGCACAAGATCCACATATCAATAACAACACTGTTCAGTAATAACACTGTTCAGTAATAACACTGATCAGTAATAACACTGTTCTGTAATAACACTGATCAGTAATAACACTGTTCAGTAATAACACTGTTCAATAATAACACTGTTCAGTAATAACACTGTTCAATAATAACACTGTTCAGTAATAACACTGTTCAGTAATAACACTGATCAGTAATAACACTGTTCAGTAATAACACTGTTCAGTAATAACACTGATCAGTAATAACACTGATCAGTAATAACACTGATCAGTAATAACACTGTTCAGTAATAACACTGTTCAGTAATAACACTGTTCAGTAATAACACTGATCAGTAATAACACTGTTCAGTAATAACACTGTTCAGTAATAACACTGTTCAGTAATAACACTGATCAGTAATAACACTGTTCAGTAATAACACTGTTCAGTAATAACACTGTTCAGTAATAACACTGTTCAGTAATAACACTGTTCAATAATAACACTGTTCAATAATAACACTGCTCAGTAATAACACTGTTCAGTAATAACACTGATCAGTAATAACACTGTTCAGTAATAACACTGTTCAGTAATAACACTGTTCAGTAATAACACTGTTCAATAATAACACTGTTCAATAATAACACTGCTCAGTAATAACACTGTTCAGTAATAACACTGATCAGTAATAACACTGTTCAGTAATAACACTGTTCAGTAATAACACTGTTCAGTAATAACACTGTTCAGTAATAACACTGTTCAGTAATAACACTGTTCAGTAATAACACTGTTCAGTAATAACACTGTTCAGTAATAACACTGTTCAATAATAACACTGTTCAATAATAACACTGTTCAATAATAACACTGTTCAATAATAACACTGTTCAATAATAACACTGTTCAATAATAACACTGTTCAATAATAACACTGCTCAGCAATAACACTGTTCAGTAATAACACTGTTCAATAATAACACTGTTCAATAATAACACTGCTCAGTAATAACACTGTTCAATAATAACACTGTTCAATAATAACACTGTTCAATAATAACACTGCTCAGTAATAACACTGTTCAGTAATAACACTGCTCAGCAGTAACACTGTTCAGTAATAACACTGTTCAATAATAACACTGTTCAATAATAACACTGTTCAATAATAACACTGTTCAATAATAACACTGCTCAGCAATAACACTGTTCAGTAATAACACTGTTCAATAATAACACTGTTCAATAATAACACTGTTCAATAATAACACTGCTCAGTAATAACACTGTTCAATAATAACACTGTTCAATAATAACACTGTTCAATAATAACACTGCTCAGTAATAACACTGTTCAGTAATAACACTGTTCAATAATAACACTGTTCAATAATAACACTGCTCAGTAATAACACTGTTCAATAATAACACTTCTCAGTAATAACACTGTTCAATAATAACACTGCTCAGTAATGACACTGTTCAATAATAACACTGCTCAGTAATAACACTGTTCAGTAATAACACTGTTCAATAATAACACTGTTCAATAATAACACTGCTCAGTAATAACACTGTTCAGTAATAACACTGCTCAGTAATAACACTGTTCAATAATAACACTGCTCAGTAATAACACTGTTCAGTAATAACACTGTTCAGTAATAACACTGTTCAATAATAACACTGTTCAATAATAACACTGTTCAATAATAACACTGTTCAATAATAACACTGTTCAATAATAACACTCTTCAATAATAACACTGCTCAGTAATAACACTGTTCAGTAATAACACTGTTCAATAATAAAACTGTTCAATAATAACACTGTTCAATAATAACACTGCTCAGTAATAACACTGTTCAGTAATAACACTGTTCAATAATAACACTGTTCAATAATAACACTGCTCTGTAATAACACTGTTCAGTAATAACACTGTTCAGTAATAACACTGCTCAGTAATAACACTGTTCAGTAATAACACTGTTCAGTAATAACACTGTTCAATAATAACACTGCTCAGTAATAACACTGTTCAGTAATAACACTTCAATAATAACACTGTTCAATAATAACACTGTTCAATAATAACACTGCTCAGTAATAACACTGTTCAGTAATAACACTGTTCAGTAATAACACTGTTCAATAATAACACTGTTCAATAATAACTCTGCTCAGTAATAACACTGTTCAGTAATAACACTGTTCAATAATAACACTGTTCAATAATAACAATGCTCAGTAATAACACTGTTCAGTAATAACCCTGTTCAGTAATAACACTGTTCAATAATAACACTGTTCAGTAATAACACTGTTCAATAATAACACTGCTCAGTAATAACACTGTTCAGTAATAACACTGTTCAGTAATAACACTGTTCAATAATAACACTGTTCAATAATAACACTGCTCAGTAATAACACTGTTCAGTAATAACCCTGTTCAGTAATAACACTGTTCAATAATAACACTGTTCAGTAATAACACTGTTCAATAATAACACTGCTCAGTAATAACACTGTTCAGTAATAACACTGTTCAGTAATAACACTGTTCAGTAATAACACTGTTCAGTAATAACACTGCTCAGTAATAACACTGTTCAGTAATAACACTGTTCAGTAATAACACTGTTCAATAATAACACTGTTCAATAATAACACTGTTCAATAATAACACTGCTCAGTAATAACACTGTTCAGTAATAACACTGTTAAATAATAACACTGTTCAATAATAACACTGTTCAATAATAACACTGCTCAGTAATAACACTGTTCAATAATAACACTGTTCAATAATAACACTGCTCAGTAATAACACTGTTCAGTAATAACACTGTTCAATAATAACACTGTTCAATAATAACACTGCTCAGTAATAACACTGTTCAGTAATAACACTGTTCAATAATAACACTGTTCAATAATAACACTGTTCAATAATAACACTGTTCAATAATAACACTGTTCAATAATAACACTGTTCAATAATAACACTGTTCAATAATAACACTGTTCAATAATAACACTGTTCAATAATAACACTGCTCAGTAGTAACACTGTTCAGTAATAACACTGTTCAATAATAACACTGTTCAATAATAACGCTGTTCAATAATAACACTGCTCAGTAATAACACTGTTCAGTAATAACACTGTTCAATAATAACACTGCTCAGTAGTAACACTGTTCAGTAATAACACTGCTCAGTAATAACACTGTTCAATAATAACACTGCTCAGTAATAACACTGTTCAGTAATAACACTGCTCAGTAATAACACTGTTCAATAATAACACTGTTCAATAATAACACTGTTCAATAATAACACTGCTCAGTAATAACACTGTTCAGTAATAACACTGTTCAGTAATAACACTGTTCAATAATAACACTGTTCAATAATAACACTGTTCAATAATAACACTGTTCAATAATAACGCTGTTCAATAATAACACTGGTCAGTAATAACACTGTTCAGTAATAACACTGTTCAGTAATAACACTGTTCAATAATAACACTGTTCAATAATAACACTGTTCAATAATAACACTGTTCAATAATAACACTGTTCAATAATAACACTGTTCAATAATAACACTGCTCAGTAATAACACTGTTCAGTAATAACACTGTTCAGTAATGACACTTCAATAATAACACTGTTCAATAATAACACTGCTCAGTAATAACACTGTTCAGTAATAACACTGTTCAATAATAACACTGTTCAATAATAACACTGCTCAGTAATAACACTGTTCAGTAATAACACTGTTCAGTAATAACACTGTTCAATAATAACACTGTTTAGTAATAACACTGTTCAATAATAACACTGCTCAGTAATAACACTGCTCAGTAATAACACTGTTCAGTAATAACACTGTTCAGTAATAACACTACTCAGTAATAACACTGTTCAGTAATAACACTGCTCAGTAATAACACTGTTCAGTAATAACACTGTTCAGTAATAACACTGCTCAGTAATAACACTGTTCAGTAATAACACTACTCAGTAATAACACTGTTCAATAATAACACTGCTCAGTAATAACACTGTTCAGTAATAACACTGTTCAGTAATAACACTGTTCAGTAATAACACTGTTCAGTAATAACACTACTCAGTAATAACACTGCTCAGTAATAACACTGTTCAGTAATAACACTGTTCAGTAATAACACTGCTCAGTAATAACACTGTTCAATAATAACACTGTTCAATAATAACACTGCTCAGTAATAACACTGTTCAATAATAACACTGTTCAATAATAACACTGTTCAATAATAACACTGCTCAGTAATAACACTGTTCAATAATAACACTGTTCAATAATAACACTGCTCAGTAATAACACTGTTCAATAATAACACTGCTCAGTAATAACACTGTTCAGTAATAACACTGTTCAGTAATAACACTACTCAGTAATAACACTGTTCAATAATAACACTGTTCAATAATAACACTGTTCAATAATAACACTGCTCAGTAATAACACTGTTCAGTAATAACACTGTTCAGTAATAACACTACTCAGTAATAACACTGTTCAGTAATAACACTGGCCAATAATAACACTGTTCAGTAATAACACTGGTCAATAATAACACTGTTCAGTAATAACACTGTTCAATAATAACACTGCTCAGTAATAACACTGTTCAGTAATAACACTGTTCAATAATAACACTGGTCAATAATAACACTGTTCAGTAATAACACTGTTCAATAATAACACTGCTCAGTAATAACACTGTTCAGTAATAACACTGTTCAATAATAACACTGCTCAGTAATAACACTGTTCAGTAATAACACTGTTCAATAATAACACTGGTCAATAATAACACTGGTCAATAATAACACTGCTCAGTAATAACACTGTTCAATAATAACACTGCTCAGTAATAACACTGTTCAGTAATAACACTGCTTAGTGTTCTTGTCTGACATCATCATAAAATACACTGGTCCAGTTTTTCTTTCCTAATTAAGTAAAATTCATAGAAAAACTTGACAGGGCACAGAGAAGAGCATCACAACTCAAACCATCATTAAGAAAGGAACTACGCGAAGAAAAACCTAAATCACTCCAGTTGCTGGTTTTTTTTTTTTTTGTGTACACAGTTGGTTGTACAGGCTAAGAGCCTGAGCTACAGGTACTGTGAGGCCCCTGGTCTACAGGTACTGGGAGGCCCCTGGTCTACAGGTACTGGGAGGCCCCTGGTCTAGAGGTACTGCGAGGCCCCTGAGCTACAGGTACTGTGAGACCCCTGAGCTACAAGTACTGTGAGGGGCCCCTTCAAGAGATCCACTCTTAAATCTGTCAAAAAATAATCACAACAGTCAACAGTTGATCAAATACGTGATGTATAACTCACTATAATTATAAATTTATAGCAGTAACTGTCAACACTTTTCACTTAATGTCTGGAGGTCCTCCAGCTGGCGGAGGACCCTGGGCTGCAGCACCTGGAGGTCCTCCAGCTGGCGGAGGACCCTGGGCTGCAGCCCCTGGAGGCCCTCCAGCTGGCGGAGGACCCTGGATTGCAGCACCTGGAGGCCCTCCAGCTGACGGAGACCCCCGAACTGCAGTCCCTGGAGGTCCTCCAGCTGGCGGAGGACCCTGGGCTGCAGCCCCTGGAGGTCCTCCAGCTGGCAGGGGACCCTGGGCTGCAGTCCCTGGAGGCCCTCCAGCTGGTGGAGGCCTCAGGGCTGCAACCTCTAAAGCCCATGCCTCAGTCCGTCCCTGGTAAGAGCTGTTATGTCAGCTCATTTAAGAGCCCAGCTCTATCTAACCTCTGAGATGCGACCCACAACAGTGAAATAACACCCAAGTACCTACTTACTGCTAGGCCTATAGGGTCAGCAGGTGTAAGGAAACATGCCCAACGTTTCCACCCGTACCAGGGATCGACTCTCTTGGAGAACATAGATCTCATACAAGTTCGATATACTCATGCATGAAGATCCTATCAAAGCCCAGTACGATTGCACCAGTGGTATGCAACTTCACGGTTTCGAAGTTCAACGGAAGTGCGGAGAACGGTTCTTTTCCCGGGTTGTGTCGCACTGGTAGTCTCCCCGCTGAAGTCGCTACTGCCAGGTGAGTTCAGTCTTTTAAAGACTTCGAGGACGTTCACTTTGCTAGCACAGGATTCTGCTAGTTTATGGTTTCCCTGGGTTGTGGCTACCCGCATCATGCACACTCATGCTTCATATATGCCTCATATACACATCATACATGCCTCATACATAATACATAATGCACACATACATAATACATACCACATACACCATGCACACATCATACATAATACACATCTCATGCATCATACATCATGCACACATCATACATCATGCACACATCATTCATAATACACACCTAATGCATCATACATCATGGACACATCATAATACACATCTCATAAGATGCGTTATGAGAGACAAGCAAAGAGACTCTCCGAAGGTGATGCTTTGATGCCGATGAAGGGATCTTGATCCAAGGAATTGGAGCACTTTTTCCCCTTCTTCGGATCAAATGTCAATACTGTTCGTTCTCCGAGGACAGCATAACCCCTATGGGTTTAGTGCTTCCAATAAATAGCAATAGGAAGGATGGGTAGGGGTTGTCCTAGGAAAGGTTGGAGAAAGGGGGGTAAAGGGGGTTTTGAGTGCTAGGGGCTTGGACATCTAACAGGCTTGAGTGAGTATGTTAGATAAGAGTGGAGGTAAGTGTTTTTTTTTTGTGAGTTGACGAGCTGTTGGAGTGTGAGCACGGTAACATCTCTGAAGGAAGTGAGTGGAAAACCGGTTAGCCAGTCTTGAGCCCTGGAGGTGTGAAGTACAGTACCTGCACTCTGAAGGAGGGGCGAAGAAGTTGTGTCTGTGGTGTCCTCTGTACGGTTGTCAGCATGCTTCTGGCAAGACAGTGATTGAAAGAATGACGGTGAAAGATGTTTCTTTTATTCCGGCTCACCTTACCATGGTAGATGGCCGGCGTCTTATAATAATAATAATAATAATAATAATAATAATAATAATAATAATAATAATAATTCTTTGCTTTCCTCACGTTCTATTATAAGCTATAAGCTGCTCCATACATCAACGTCACACAAACTGCTACTCTCTTTCTATGGGTAATTTATACTGCCATTCATCACCTGGTATAATCATTAAGAATGCCTGAGAATTAATAACTATTTCCTGCAAACACATACTAAATTACTTCCCTTTCACAGGTGCTGCATGACCCCCTGCAGGTTTAGCCCTTCCCCGTGATTATGAGCACTCCACCAGTAAATGACTACTGTTCACTGACACATAAAGTAAGGCTTTTTTACTCTAAATTGATATTTGTCTAAACAAAATGCCTTTTTTTTAAAGTAATTTTTTATTTATTAAAAAAATTATTACGTAGACTAATCAAAGAGATATTAAGTCTCCGGACTCTGACCAACTGTTATTAAGAGAACTAAAAGATGGCAAGTTGGAATACTTTGCATGTATTCTGATAAGTTTGTCTGGATGTATACGTGAGGTATACACATCTTAACATAGATACAATAATATCACAGTAAACAGGTGATATCACAATATGCAAAACAACCATTGTGAAAAAAAGAGTAAACGAAGCGCTCTCGTGATTTCTCACATTATCATAATGTCAGAAATCAAGGAAGCGCGTTGACGTTCACTTTTTTTCACAGTGGTTGTTTTGCATCCCAGTACAGATATGCACTTTGAGTTTGCTTTAATCTCCATGGGTGAACATTTGGGATTAAAGAATAAAAAGGCACAATACCATGACCGGAACAATACGCAAATAACCCGCACATAGGAGAAAGAAACTCTGGGCTGGTGTTGAACAGGTTATATGCAGCTTTAATGATCCTCATGTAGTCGATAGGCTTTAAATCAGATAACCAACAAACTTAGTGAGCGGCTAATTAATCTGTTTAATATATCAGTGCTAACGGGTGTCGTGCCGGAGATGTAGAAGTTGGTTAATGTAATTCTTATCTTCAAATCAGGAGATAAGCCCATACCATCAAATTACCTCCCTAACTTAGTAATAAATTATTAGAAACAATAATAACCGACGTAATAAGCCATCTTGATGAGCAGAATATGTTGAAGGAGTCTCGCCATGGATTCAGAAAGACCGTTCTTGCCCGACACATTTACACACCTTCTTCAGTAAAGTATTCGAGACAGTGAATCATGACAAAGAATACACTGTTGTTTGAGCTTCTTTAAGGCTTTTAATAGTCTCACAGAGAAAATTTAAATAAAGTGGCTGCATGTGGTCAAAGGAAGTCGATAATTTACTTAGGATGGTGAAATCAGAATGGGAACCACTCACAAGCGGCGTTACACAAGGATCAGCTTTGGGCCCCTTGTTTATAATCTACATTAAAGATCTTGATGAGGGAATAAAAGCGACGTGCTTGATTGGTTAGATTACCTGCAGCGATTAGGGGACGGAGAATCGAACCTCCAATCGTGCGTTGAATTTTCCACACGAATTTAGCGCTTCATGGAGCAGAATATTCTTGTTTGAATGTTTTTTCTTGTTTATAAAGCCTGGAGAAAATGACAGCGATTGTAAAGTTTAGAAAATTTCAATGGTTATTTTTCATTCTTGCTCTCTCTCTCTCTCTCTCCTTTGAGAGCAACGCATGCGGTGCATTTCTCACAGCGCGTCTTGAGAAATTTAATACTAACTCAAGCATTGTTCGTGGCCAGCAGCAAGCTGAAAGAAAGCACAGCTCCTGGAAGCACACTCTGCACGCTTATCTGCATTTCATGTGCTGGGGTTGTTGTTGTTGTTGCTGGTATTGGTGTTGGTGCTGGTGTTGATGTTGGTGCTGGTGTTGGTGCTGGTGTTGGTGCTGGTGCTGGTGTTGGTGTTGGTGTTGATGTTGGTGCTGGTGTTGGTGCTGGTGTTGGTGCTGGTGTTGGTGTTGGTGTTGGTGTTGATGTTGGTGCTGGTGTTGGTGCTGGTGTTGGTGCTGGTGTTGGTGTTGGTGTTGATGTTGGTGCTGGTGTTGGTGCTGGTGTTGGTGTTGGTGTTGGTGTTGGTGTTGTTGTTGTTGCTGGTATTGGTGTTGGTGCTGGTGTTGATGTTGGTGCTGGTGTTGGTGCTGGTGTTGATGTTGGTGCTGGTGTTGGTGCTGGTGTTGGTGCTGGTGTTGGTGCTGGTGTTGGTGTTGGTGCTGGTGTTGGTGCTGGTGTTGGTGCTGGTATTGGTGCTGGTGTTGGTGCTGGTGCTGGTGTTGGTGTTGGTGCTGGTGTTGGTGCTGGTGTTGGCGCTGGTGTTGGTGTTGGTGCTGGTGTTGGTGCTGGTGTTGGTGCTGGTGTTGATGCTGGTGTTGGTGCTGGTGTTGGTGCTGGTGTTGGTGCTGGTGTTGGTGTTGGTGCTGGTGTTGGTTTTGGTGCTGGTGTTGGTGTTGGTGCTGGTGTTGGTGTTGGTGCTGGTGTTGGTGCTGGTGTTGGTGTTGGTGCTGGTGTTGGTGCTGGTGTTGGTGCTGGTGTTGGTGCTGGTGTTGGTGCTGGTGTTGGTGCTGGTGTTGGTGTTGGTGCTGGTGTTGGTGCTGGTGTTGATGCTGGTGTTGGTGTTGGTGCTGGTGTTGGTGCTGGTGTTGGTGCTGGTGCTGGTGTTGGTGCTGGTGTGGGTGTTGGTGCTGGTGTTGGTGTTGGTGCTGGTGTGGGTGCTGGTGTTGGTGCTGGTGTTGGTGCTGGTGTTGGTGCTGGTGTTGGTGCTGGTGTTGGTGCTGGTGTTGGTGTTGGTGTTGGTGTTGGTGCTGGTGTTGGTGCTGGTGTTGGTGCTGGTGTTGGTGTTGGTGCTGGTGTTGGTGCTGGTGTTGGTGCTGATGTTGGTGCTGGTGTTGGTGTTGGTGCTGGTGTTGGTGTTGGTGTTGGTGTTGGTGCTGATGTTGGTGTTGGTGTTGGTGCTGGTGTTGGTGCTGGTGTTGGTGCTGGTGTTGGTGCTGGTGTTGGTGTTGGTGCTGATGTTGGTGTTGGTGTTGGTGCTGGTGTTGGTGTTGGTGCTGGTGTTGGTGCTGGTGCTGGTGTTGGTGCTGATGTTGGTGTTGGTGTTGGTGTTGGTGTTGGTGCTGGTGTTGGTGTTGGTGCTGATGTTGGTGCTGGTGTTGGTGCTGGTGTTGGTGTTGGTGCTGGTGTTGGTCCTGGTGTTGGTGTTGGTGTTGGTGCTGGTGTTGGTGCTGGTGTTGGTGCTGGTGTTGGTGTTGGTGCTGGTGTTGGTGTTGGTGCTGATGTTGGTGCTGGTGTTGGTGTTGGTGCTGGTGTTGGTGTTGGTGCTGGTGTTGGTGTTGGTGTTGGTGTTGGTGTTGGTGCTGGTGTTGGTGTTGGTGTTGGTGCTGGTGTTGGTGCTGGTGTTGGTGCTGGTGTTGGTGCTGGTGTTGGTGCTGGTGTTGGTGTTGGTGTTGGTGCTGGTGTTGGTGCTGGTGTTGGTGCTGGTGCTGGTGTTGGTGCTGGTGTTGGTGTTGGTGTTGGTGCTGGTGCTGGTGTTGGTGTTGGTGCTGGTATTGGTGCTGGTGTTGGTGCTGGTGTTGGTGCTGGTGTTGGTGTTGGTGTTGGTGCTGGTGTTGGTGCTGGTGTTGGTGCTGGTGTTGGAGTTGGTGCTGGTGTTGGTGCTGGTGTTGGTGCTGGTGGTGGTGCTGGTGTTGGTGATGGTGTTGGTGCTGGTGTTGGTGCTGGTGTTGGTGTTGGTGCTGGTGTTGGTGCTGGTGTTGGTGCTGATGTTGGTGCTGGTGTTGGTGTTGGTGCTGGTGTTGGTGTTGGTGCTGATGTTGGTGCTGGTGTTGGTGTTGGTGCTGGTGTTGGTGCTGGTGCTGGTGTTGGTGCTGATGTTGGTGCTGGTGTTGGTGTTGGTGTTGGTGCTAGTGTTGGTGTTGGTGCTGATGTTGGTGCTGGTGTTGGTGTTGGTGCTGGTGTTGGTGTTGGTGTTGGTGTTGGTGCTGATGTTGGTGTTGGTGTTGGTGCTGGTGTTGGTGCTGGTGTTGGTGCTGGTGTTGGTGCTGGTGTTGGTGTTGGTGCTGATGTTGGTGTTGGTGTTGGTGCTGGTGTTGGTGTTGGTGCTGGTGTTGGTGCTGGTGCTGGTGTTGGTGCTGATGTTGGTGCTGGTGTTGGTGTTGGTGTTGGTGCTAGTGTTGGTGTTGGTGCTGATGTTGGTGCTGGTGTTGGTGTTGGTGCTGGTGTTGGTGCTGGTGTTGGTGTTGGTGCTGGTGTTGGTGCTGATGTTGGTGCTGGTGCTGATGTTGGTGCTGGTGTTGGTGTTGGTGCTATTGTTGTTGTTGCTGTTATTGGTGTTGATGTTGGTGCTGGTGTTGGTGTTGGTGTTGGTGGTGTTGGTGTTGATGTTGGTGCTGGTGTTGGTGTTGATGTTGGTGTTGATGTTGGTGTTGGTGTTGATGTTGGTGCTGGTGTTGGTGTTGGTGTTGAAGTTGGTGTTGGTGTTGATGTTGGTGTTGGTGTTGGTGTTGGTGTTGATGTTGGTGTTGGTGTTGATGTTGGTGCTGGTGTTGGTGTTGATGTTGGTGTTGATGTTGGTGCTGGTGTTGGTGTTGGTGTTGATGTTGGTGTTGGTGTTGATGTTGGTGCTGGTGTTGGTGTTGATGTTGGTGTTGATGTTGGTGTTGGTGTTGATGTTAGTGTTGGTGTTGATGTTGGTGCTGGTGTTGGTGTTGGTGTTGATGTTGGTGTTGGTGTTGATGTTGGTGTTGGTGTTGATGTTGGTGCTGGTGTTGGTGTTGGTGTTGATGTTGGTGCTGGTGTTGGTGTTGGTGTTGATGTTGGTGCTGGTGTTGATGTTGGTGCTGGTGTTGGTGTTGATGTTGGTGTTGGTGTTGGTGTTGGTGTTGATGTTGGTGTTGGTGTTGATGTTGGTGCTGGTGTTGGTGTTGATGTTGGTGTTGATGTTGGTGCTGGTGTTGGTGTTGATGTTGGTGTTGGTGTTGATGTTGGTGTTGGTGTTGGTGTTGATGTTGGTGTTGACGTTGGTGCTGGTGTTGGTGTTGGTGTTGGTGTTGGTGTTGATGTTGGTGCTGGTGTTGGTGTTGGTGTTGGTGTTGATGTTGGTGTTGGTGTTGGTGTTGATGTTGGTGTTGGTGATGGTGTTGGTGTTGATGTTGGTGTTGGTGTTGTTGGTGCTGGTGTTGGTGTTGATGTTGGTGTTGATGTTGGTGCTGGTGTTGGTGTTGGTGTTGATGTTGGTGTTGGTGTTGATCTTGGTGTTGGTGTTGGTGTTGGTGCTGGTGTTGGTGTTGATGTTGGTGCTGGTGTTGGTGTTGATGTTGGTGTTGATGTTGGTGCTGGTGTTGGTGTTGGTGTTGGTGTTGATGTTGGTGTTGGTGTTGATGTTGGTGTTGGTGTTGGTGCTGGTGTTGGTGTTGATGTTGGAGCTGGTGTTGGAGTTGATGTTGGTGTTGATGTTGGTGCTGGTGTTGGTGTTGGTGTTGATGTTGGTGTTGGTGTTGATGTTGGTGTTGGTGTTGGTGTTGGTGTTGATGTTGGTGTTGGTGTTGATGTTGGTGCTGGTGTTGGTGTTGATGTTGGTGATGTTGGTGTTGGTGTTGATGTTGGTGCTGGTGTTGATGTTGGTGTTAGTGTTGATGTTGGTGTTGGTGTTGATGTTGGTGCTGGTGTTGGTGTTGGTGTTGGTGTTGATGTTGGTGTTGGTGTTGATGTTGGTGTTGATGTTGGTGTTGGTGTTGGTGTTGGTGTTGGTGTTGGTGCTGGTGTTGGTGTTGGTGTTGGTGTTGGTGTTGGTGTTGGTGTTGGTGCTGGTGTTGGTGTTGGTGTTGGTGTTGGTGTTGATGTTGGTGTTGGTGTTGATGTTGGTGCTGGTGTTGATGTTGGTGCTGGTGTTGATGTTGGTGCTGGTGTTGGTGTTGATGTTGGTGTTGGTGTTGATGTTGATGTTGGTGTTGATGTTGGTGCTGGTGTTGATGTTGGTGTTGGTGTTGATGTTGGTGTTGGTGCTGGTGTTGATGTTGTTGCTGTTATTGGTGTTGATGTTGGTGCTGGTGTTGGTGTTGGTGTTGGTGTTGGTGTTGGTGTTGATGTTGGTGTTGGTGTTGGTGCTGGTGTTGGTGTTTATGTTGGTGTTGGTGCTGGTGTTGATGTTGGTGTTGGTGTTGATGCTGGTGTTGGTGTTGGTGTTGCTGTTGGTGTTGGTGTTGATGTTGGTGTTGGTGCTGGTGTTGGTGTTGATGTTGGTGTTGGTGTTGATGTTGGTGCTGGTGTTGGTGTTGGTGTTGGTGCTGGTGTTGATGTTGGTGCTGGTGTTGATGTTGGTGTTGGTGTTGGTGTTGATGTTGGTGCTGGTGTTGGTGTTGGTGTTGCTGTTGGTGTTGCTGTTGTTGTTGGTGCTGGTGTTGGTGCTGGTGTTGGTGTTGGTGTTGATGTTGGTGTTGGTGTTGGTGCTGGTGTTGGTGTTGATGGTGCTGGTGTTGATGTTGGTGTTGGTGTTGGTGTTGGTGCTGGTGTTAGTGTTGGTGTTGGTGTTGGTGCTGGTGCTGGTGTTGATGTTGGTGCTGGTGTTGATGTTGGTGCTGTTGTTGGTGTTGGTGCTGGTGTTGGTGTTGGTGCTGGTGTTGGTGTTGGTGCTGGTGTTGGTGTTGGTGCTGGTGTTGATGTTTGTGCTGGTGTTGGTGTTGGTGTTGATGTTGGTGCTGGTGTTGATGTTCGTGCTGGTGTTGGTGTTGATGTTGGTGTTGGTGTTGGTGTTGATGTTGGTGTTGGTGTTGATGTTGGTGCTGGTGTTGGTGTTGATGTTGGTGTTGATGTTGGTGCTGGTGTTGGTGTTGATGTTGGTGTTGGTGTTGATGTTGGTGTTGGTGTTGGTGTTGATGTTGGTGTTGACGTTGGTGCTGGTGTTGGTGTTGGTGTTGATGTTGGTGCTGGTGTTGGTGTTGGTGTTGGTGTTGATGTTGGTGTTGGTGTTGATGTTGGTGTTGGTGTTGGTGTTGATGTTGGTGTTGGTGTTGATGTTGGTGCTGGTGTTGGTGTTGATGTTGGTGTTGATGTTGGTGCTGGTGTTTGTGTTGGTGTTGATGTTGGTGTTGGTGTTGATCTTGGTGTTGGTGTTGGTGTTGGTGCTGGTGTTGGTGTTGATGTTGGTGCTGGTGTTGGTGTTGATGTTGGTGTTGATGTTGGTGGTGGTGTTGGTGTTGGTGTTGGTGTTGATGTTGGTGTTGGTGTTGATGTTGGTGTTGGTGTTGGTGTTGGTGCTGGTGTTGGTGTTGATGTTGGTGCTGGTGTTGGAGTTGATGTTGGTGTTGATGTTGGTGCTGGTGTTGGTGTTGGTGTTGATGTTGGTGTTGGTGTTGATGTTAGTGTTGGTGTTGGTGTTGATGTTGGTGTTGGTGTTGATGTTGGTGCTGGTGTTGGTGTTGATGTTGGTGATGTTGGTGTTGGTGTTGATGTTGGTGCTGGTGTTGATGTTGGTGTTAGTGTTGATGTTGGTGTTGGTGTTGATGTTGGTGCTGGTGTTGGTGTTGGTGTTGGTGTTGGTGTTGATGTTGGTGTTGGTGTTGATGTTGGTGTTGGTGTTGATGTTGGTGTTGGTGTTGGTGTTGGTGTTGGTGTTGGTGTTGATGTTGGTGCTGGTGTTGGTGTTGATGTTGGTGTTGGTGTTGGTGTTGGTGTTGGTGCTGGTGTTGGTGCTGGTGTTGGTGTTGGTGTTGATGTTGGTGTTGGTGTTGATGTTGGTGCTGGTGTTGATGTTGGTGCTGGTGTTGATGTTGGTGCTGGTGTTGGTGTTGATGTTGGTGTTGGTGTTGGTGTTGATGTTGGTGTTGATGTTGGTGCTGGTGTTGATGTTGGTGTTGGTGTTGATGTTGGTGTTGGTGCTGGTGTTGGTGCTGGTGTTGGTGTTGGTGTTGGTGTTGGTGTTGCTGTTGGTGCTGGTGTTGATGTTGTTGCTGTTATTGGTGTTGATGTTGGTGCTGGTGTTGGTGTTGGTGTTGATGTTGGTGTTGGTGTTGGTGTTGGTGTTGGTGCTGGTGTTGGTGTTGATGTTGGTGTTGGTGCTGGTGTTGATGTTGGTGTTGGTGTTGGTGCTGGTGTTGGTGTTGGTGTTGCTGTTGGTGTTGGTGTTGATGTTGGTGTTGGTGCTGGTGCTGGTGTTGGTGTTGATGTTGGTGTTGGTGTTGATGTTGGTGCTGGTGTTGGTGTTGGTGTTGGTGTTGGTGCTGGTGTTGATGTTGGTGCTGGTGTTGATGTTGGTGTTGGTGTTGGTGTTGATGTTGGTGCTGGTGTTGGTATTGGTGTTGCTGTTGGTGTTGGTGTTGTTGTTGGTGCTGGTGTTGGTGCTGGTGTTGGTGTTGATGTTGGTGTTGGTGTTGGTGTTGGTGCTGGTGTTGGTGTTGGTGTTGATGTTGGTGCTGGTGTTGATGTTGGTGTTGGTGTTGGTGTTGGTGCTGGTGTTAGTGTTGGTGTTGGTGTTGGTGCTGGTGCTGGTGTTGATGTTGGTGCTGGTGTTGATGTTGGTGCTGTTGTTGGTGTTGGTGCTGGTGTTGGTGTTGGTGCTGGTGTTGGTGTTGGTGTTGGTGCTGGTGTTGGTGTTGGTGTTGGTGCTGGTGTTGATGTTGGTGCTGGTGTTGGTGTTGGAGTTGGTGCTGGTGTTGGTGTTGGTGTTGGTGCTGGTGTTGGTGTTGGTGCTGGTGCTGGTGTTGGTGTTGGTGCTGGTGTTGGTGTTGGTGTTGGTGTTAGTGCTGGTGTTGGTGTTGGTGCTGGTGCTGGTGTTGGTGTTGGTGTTGGTGCTGGTGTTGATGTTGGTGCTGGTGTTGGTGTTGGTGCTGGTGTGGGTGTTGGTGCTGGTGTTGGTGTTGGTGTTGGTGCTGGTGTTGGTGCTGGTGTTGGTGCTGATGTTGGTGCTGGTGTTGGTGTTGGTGTTGGTGCTGATGTTGGTGCTGGTGTTGGTGCTGGTGTTGGTGCTGGTGTTGGTGCTGGTGTTGGTGCTGGTGTTGGTGCTGATGTTGGTGCTGGTGTTGGTGCTGGTGTTGGTGTTGGTGCTGGTGTTGGTGCTGGTGCTGGTGTTGGTGCTGATGTTGGTGTTGGTGTTGGTGTTGGTGCTGGTGTTGGTGTTGGTGCTGATGTTGGTGCTGGTGTTGGTGCTGGTGTTGGTGCTGGTGTTGGTGCTGGTGTTGGTGCTGGTGTTGGTGTTGGTGTTATTGTTGGTGCTGGTGTTGGTGCTGGTGTTGGTGCTGGTGATGGTGTTGGTGCTGATGTTGGTGCTGGTGTTGGTGTTGGTGCTGGTGTTGGTGTTGGTGCTGGTGTTGGTGTTGGTGCTGGTGTTGGTGTTGGTGCTGGTGTTGGTGTTGGTGTTGGTGCTGGTGTTGGTGCTGGTGTTGGTGCTGGTGTTGGTGCTGGTGCTGGTGTTGGTGTTGGTGTTGGTGCTGGTGTTGGTGTTGGTGCTGGTGCTGGTGTTGGTGTTAAGGTTGGTGTTGGTGCTGGTGCTGGTGTTGGTGCTGGTGTTGGTGCTGGTGTTGGTGCTGGTGTTGGTGTTGGTGTTGGTGCTGGTGTTGGTGCTGGTGTTGGAGTTGGTGCTGGTGTTGGTGCTGGTGTTGGTGCTGGTGGTGGTGCTGGTGTTGGTGATGGTGTTGGTGCTGGTGTTGGTGCTGGTGTTGGTGTTGGTGCTGGTGTTGGTGCTGGTGCTGGTGTTGGTGCTGGTGTTGGTGTTGGTGCTGGTGTTGGTTTTGGTGCTGATGTTGGTGCTGGTGTTGGTGTTGGTGCTGGTGTTGGTGCTGGTGTTGGTGTTGGTGCTGATGTTGATGCTGGTGTTGGTGTTGGTGTTGGTGCTAGTGTTGGTGTTGGTGCTGATGTTGGTGCTGGTGTTGGTGTTGGTGCTGGTGTTGGTGCTGGTGTTGGTGTTGGTGCTGGTGTTGGTGCTGATGTTGGTGCTGGTGCTGATGTTGGTGCTGGTGTTGGTGTTGGTGCTGGTGTTGTTGTTGCTGTTATTGGTGTTGATGTTGGTGCTGGTGTTGGTGTTGGTGTTGGTGTTGGTGTTGATGTTGGTGCTGGTGTTGGTGTTGATGTTGGTGTTGATGTTGGTGTTGGTGTTGATGTTGGTGCTGGTGTTGGTGTTGGTGTTGGTGTTGAAGTTGGTGTTGATGTTGATGTTGGTGTTGGTGTTGGTGTTGATGTTGGTGTTGGTGTTGATGTTGGTGTTGGTGTTGGTGTTGATGTTGGTGTTGATGTTGGTGCTGGTGTTGGTGTTGGTGTTGATGTTGGTGTTGGTGTTGATGTTGGTGCTGGTGTTGGTGTTGATGTTGGTGTTGATGTTGGTGTTGGTGTTGATGTTGGTGTTGGTGTTGATGTTGGTGCTGGTGTTGGTGTTGGTGTTGATGTTGGTGTTGGTGTTGATGTTGGTGTTGGTGTTGATGTTGGTGCTGGTGTTGGTGTTGGTGTTGATGTAGGTGCTGGTCTTGATGTTGGTGCTGGTGTTGGTGTTGATGTTGGTGTTGGTGTTGGTGTTGGTGTTGATGTTGGTGTTGGTGTTGATGTTGGTGCTGGTGTTGGTGTTGGTGTTGATGTTGGTGTTGATGTTGGTGCTGGTGTTGGTGTTGGTGTTGGTGTTGATGTTGGTGTTGGTGTTGATGTTGGTGTTGGTGTTGGTGTTGGTGTTGGTGTTGATGTTGGTGTTGGTGTTGGTGTTGGTGTTGATGTTAGTGCTGGTGTTGGTGTTGATGTTGGTGTTGATGTTGGTGCTGGTGTTGGTGTTGGTGTTGGTGTTGATGTTGGTGTAGGTGTTGATGTTGGTGTTGGTGTTGGTGTTTGTGTTGATGTTGGTGCTGGTGTTGGTGTTGATGTTGGTGTTGATGTTGGTGCTGGTGTTGGTGTTGGTGTTGATGTTGGTGTTGGTGTTGATCTTGGTGTTGGTGTTGGTGTTTATGTTGGTGTTGATGTTGGTGCTGGTGTTGGTGTTGGTGTTGATGTTGGTGTTGGTGTTGATGTTGGTGTTGGTGTTGATGTTGGTGTTGGTGTTGATGTTGGTGTTGGTGTTGGTGTTGGTGCTGGTGTTGGTGTTGATGTTGGTGCTGGTGTTGGTGTTGATGTTGGTGTTGATGTTGGTGCTGGTGTTGGTGTTGGTGTTGATGTTGGTGTTGGTGTTGATGTTGGTGTTGGAGTTGGTGTTGATGTTGGTGTTGATGTTGGTGTTGGTGTTGATGTTGGTGCTGGTGTTGATGTTGGTGTTAGTGTTGATGTTGGTGTTGGTGTTGATGTTGGTGCTGGTGTTGGTGTTGGTGTTGGTGTTGGTGCTGGTGTTGGTGCTGGTGTTGGTGTTGGTGTTGATGTTGGTGTTGGTGTTGATGTTGGTGTTGGTGTTGGTGCTGGTGTTGGTGCTGGTGTTGGTGTTGGTGTTGATGTTGGTGTTGGTGTTGATGTTGGTGCTGGTGTTGATGTTGGTGCTGGTGTTGATGTTGGTGCTGGTGTTGGTGTTGGTGTTGATGTAGGTGCTGGTCTTGATGTTGGTGCTGGTGTTGGTGTTGATGTTGGTGTTGGTGTTTGTGTTGATGTTGGTGTTGATGTTGGTGCTGGAGTTGATGTTGGTGTTGGTGTTGATGTTGGTGTTGGTGCTGGTGTTGGTGCTGGTGTTGGTGTTGGTGTTGGTGTTGATGTTGGTGCTGGTGTTGATGTTGTTGCTGTTATTGGTGTTGATGTTGGTGCTGGTGTTGGTGTTGGTGTTGATGTTGGTGTTGGTGTTGGTGTTGATGTTGGTGTTGGTGTTGGTGCTGGTGTTGGTGTTGATGTTGGTGTTGGTGCTGGTGTTGATGTTGGTGTTTGTGTTGGTGCTGGTGTTGGTGTTGGTGTTGTTGTTGGTGTTGGTGTTGATGTTGGTGTTGGTGTTGGTGCTGGTGTTGGTGTTGGTGTTGTTGTTGGTGTTGGTGTTGATGTTGGTGTTGGTGTTGGTGCTGGTGTTGGTGTTGATGTTGGTGTTGGTGTTGATGTTGGTGTTGGTGTTGGTGTTGGTGCTGGTGTTGATGTTGGTGCTGGTGTTGATGTTGGTGTTGGTGTTGGTGTTGATGTTGGTGCTGGTGTTGGTGTTGGTCTTGCTGTTGGTGTTGGTGTTGGTGTTGGTGCTGGTGCTGGTGTTGGTGTTGGTGTTGATGTTGGTGTTGGTGCTGGTGTTGGTGCTGGTGTTGGTGTTGGTGTTGATGTTGGTGTTGGTGTTGGTGTTGGTGTTGATGTTGGTGTTGGTGCTGGTGTTGGTGTTGGTGTTGGTGTTGGTGCTGGTGTTGGTGTTGGTGCTGGTGTTGGTGTTGGTGTTGGTGTTGGTGTTGGTGCTGGTGTTGGTGTTGGTGTTGGTGTTGGTGTTGGTGTTGGTGTTGGTGCTGGTGTTGGTGTTGGTGTTGGTGTTGGTGTTGGTGTTGGTGTTGGTGTTGGTGTTGGTGCTGGTGTTGGTGTTGGTGTTGGTGTTGGTGTTGGTGTTGGTGCTGGTGTTGGTGTTGGTGTTGGTGTTGGTGTTGGTGTTGGTGCTGGTGTTGGTGTTGGTGTTGGTGCTGGTGTTGGTGTTGGTGTTGGTGTTGGTGTAGGTGTTGGTGTGTGTGTTGGTGTAGGTGTTGGTGTGTGGGTGCTGGTGTAGGTGTTGGTGTAGGTGGTGGTGTAGGTGTTGGTGTTGGTGTTGGTGTTGGTGTTGGTGTTGGTGTTGGTGTTGGTGCTGGTGTTGGTGTTGGTGCTGGTGTTGGTGCTGGTGCTGGTGTTGGTGTTGGTGTTGGTGCTGGTGTTGGTGTTGGTGTTGGTGTTGGTGTTGGTGCTGGTGTTGGTGTTGGTGTTGGTGCTGGTGTTGGTGCTGGTGTTGGTGTTGGTGTTGGTGTTGGTGTTGGTGTTGGTGTTGGTGTTGGTGTTGGTGTTGGTGCTGGTGCTGGTGTTGGTGTTGGTGCTGGTGCTGGTGTTGGTGTTGGTGTTGGTGTTGGTGTTGGTGTTGGTGCTGGTGTTGGTGTTGGTGTTGGTGTTGGTGTTGGTGCTGGTGTTGGTGTTGGTGTTGGTGTTGGTGTTGGTGCTGGTGTTGGTGTTGGTGTTGGTGCTGGTGTTGGTGTTGGTGTTGGTGTTGGTGTTGGTGTTGGTGTTGGTGCTGGTGTTGGTGTTGGTGCTGGTGTTGGTGTTGGTGCTGGTGTTGGTTTTGGTGTTGGTGTTGGTGCTGGTGTTGGTGTTGGTGTTGGTGCTGGTGTTGGTGTTGGTGTTGGGGTTGGTGTTGGTGCTGGTGTTGGTGTTGGTGCTGGTGTTGGTGTTGGTGCTGGTGTTGGTGCTGGTGTTGATGGTGGTGTTGATGTTGGTGCTGGTGTTGGTGTTGGTGTTGGTGTTGAAGTTGGTGTTGATGTTGATGTTGGTGTTGGTGTTGGTGTTGGTGTTGATGTTGGTGTTGGTGTTGATGTTGGTGCTGGTGTTGGTGTTGATGTTGGTGTTGATGTTGGTGCTGGTGTTGGTGTTGGTGTTGATGTTGGTGTTGGTGTTGATGTTGGTGCTGGTGTTGGTGTTGATGTTGGTGTTGATGTTGGTGTTGGTGTTGATGTTGGTGTTGGTGTTGATGTTGGTGCTGGTGTTGGTGTTGGTGTTGATGTTGGTGTTGGTGTTGATGTTGGTGTTGGTGTTGATGTTGGTGCTGGTGTTGGTGTTGGTGTTGATGTAGGTGCTGGTCTTGATGTTGGTGCTGGTGTTGGTGTTGATGTTGGTGTTGGTGTTGGTGTTGGTGTTGATGTTGGTGTTGGTGTTGATGTTGGTGCTGGTGTTGGTGTTGGTGTTGATGTTGGTGTTGATGTTGGTGCTGGTGTTGGTGTTGGTGTTGGTGTTGATGTTGGTGTTGGTGTTGATGTTGGTGTTGGTGTTGGTGTTGGTGTTGGTGTTGATGTTGGTGTTGGTGTTGGTGTTGGTGTTGATGTTAGTGCTGGTGTTGGTGTTGATGTTGGTGTTGATGTTGGTGCTGGTGTTGGTGTTGGTGTTGGTGTTGATGTTGGTGTAGGTGTTGATGTTGGTGTTGGTGTTGGTGTTGGTGTTGATGTTGGTGTTGGTGTTGGTGTTGATGTTGGTGTTTGTGTTGATGTTGGTGCTGGTGTTGGTGTTGATGTTGGTGTTGATGTTGGTGCTGGTGTTGGTGTTGGTGTTGATGTTGGTGTTGGTGTTGATCTTGGTGTTGGTGTTGGTGTTTATGTTGGTGTTGATGTTGGTGCTGGTGTTGGTGTTGGTGTTGGTGTTGATGTTGGTGTTGGTGTTGATGTTGGTGTTGGTGTTGATGTTGGTGTTGGTGTTGATGTTGGTGTTGGTGTTGGTGTTGGTGCTGGTGTTGGTGTTGATGTTGGTGCTGGTGTTGGTGTTGATGTTGGTGTTGATGTTGGTGCTGGTGTTGGTGTTGGTGTTGATGTTAGTGTTGGTGTTGATGTTGGTGTTGGAGTTGGTGTTGATGTTGGTGTTGATGTTGGTGTTGGTGTTGATGTTGGTGCTGGTGTTGATGTTGGTGTTAGTGTTGATGTTGGTGTTGGTGTTGATGTTGGTGCTGGTGTTGGTGTTGGTGTTGGTGTTGGTGTTGGTATTGATGTTGGTGTTGGTGTTGATGTTGGTGTTGGTGTTGATGTTGGTGTTGGTGTTGGTGTTGGTGTTGGTGTTGATGTTGGTGTTGGTGTTGGTGTTGGTGTTGGTGTTGGTGCTGGTGTTGGTGCTGGTGTTGGTGTTGATGTTGATGTTGGTGTTGGTGTTGATGTTGGTGCTGGTGTTGATGTTGGTGCTGGTGTTGATGTTGGTGCTGGTGTTGGTGTTGATGTTGGTGTTGGTGTTTGTGTTGATGTTGGTGTTGATGTTGGTGCTGGAGTTGATGTTGGTGTTGGTGTTGATGTTGGTGTTGGTGTTGGTGCTGGTGTTGGTGCTGGTGTTGGTGTTGGTGTTGGTGTTGATGTTGGTGCTGGTGTTGATGTTGTTGCTGTTATTGGTGTTGATGTTGGTGCTGGTGTTGGTGTTGGTGTTGATGTTGGTGTTGGTGTTGGTGTTGATGTTGGTGTAGGTGTTGGTGCTGGTGTTGGTGTTGATGTTGGTGTTGGTGCTGGTGTTGATGTTGATGTTGGTGTTGGTGCTGGTGTTGGTGTTGGTGTTGTTGTTGGTGTTGGTGTTGATGTTGGTGTTGGTGTTGGTGCTGGTGTTGGTGTTGATGTTGGTGTTGGTGTTGATGTTGGTGTTGGTGTTGGTGTTGGTGTTGGTGCTGGTGTTGATGTTGGTGCTGGTGTTGATGTTGGTGTTGGTGTTGGTGTTGATGTTGGTGCTGGTGTTGGTGTTGGTCTTGCTGTTGGTGTTGGTGTTGGTGTTGGTGCTGGTGCTGGTGTTGGTGTTGGTGTTGGTGTTGGTGTTGGTGCTGGTGTTGGTGCTGGTGTTGGTGTTGGTGTTGGTGTTGGTGTTGGTGTTGGTGTTGGTGTTGGTGTTGGTGTTGGTGTTGGTGCTGGTGTTGGTGTTGGTGTTGGTGTTGGTGTTGGTGCTGGTGTTGGTGTTGGTGCTGGTGTTGATGTTGGTGCTGGTGTTGATGTTGGTGCTGGTGTTGGTGTTGGTGTTGGTGTTGGTGCTGGTGTTGGTGTTGGTGCTGGTGTTGATGTTGGTGCTGGTGTTGATGTTGGTGCTGGTGTTGGTGTTGGTGTTGGTGCTGGTGTTGGTGTTGGTGCTGGTGTTGGTGTTGGTGTTGGTGCTGGTGTTGGTGTTGGTGTTGGTGCTGGTGTTGATGTTGGTGCTGGTGTTGGTGTTGGTGTTGGTGCTGGTGTTGGTGTTGGTGTTGGTGCTGGTGTTGGTGTTGGTGTTGGTGCTGGTGCTGGTGTTGGTGTTGGTGTTGGTGCTGGTGTTGGTGTTGGTGCTGGTGTTGGTGTTGGTGCTGGTGCTGGTGTTGGTGCTGGTGTTGATGTTGGTGCTGGTGTTGGTGTTGGTGTTGGTGCTGGTGTTGGTGTTGGTGCTGGTGTTGGTGTTGGTGCTGGTGTTGGTGCTGGTGCTGGTGTTGGTTTTGGTGTTGGTGCTGGTGTTGGTGTTGGTGCTGGTGTTGGTGTTGGTGTTGGTGCTGGTGTTGGTGTTGGTGTTGGTGCTGGTGTTGGTGCTGGTGTTGGTGTTGGTGCTGGTGTTGGTGTTGGTGCTGGTGTTGGTGTTGGTGCTGGTGTTGGTGTTGGTGCTGGTGCTGGTGTTGGTGTTGGTGCTGGTGTTTTTGCCGGTGTTGGTGTTGGTGCTGGTGTTGGTGTTGGTGTTGGTGCTGGTGTTGGTGTTGGTGCTGGTGTTGGTGTTGGTGTTGGTGCTGGTGTTGGTGTTGGTGCTGGTGTTGGTGTTGGTGCTGGTGTTGGTGTTGGTGTTGGTGCTGGTGTTGGTGTTGGTGTTGGTGTTGGTGGTGGTGTTGGTGTTGGTGCTGGTGTTGGTCTTGGTGCTGGTGTTGGTGTTGGTGCTGGTGTTGGTTTTGGTGTTGGTGTTGGTGCTGGTGTTGGTGTTGGTGTTGGTGCTGGTGTTGGTGTTGGTGTTGGGGTTGGTGTTGGTGCTGGTGTTGGTGTTGGTGCTGGTGTTGGTGTTGGTGCTGGTGTTGGTGCTGGTGTTGATATTGGTGCTGGTGTTGTTGTTGCTGTTATTGGTGTTGATGTTGGTGCTGGTGTTGGTGTTGGTGCTGGTGTTGGTGCTGGTGTTGGTGCTGGTGTTGGTGCTGGTGTTGTTGTTGCTGTTATTGGTGTTGATGTTGGTGCTGGTGTTGGTGCTGGTGTTGGTGTTGGTGCTGGTGTTGGTGCTGGTGTAGGTGTTGGTGTTGGTGCTGGTGTTGGTGTTGGTGTTGGTGTTGGTGTTGGTGCTGGTGTTGGTGCTGGTGTTGGTGTTGATATTGGTGCTGGTGTTGTTGTTGCTGTTATTGGTGTTGATGTTGGTGCTGGTGTTGGTGTTGGTGTTGGTGCTGGTGTTGGTGTTGATGCTGGTGTTGGTGTTGGTGTTGGTGTTGGTGCTGTTGTTGGTGCTGGTGTTGGTGTTGGTGCTTGTGTTGGTGCTGATGTTGGTGCTGGTGCTGATGTTGGTGCTGGTGTTGGTGTTGGTGCTGGTGTTGTTGTTGCTGTTATTGGTGTTGATGTTGGTACTGGTGTTGGTGTTGGTGTTGGTGTTGGTGTTGGTGTTGGTGTTGATGTTGGTGCTGGTGTTGGTGTTGATGTTGGTGTTGATGTTGGTGTTGGTGTTGATGTTGGTGCTGGTGTTGGTGTTGGTCTTGAAGTTGGTGTTGGTGTTGGTGTTGGTGTTGGTGTTGGTGTTGATGTTGGTGTTGGTGTTGATGTTGGTGCTGGTGTTGGTGTTGATGTTGGTGTTGATGTTGGTGCTGGTGTTGGTGTTGGTGTTGATGTTGGTGTTGGTGTTGATGTTGGTGCTGGTGTTGGTGTTGATGTTGGTGTTGATGTTGGTGTTGGTGTTGGTGTTGATGTTGGTGCTGGTGTTGGTGTTGGTGTTGATGTTGGTGCTGGTGTTGGTGTTGGTGTTGATGTTGGTGTTGGTGTTGATGTTGGTGTTGGTGTTGATGTTGGTGCTGGTGTTGGTGTTGGTGTTGATGTTGGTGCTGGTGTTGGTGTTGATGTTGGTGTTGATGTTGGTGTTGGTGTTGATGTTGGTGCTGGTGTTGGTGTTGGTCTTGAAGTTGGTGTTGGTGTTGGTGTTGGTGTTGGTGTTGGTGTTGATGTTGGTGTTGGTGTTGATGTTGGTGCTGGTGTTGGTGTTGATGTTGGTGTTGATGTTGGTGCTGGTGTTGGTGTTGGTGTTGATGTTGGTGTTGGTGTTGATGTTGGTGCTGGTGTTGGTGTTGATGTTGGTGTTGATGTTGGTGTTGGTGTTGGTGTTGATGTTGGTGCTGGTGTTGGTGTTGATGTTGGTGCTGGTGTTGGTGTTGGTGTTGATGTTGGTGTTGGTGTTGATGTTGGTGTTGATGTTGGTGTTGGTGTTGATGTTGGTGCTGGTGTTGGTGTTGGTGTTGATGTTGGTGCTGGTGTTGATGTTGTGCTGGTGTTGGTGTTGATGTTGGTGTTGGTGTTGGTGTTGGTGTTGATGTTGGTGTTGGTGTTGATGTTGGTGCTGGTGTTGGTGTTGATGTTGGTGTTGATGTTGGTGTTGGTGTTGATGTTGGTGTTGGTGTTGGTGTTGGTGTTGATGTTGGTGTTGGTGTTGGTGTTGATGTTGGTGTTGGTGTTGATGTTGGTGCTGGTCTTGGTGTTGATGTTGGTGCTGGTGTTGGTGTTGGTGTTGGTGTTGATGTTGGTGCTGGTGTTGGTGTTGGTGTTGGTGTTGATGTTGGTGTTGGTGTTGATGTTGGTGTTGGTGTTGGTGTTGATGTTGGTGTTGATGTTGGTGCTGGTGTTGGTGTTGATGTTGGTGTTGATGTTGGTGCTGGTGTTGGTGTTGATGTTGGTGTTGGTGTTGATCTTGGTGTTGGTGTTGGTGTTGGTGCTGGTGTTGATGTTGGTGCTGGTGTTGGTGTTGATGTTGGTGCTGGTGTTGGTGTTGGTGTTGATGTTGGTGTTGGTGTTGATGTTGGTGTTGGTGTTGGTGTTGGTGCTGGTGTTGATGTTGGTGCTAGTGTTGATGTTGGTGTTGGTGTTGATGTTGGTGCTGGTGTTGGTGTTGGTGTTGGTGTTGGTGTTGATGTTGGTGTTGGTGTTGATGTTGGTGTTGGTGTTGATGTTGGTGTTGGTGTTGGTGTTGGTGTTGATGTTGGTGCTGGTGTTGGTGTTGATGTTGGTGTTGGTGTTGGTGTTGGTGTTGGTGCTGGTGCTGGTGTTGGTGTTGGTGTTGATGTTGGTGTTGGTGTTGATGTTGGTGCTGGTGTTGATGTTGGTGCTGGTGTTGATGTTGGTGCTGGTGTTGGTGTTGATGTTGGTGTTGGTGTTGGTGTTGATGTTGGTGTTGACGTTGGTGCTGGTGTTGATGTTGGTGTTGGTGTTGATGTTGGTGTTGGTGCTGGTGTTGGTGCTGGTGTTGGTGTTGGTGTTGGTGTTGGTGTTGATGTTGGTGCTGGTGTTGATGTTGTTGCTGTTATTGGTGTTGATGTTGGTGCTGGTGTTGGTGTTGGTGTTGATGTTGGTGTTGGTGTTGGTGTTGATGTTGGTGTTGGTGTTGGTGCTGGTGTTGGTGTTGATGTTGGTGTTGGTGCTGGTGTTGATGTTGGTGTTGGTGTTGGTGTTGGTGTTGGTGTTGCTGTTGGTGTTGGTGTTGATGTTGGTGTTGGTGTTGGTGTTGGTGCTGGTGTTGGTGTTGATGTTGGTGCTGGTGTTGGTGTTGGTGTTGGTGTTGGTGCTGGTGTTGATGTTGGTGCTGGTGTTGATGTTGGTGTTGGTGTTGGTGTTGATGTTGGTGCTGGTGTTGGTGTTGGTGTTGCTGTTGGTGTTGGTGGTGGTGTTGGTGCTGGTGTTGGTGCTGGTGTTGGTGTTGGTGTTGATGTTGGTGTTGGTGTTGGTGCTGGTGTTGGTGTTGGTGTTGGTGTTGATGTTGGTGCTGGTGTTGATGTTGGTGTTGGTGTTGGTGTTGGTGTTGGTGCTGGTGTTGGTGCTGGTGTTGATGTTGGTGCTGGTGTTGATGTTGGTGCTGGTGTTGGTGTTGGTGTTGGTGTTGATGTTGGTGCTGGTGTTGGTGTTGGTGTTGGTGCTGGTGTTGGTGTTGGTGTTGGTGCTGGTGTTGATGTTGGTGCTGGTGTTGGTGTTGGTGTTGGTGCTGGTGTTGGTGTTGGTGTTGGTGCTGGTGCTGGTGTTGGTGCTGGTGCTGGTGTTGGTGTTGGTGTTTGTGCTGGTGTTGGTGTTGGTGCTGGTATTGGTGCTGGTGCTGGTGTTGGTGTTGGTGTTCGTGCTGGTGTTGATGTTGGTGCTGGTGTTGGTGTTGGTGTTGGTGCTGGTGTTGGTGTTGGTGCTGGTGTTGGTGTTGGTGCTGGTGTTGGTGCTGGTGCTGGTGTTGGTTTTGGTGTTGGTGCTGGTGTTGGTGTTGGTGCTGGTGTTGGTGTTGGTGTTGGTGCTGGTGTTGGTGTTGGTGTTGGTGCTGGTGTTGGTGCTGGTGTTGGTGTTGGTGTTGGTGCTGGTGTTGGTGTTGGTGCTGGTGTTGGTGTTGGTGTTGGTGCTGGTGTTGGTGTTGGTGCTGGTGCTGGTGTTGGTGTTGGTGCTGGTGTTGGTGCTGGTGTTGGTGTTGGTGCTGGTGTTGGTGTTGGTGCTGGTGTTGGTGTTGGTGTTGGTGCTGGTGTTGGTGTTGGTGCTGGTGTTGGTGTTGGTGTTGGTGTTGGTGCTGGTGTTGGTGTTGGTGTTGGTGTTGGTGTTGGTGTTGGTGCTGGTGTTGGTGTTGGTGCTGGTGTTGGTGTTGGTGTTGGTGTTGGTGTTGGTGTTGGTGTTGGTGTTGGTGTTGGTGCTGGTGTTGGTGTTGGTGCTGGTGTTGGTGTTGGTGTTGGTGTTGGTGCTGGTGTTGGTGTTGGTGTTGGTGTTGGTGCTGGTGTTGGTGTTGGTGTTGGTGCTGGTGTTCATGTTGGTGCTGGTGTTGGTGTTGGTGTTGGTGCTGGTGTTGGTGATGTTGGTGCTGGTGTTGGTGCTGGTGTTGGTGTTGGTGTTGGTGCTGGTGTTGGTGTTGGTGTTGGTGCTGGTGTTGGTGTTGGTGTTGGTGCTGGTGTTGATGTTGGTGCTGGTGTTGATGTTGGTGCTGGTGTTGGTGTTGGTGTTGGTGCTGGTGTTGGTGTTGGTGTTGATGTTGGTACTGGTGTTGATGTTGGTGTTGGTGTTGATGTTGGTGCTGGTGTTGGTGCTATTGCTGGTGTTGGTGTTGGTGCTGGTGTTGGTGTTGGTGCTGGTGTTGGTGCTGGTGTTGATATTGGTGCTGGTGTTGTTGTTGCTGTTATTGGTGTTGATGTTGGTGCTGGTGTTGGTGTTGGTGCTGGTGTTGGTGCTGGTGTTGGTGCTGGTGTTGGTGCTGGTGTTGTTGTTGCTGTTATTGGTGTTGATGTTGGTGCTGGTGTTGGTGTTGGTGCTGGTGTTGGTGCTGGTGTTGGTGTTGGTGCTGGTGTTGGTGTTGGTGTTGGTGTTGGTGCTGGTGTTGGTGCTGGTGTTGGTGTTGATATTGGTGCTGGTGTTGTTGTTGCTGTTATTGGTGTTGATGTTGGTGCTGGTGTTGGTGTTGGTGTTGGTGCTGGTGTTGGTGTTGATGCTGGTGTTGGTGCTGGTGTTGGTGTTGGTGCTGGTGTTGGTGTTGATATTGGTGCTGGTGTTGTTGTTGCTGTTATTGGTGTTGATGTTGGTGCTGGTGTTGGTGCTGGTGCTGGTGTTGGTGTTGGTGCTGGTGTTGGTACTGGCGTTGGTTCTGATGTTGATATAGGTGCTGGTGTTGGTGCTGGTGTTGGTGCTGGTGTTGGTGCTGGTGTCGGTGTTGGTGCTGGTGTTGGTGCTGGTGTTGGTGTTGGTGCTGGTGTTGGTGCTGATGTTGGTGCTGATGTTGGTGCTGGTGTTGGTGTTGGTGCTGGTGTTGGTGTTGGTGCTGGTGTTGGTGTTGGTGCTGGTGTTGGTGCTGGTGTTAGTGCTGGTGTTAATGTTATTGGTGCTGGTGTTGTTGGTGCCGATGTTTGTGCTGGTGTACTTGGCGCTGGTGTTGATGGTGCTGGTGTTGTTGGTGCTGGTGTAGGTGCTTCTGTTTTGATGCTTTTGCTGTTAATATCTATATATGACTCACCTTTTTTTTTTTAAACTTACATGAGTGACCTCGTGTACCTGATTCCCACCTTTCCAACGTTCTTGACCTGTTCACCCTATCATTTCCTCTCAGAATTTTGCGCGTTGTAATCATGTCACCTCTAGTTCTTCCGTCATCTAGTGTCATCAGACTCGGCTACCTTAGCCTTTTCCCATTTCTCATACCATTTACCTGCAGCACTAGTCTAGTTGCAAAGCTTTGGACTTTTTTCCAGCCTCATGATATGCTTTATCCTATGTGTTGCATACTGGTGCTGCGTACTCCAAGACGGGCCTGCCAGATGCTGTACACAGTATTGTGAAGGATTCCTCATTCAGGTTCCTGAAAGTCACATTTTTATTACTCAATCTCTCATTTGTTCCGGTGGTATTATGTTGATGTGTGCCTTATGTGATATGCTCAGAACTATGCTCACCCTGAGGTCCTCCTCTTTAAAGAAGGTTTACAGCTTTTATCCTCCCGAGCCTCAACTCTGTTTCCGTTCGTTTGTACCCATCCCCGATTTTCATAAGTTTGTATTTTGACAGGGTTAAATTCTAGTAGTCACTTGCCAAACCAGTTCTGAAGCTTGTCCATATCCGTTCGTAGTGTTTACTGATCGGCTTCTGTCTGTATTCTTCTCATTAGCTCTACACCATCTTGTCATATTGTTTACATCTAAAAAAAAAAAAAAACAGTATTTGGCACCAACACTGACCATTGTGTCACCCCAGTATTACATTGTTTCCTTCTTGTCAAATATTTATCCACTGTAGTACTCTCCCTGCTAATCTTGCCTGTTTCTCTGGCTTTTCTCCTCGTCTCTTGTGTGATGCTGTATCAAATACCTTACAGTCCCAAAATATGCAGTTCACCCCTTCCTCTCTCTTTCTCTCTCGTTTAACTTTCGTTACTTTGTCAAAGAACTCAAGCAGATTTGTGAAACAGGACTGATCATCTCTAAAATCTTGCTGGTAGTTGTTTATGTATCTGATCTTCTCCAGGTGCTCCACTAATCTCAAAATCTTATCCATAACCTGACATACCACATATGTCAGTGACACTGACATGTAGTTTAATATGACCTGTTTGCCAATTTTTCTAAATATTTAGACTATGTTCTATTTTCTACACTCCTGGCAGCTTCCCATTTTCAGCTGACTAACGGATGATCGTGCTAGTGATTCATACAGCTCTTCTACTCCCTCAGTACTCACAGTGATATGTTGTCTGGTAACAATGCCTCAAGGCATCTTACTCACTTTTCTTACCTTTTCCACTGTGTGTACTGTGTCCGATATTCGTTGGTGCACTCTCCGAGAAGGTTCCTGTCTCCACTGAGAATACCTCCCTGAAACTTTTGAATTCCTCACAGACTTCCTTTCATTGCTAGTGAGCTCCCCTCCTTGATTCTTAAGACACATTACTTGGTGCGTCAGATATTTTTCTTTCACCTGTTGCTGGACATCAACCTCGGCAAAGATTTCATTTTCGAGGCTACGTCACTCTCGGATCGTCCAGCCTCTCATGTCCATGGATATTCGTTTGTGGCTCTTCTGCTCATTTTTTTTTTTTATATGTTCTTGCACTTTTAGCTTTTGCCTCTCTGAACCTATGTTCTTGTGTATGTATGTATGTATGAATGTATGTGTACTCACCTAGTTGAGGTTGCAGGGGTCGAGTCCAAGCTCCTGGCCCCGCCTCCTCACTGATCGCTACTACGTCACTCTCCCTGAACCGTGAGCTTTATCATACCTCTGCTTAAAGCTATGTATTGATCCTGCCTCCACTACATCGCTTCCCAAACTATTCCACTTCCTGACTACTCTGTGGCTGAAGAAATACTTCCTAACATCCCTGTGATTCATCTATGTCTTCAACTTCCAACTGTGTCCCCTTGTTGCTGTGTCCCATCTCTGGAACATCCTGTCTTTGTCCACCTTGTCAATTCCTCTCAGTATTTTGTATGTCGTTATCATGTCCCCCCTATCTCTCCTGTCCTCCAGTGTCGTCAGGTAGATTTCCCTTAACCTCTCCTCGTAGGATATACCCCTTAGCTCTGGGACTAATCTTGTTGCAAACCTTTGCACTTTCTCTAGTTTCTTTACGTGCTTGGCTAGGTGTGGGTTCCAAACTGGTGCCGCATACTCCAATATGGGCCTAACGTACACGGTGTACAGGGTCCTGAACGATTCTTTATTAAGATGTCGGAATGCTGTTCTGAGGTTTGCTAGGCGCCCATATGCTGCAGCAGTTATCTGGTTGATGTGCGCTTCAGGAGATGTGCCTGGTGTTATACTCACCCCAAGATCTTTTTCCTTGAGTGAGGTTTGTAGTCTTTGGCCCCCTAGGCTGTACTCCGTCTGCGGTCTTCTTTCCCCTTCCCCAATCTTCATGACTTTGCACTTGGTGGGGTTGAACTCCAGGAGCCAATTGCTTGACCAGGTCTGCAGCCTGTCCAGATCCCTTTGTACTTCTGTGTGTGTGTGTGTGTTTGTGTGTGTGTGTGTGTGTGTGTGTGTGTGTGTGTGTGTGTGTGTGTGTGTGTGTGTGTGTGTGTAGTGCCCACTCCTGTACACCGGGCTCCACCAAGGTAATATCTCTCCACGTGGAAGCGGACTAATGCATATGTGATGTGGCTGGCTGAAGGGAGGAGACAGCAGCTATGTGTGATAATAGGATCGTCCGCTGCACCCACGGGACTCCTTGCTGCTAACACTCTCACCAAGGTCTTCATCCTGCTGCTGTTCTGCTGTGCTGCTGTGCTGCTGTGCTGCTGTTGCTGCTACTGCTGGTACTGATGTTGCTGTGTTGCTGCTGCTGCTGTGCTGGTGTGCTGGTGCTGCTGTTGCTATGCTGCTGCTGTGCTGCTGTTGCTATGCTGCTGCTGTGCTGCTGTTGCTGTGCTGCTGCTGCTGCCGTGCTGCTGTTCTTGTTACTGCTTTTTTTGCCGCTCCTGCTCTTGCTCCTGTTCTTGCTGTTACTGCTGTTTTTGCTGCTGCTGTCCTTGCTGTTGCTGTTTTTGTTGCTGTTGCTGCTGTTCTTGCTGCTACTGTCCTTGCTGTTGCTGTTACTGCTGTTCTTGCTGCTGCTGTCCTTGTTGTTGCTGTTGTTCTTGCTGCTGCTGTCCTTGCTGTTGCTGTTCTTGTTGCTATTGTTGCTGCTGCACTGATTACAGCTAGTACCGCTTTCCAGAAGAGAATTTTTTTTCGCCTTTGCATGTGCAGATGTCTTTTTTACATGTTACAGAGGCGAAATATTTTTGCTCTACCGTTTGCAGTAGTGATTTTTTCCTTTTTACTGTTTCCATGAAAGGCACATCAAAATATATATTTTTTCATATATATATATATATATATATATATATATATATATATATATATATATATATATATATATATATATATATATATATATAACTCTTCTCTGGCTCTTTAGATTATTATTATTATAATCAAGGGGGAAGCGCTAAACCCGGAGGATTATACAGCGCCTGGGGGGGATGTGGAAGGCATTCAGGCTTAATTCGGGGAACTGGAACACAGATCCAATTCCCTAAATCAAGAGCCCCTCACCAACATCAAGGAACCTTCCTTGAGGGGTGGCTCTTTAGAAGCTGGACGGGAGCCAGGATTTATTAGGGAGTTCCCTCTTTGGACTGCCACACCGAGATGCTGGAACAGAAAGATGACAGCTCTTGTGTCATTGATCCCACTGGCATAAATTGACGCGCCACATTCTTCCCTGTGATCGGCAGCACCTTGCTATTGCCTAGCACTGTGATGAAATATAGGTGTCCGCCAGAGTGGACATGCAGGTCAAGTCCCACTCAATGGTCCGCCGTTCCCCCCAGGGATAGATCTGGACTCCATCAGGGTGGTTAGGGATGTTACCGGGACTGCTGGATGCTAGAACTCATGGTTCTCTCTCAAATGTTAATTCTTGGAGTTGGGAGAGCTCACTTCAGCTTGTGCAGTACTATAAATACACTTATGTTCAGAGGCGATTAGGGCAACTTACAGGATCTGCAAACTGAGATGTGTGCCCAGTGCCAATATAGGAACTGTTAGAAGGACGTTCAGAGTTGTGCACTCATAGCTTCGAGACGGGCAACCTTCTTAGTGGATGTTGCTATAATAAG
>NC_091328.1:13242040-13264540 GCF_038502225.1 Cherax quadricarinatus
AAGTCCCATCCTGTCTGAGTAAGTCCCATCCTGTCTAAGTCCCATCCTGTCTGTGTAAGTCCCATCTTGAGTAAGTCCCATCCTGTCTGAGTAAGACCAATCCTGTCTGATTAAGTCCCATCCTGTCTGAGTAAGTCCCATCCTGTCTGTGTAACTCCCATTCTGTCTGAGGAAGTCCCATCCTGTATGAGTAAGTCCCATCCTGTTTAAGTCCCATCCTGAGTAAATCCCATCCTGTCTGAGTAAGTCCCATCCTGTCTAAGTCCCATCCCGTCTGAGTAAGTCCCATCCGGTGTGAATAAGTCACATACTCTCTGAGTAAGTCTCATCCTGTCTGTGTAAGTCCCTTCCTGTATGAGTAAGTCCCATCCTGTCTGAGTAAGTCCCATCCTGTCTGAGTAAGTCCCATCCTGTCTGTGTAAGTCCCATTGTGTCTGAGTAAGTTCCATCCTGTCTGAGTAAGTCCCATCCTGTCTGAGTAAATCCCATCCTGTCTGTGTAAGTCCCATCCTATCTGAGTGAGTCCCATCCTGTCTGTGTAAGTCCCATCCTGTCTGAGTAAGTCCCATCCTGTCTGTGTAAGTCCCATCCTGTCTGTGTAAGTCCCATCCTGTCTGTGTAAGTCCCATCATGTCTAAGTCCCATCCTGTCTGAGTAAGTCCCATCCTGTCTGATTAAGTCCCATCCTCTCTGAGTAAGTCCCATCCTGTCTGAGTAAGTCCCATCCAGTCTGTGTAAGTCCCATCCTGTCTGAGTAAGTCCCATCCTGTCTGTGTAAGTCCCATCCTGAGTAAGTCCCATCCAGTCTGAGTAAGACCAATCCTGTCTGAGTAAGTCCCATCCTGTCTGAGAAAGCCCCATCCTGTCTGAGTAAGTCCCATCCTGTCTGAGTAAGACCCATCCTGAGTAAGTCCCATCCTGTCTGAGGAAGTCCCATGCTCTCTCAGTAAGTCTCATCCTATCTGTGTAAGTCCCATCCTGTCTGGGTAAGTCCCATCCTGTCTGAGTAAGTCCCATCCTGTCTGAGTAAGTCCCATTCTGTCTGAGTAAGTCCCATCATGTCTGAGTAAGTCCCATCTTGTCTGAGTAAGTCCCATCCTGCCTGAGTAAGTCCCATCCTCTCTGAGAGAGTCCCATCCTCTCTGAGTAAGTCCCATCCTGTCTGAGTAAGTCCTATCCTGTCTGAGTAAGTCCCATCCTGTCTGAGTAAGTCCTATCCTGTCTGAGTAAGTCCCATCCTGTCTGAGTAAGTCCTATCCTGTCTGAGTAAGTCCCATCCTGTCTGAGTAAGTCCCATCCTGTCTAAGTCCCATCCTGTCTGTGTAAGTCCCATCTTGAGTAAGTCCCATCCTGTCTGAGTAAGACCAATCCTGTCTGATTAAGTCCCATCCTGTCTGAGTAAGTCCCATCCTGTCTGTGTAACTCCCATTCTGTCTGAGGAAGTCCCATCTTGTCTGAGTAAGTCCCATCCTGTCTGAGTAAATCCCATCCTGTCTGAGTAAGTCCCATCCTGTCTAAGTCCCATCCCGTCTGAGTAAGTCCCATCCGGTGTGAATAAGTCACATACTCTATGAGTAAGTCTCATCCTGTCTGTGTAAGTCCCTTCCTGTATGAGTAAGTCCCATCCTGTCTAAGTAAGTCCCATCCTGTCTGAGTAAGCCCCATCCTGTCTGAGTAAGTCCCATCCTCTCTGAGTAAGTCCCATCCTGTCTGAGTAAGTCCTATCCTGTCTGAGTAAGTCCCATCCTGTCTGAGTAAGTCCTATCCTGTCTGAGTAAGTCCCATCCTGTCTGAGTAAGTCCTATCCTGTCTGAGTAAGTCCCATCCTGTCTGAGTAAGTCCCATCCTGTCTAAGTCCCATCCTGTCTGTGTAAGTCCCATCTTGAGTAAGTCCCATCCTGTCTGAGTAAGACCAATCCTGTCTGATTAAGTCCCATCCTGTCTGAGTAAGTCCCATCCTGTCTGTGTAACTCCCATTCTGTCTGAGGAAGTCCCATCTTGTCTGAGTAAGTCCCATCCTGTCTGAGTAAATCCCATCCTGTCTGAGTAAGTCCCATCCTGTCTAAGTCCCATCCCGTCTGAGTAAGTCCCATCCGGTGTGAATAAGTCACATACTCTATGAGTAAGTCTCATCCTGTCTGTGTAAGTCCCTTCCTGTATGAGTAAGTCCCATCCTGTCTAAGTCTCATCCTGTCTAAGTAAGTCCCATCCTGTCTGAGTAAGCCCCATCCTGTCTGAGTAAGTCCCATCCTGTTTGAGTAAGTCCCATCCTCTCTGAGTAAGTCCCATCCTGTCTGAATAAGTCCTATCCTGTCTGAGTAAGTCCCATCCTGTCTGAGTAAGTCCTATCCTGTCTGAGTAAGTCCCATCCTGTCTAAGTCCTATCCTGTCTGAGTAAGTCCCATCCTGTCTGAGTAAGTCCCATCCTGTCTAAGTCCCATCCTGTCTGAGTAAGTCCCATCCTGTCTGTGTAACTCCCATTCTGTCTGAGGAAGTCCCATCTTGTCTGAGTAAGTCCCATCCTGTCTGAGTAAATCCCATCCTGTCTGAGTAAGTCCCATCCTGTCTAAGTCCCATCCCGTCTGAGTAAGTCCCATCCGGTGTGAATAAGTCACATACTCTATGAGTAAGTCTCATCCTGTTTGTGTAAGTCCCTTCCTGTATGAGTAAGTCCCATCCTGTCTAAGTCTCATCCTGTCTAAGTAAGTCCCATCCTGTCTGAGTAAGCCCCATCCTGTCTGAGTAAGTCCCATCCTGTTTGAGTAAGTCCCATCCTCTCTGAGTAAGTCCCATCCTGTCTGAATAAGTCCTATCCTGTCTGAGTAAGTCCCATCCTGTCTGAGTAAGTCCTATCCTGTCTGAGTAAGTCCCATCCTGTCTAAGTCCTATCCTGTCTGAGTAAGTCCCATCCTGTCTGAGTGATCCTGTCTAAGTCCCATCCTGTCTGAGTAAGTCCCATCCTGTCTGTGTAACTCCCATTCTGTCTGAGGAAGTCCCATCTTGTCTGAGTAAGTCCCATCCTGTCTGAGTAAATCCCATCCTGTCTGAGTAAGTCCCATCCTGAACATCAAAATGGTATACAATACCGACAGGATGTTAGGTAAGACACATATGCAACAGTTAGACAACTTTATTCCGAAACGTTTCGCCTACACAGTAGGCTTCTTCAGTCGAATACAGAAAATAGGCAGGAAGAGTAGAGATGTGAAGACGATGTAATCAGTCCATCACCCTTGTAGTCGTAGAATTTGAGGTTGTCAGTCCCTCGGCCTGGAGAAGTTCAGTTCCATAGTCAGGAACTGAACTTCTCCAGGCCGAGGGACTGACAACCTCAAATTCTACGACTACAAGGGTGATGGACTGATTACATCGTCTTCACATCTCTACTCTTCCTGCCTATTTTCTGTATTCGACTGAAGAAGCCTACTGTGTAGGCGAAACGTTTCGGAATAAAGTTGTCTAACTGTTGCATATGTGTCTTACCTAACAAGTCCCATCCTGTCTAAGTCCCATCCCGTCTGAGTAAGTCCCATCCGGTGTGAATAAGTCACATACTCTATGAGTAAGTCTCATCCTGTCTGTGTAAGTCCCTTCCTGTATGAGTAAGTCCCATCCTGTCTAAGTCTCATCCTGTCTAAGTAAGTCCCATCCTGTCTGAGTAAGCCACATCCTGTCTGAGTAAGTCCCATCCTGTCTGAGTAAGTCCCATCCTGTCTGAGCAAGTCCCATCCTGTCTGAGTAAGTCCGATCCTGTCTAAGTCCCATCCTTTATGTGTAAGTCCCATCCTGTCTGAGTAAGCGATGAGTCCTTACTTTTCGAGAGATAAAGTAGGATTTGACGAATCACATCTAACTGAGATAATTTCTTTCAGAGACACCGGAAGTTATCTCACGTTATTAAGAGAAGATGTACTGCCCATAACTGACGATACCTATTGCAAGATAGATGTATTGTTAGAAGCCTATGGAGGGGCTGTTATAAAAGTGCCTCTTCACAAAGTTTATATTCAAACAAGCTATTACACTGGTTATATTTCAGTGGGTATATCCAGTGGTGTATTTCCCATCAGGTCAGTGGACTTGTTGATAGGGAACGATATCCTTCATGCTGGTATATGTAAAGAACCACTTGTGATTGATAATAACACTGATGATAATTATGCCATTGAAGCTTGTAGAGAGAAACCTATTTTATTTCCTCTCAGCGCAATTACTAGAGCTATGTCAAAGATACAACAACCATCCTTGTCTCCTGTTGAGTTAGTTGATGACGATGATTTGGGCTTGAATATGTTGTTTAGTGACGCTCAGCGCCCAGGATCATTAACACTGACTCCCCCCAGTCATCAACCTAGACAAGACACAACTGACGTTAAATTTCTTACTTATGATGATTTAATCAAGGATCAGTTTGTTGATCAGTCACTGGAAAGACTGAGAGATATAGCAGTTACTGAGAGTGAAGCAAAGGATCTCGATAATTGTTACTATTATAGTAATGGTGTACTGATGGAGAAAAATACATGTAAGTTGTCAGCTGATAGTGTTTCCACCACAGTCAAGCATTTCGTAGTGTTACCAGTTACATTTCGTGAACAAGCCATTGATTTTGCTCACAATAGTCCCATAGGAGGACATTCGGGTGTCAAGAAGACACTCGGTAAACTGGCAAAACATTTTACTTGGCCAAAGATGAAGGAAACAGTAGCTGATCATGTGCGACGTTGCCACGTGTGTCAAGTGACAGGCAAGCCAGCGCACACACCTCCACCTGCGCCCCCCTCAAGGAAGGTTCCTTGATGTTGGTGAGGGGCTCTTGATTTAGGGAATTGGATCTGTGCTCCAGTTCCCCGAATTAAGCCTGAATGCCTTCCACATCCTTCCCCCCCCCACAGGCGCTGTATAATCCTCCGGGTTTAGCGCTTCCCCCTTGATTATAATAATAATAATAATCCACCTGCGCCTCTCATTCCTATCACCGTGCATGGTGAACCATTCTCACGTCTTATTATTGATTGTGTTGGTCCTTTGCCTAGAACCAAACTAGGAAACCAATACTTATTTACTATTATGGACGCTGCAACACGCTATCCCGAAGCTATTCCTATGAGAAAAATTAATGCTCGTGCTATTGTGAGAGCGCTGATGAAATTTTTCTCCCAGGTTGGATTGCCACGAGAGATACAATCAGATCAGGGATCTAATTTCACTTCTAAGATCTTTCGAGAAGCATTATCCCACCTAGGAATAAAGTCTGTACTTTCAACCAGTTATCATCCAGTCACAAGGGGCTCTAGAGAGATTTCATCAGACACTGAAGTCCATGATGAGAGCTTATTGTGAACATTTTTCTAGAGACTGGGATGAGGGTATACCTTTTCTTCTGTTCGCTATGAAAGTGAGGAAGAAAGTCTCGGATTTAGTCCGTTTGAATTAATATTCGGACACCAAGTGCGTGGTCCTCTCGCAGTGTTAAAAGACGTGTGGACAGGAAAATCAAATCCATCATTGAGTACTTCACCTTCATAAATGCAGCAACATTTGACAGCCGCTAGAGAGCTAGCTTCGAAAAACCTAGTTTCAGCCCAAGCTAGAATGAAGCAACATTATGACAAGCGTGCTGTCTCTCGTTCTTTTAAAGCACGAGATAAGGTGATGGCTCGGAAATTAGTACCAGGTCATGCTCTACAAGCCAGGTATGATGGTCCCCTGGAAGTAGTGAAAAAGCTTAGCGACGTAAATTATTTGGTACGTACGCCTGGGAAAAAGAAATCTAATCATGTGTACCATGTTAACCAGCTTAAGGCATACTACGCTAGTCCTCTACCTACTACTTCTATTCTTCCTAGGACAGAGGAAGAAAACGTCAGTCTACCTGACATCTCTAGAGGTATAGAGGTGCGTTTAGAAAATTCAGTGACTCTACAGTCACTAGACGATTTTCTTAGTAACCTTGGGATTGATAAAGCTGGTGATATTAAAAACATGATTTTGCATTTCCCTGAATTGTTCGGTGATGTTCCTAAACGTTGTACTCTGGGTATACATGACGTTGATGTACAGGGAGCATCACCCATTAAGCAATCACCATATAGAATGAGTCCAACGAAGCATAAAGCATTGAGAGAAGAGGTTGATTTTCTGTTATCTCACGGACTTATTGAGCGCAGTAAAAGTCCATGGGCATCTCCCTGTATTTTAGTGCCTAAACCTGACGGTAGTTTCAGGATGTGCACTGATTACAGGAAAGTGAACTCTGTCACCTTGCCTGATGGTTATCCTCTACCTCGCATTGACGACCTTATTTAGACAGCAATGCCTGAGCGTACGTAATAAGGCAAATAGATTAAGAACATAAGAACATAAGAATGTAGGAACACTGCAGAAGGCCTACTGCCCCATACGAGGCAGGTCCTTATCAAAACGACATCTACCTAAAGCTACTCAAGAAACAACTCCCGCACCCCCCAACACCAATCAAACCCAGCCCCTCCCGCTCATATATTTGTCCAGTCTCTTCTTAAAGCTACCCAAGGTCCTAGCCTCTATCACCCCACTGGGAAGACTGTTCCACGCATCCACAACTCTGTTAGAAAACCAGTACTTACCTATGTCCTTTCTAAATCTAAATTTATCCAACTTAAATCCATTATTCCTGGTTCTTACCTGGTTCGACACCCTCAGTACCTTATTAATGTCTCCCTTGTTTATGCCCGTCATCCACTTATACACCTCAATGATATCTCCCCTCATTCTACGCCTCTCCAGAGAGTGGAGATTTAAGGCTTTAAGTCTATCTTCATACGGGAGGTTCCTTACACAGTAAATCATTTTAGTCATTCTTCTCTGTATGTTCTCTAATGAGTCTATGTCCATCCTGTAGTAAGGGGGTGTGTTAGGTAAGACACATATGCAACACTTAGGTATCTTTATTATGAAACGTTTCGCCTACACAGTAGGCTTCTTCAGTCAAGTACAGAAAAGTTGATAGAAGCAGAAGATACTTGAAGACGATGTAATCAGTCCATCACCCTTAAAGTTTTGAGGTGGTCAGTCCCTCAGTCTGGAGAAGAGCATTGTTCCATAGTATGAAACAATATGGAGATGAAGCGACAGGATGGAGCTTTTTTATAGCGCCAAGAGGTGAGACGGAGGCCACTAGGAGAGGTAAGAACTCAGATGCTGAGAGGTCAGGTCCCTCTCAAATCCAGCCGCTCTCACTAGTGGAAGTTGTCGAAGTTGATTGCAGGTCTGTACCAAGATACCCTTGTGTTGCAGTGTTTGACAGATTGAACATTAAAATGATATAAAATACCGACAGGTTGTTAGGTAAGACACATATGCAACACTTAGGTATCTTTATTATGAAACGTTTCGCCTACACAGTAGGCTTCTTCAGTCAAGTACAGAAAAGTTGATAGAAGCAGAAGATACTTGAAGACGATGTAATCAGTCCATCACCCTTAAAGTTTTGAGGTGGTCAGTCCCTCAGTCTGGAGAAGAGGGACTGACCACCTCAAAACTTTAAGGGTGATGGACTGATTACATCGTCTTCAAGTATCTTCTGCTTCTATCAACTTTTCTGTACTTGACTGAAGAAGCCTACTGTGTAGGCGAAACGTTTCATAATAAAGATACCTAAGTGTTGCATACGTGTCTTACCTAACAACCTGTCGGTATTTTATACCATTTTAATGTTCAATCTGTCAGACACTGCAACACAAGGGTATCTTGGTACAGACCTGCAATCAACTTAGACAACTTCCACTAGTGAGAGCGGCTGGATTTGAGAGGGACCTGACCTCTCAGCATCTGAGTTCTTACCTCTCCTAGTGGCCTACGTCTCACCTCTTGGCGCTATAAAAAAGCTCCATCCTGTCGCTTCATCTCCATATTGTTTCATACTATGGAACAATGCTCTTCTCCAGACTGAGGGACTGACCACCTCAAAACTTTAAGGGTGATGGACTGATTACATCGTCTTCAAGTATCTTCTGCTTCTATCAACTTTTCTGTACTTGACTGAAGAAGCCTACTGTGTAGGCGAAACGTTTCATAATAAAGATACCTAAGTGTTGCATATGTGTCTTACCTAACAACCTGTCGGTATTTTATACCATTTTAATGTTCAATCTGTAGTAAGGGGACCAAAACTGAGCAGCATAATCTAAATGAGGCCTCACTAGTGATGTATAGAGCTGTAAAATAACTTTTGGACTTCTGTTACTTATACTTCTTGAGATAAATCCAAGTAATCTGTTGGCCTTGTTGCGCACACTGAGGCACTGCTGTCTTGGCTTTAGATTTCTGCTTACCATGACTCCCAAGTCTTTTTCACATTCTGTATGACCAAGCTCTACTTCACCTAGATTATAGCTTCGAGGGTTATTTTCATTACCAAGGGCAAGTACCTTACACTTATCCACATTAAACTTCATCTGCCATTTCTCAGACCAAGACATTAATTTGTTCAAATCGTCCTGGAGTTCATTGATATCCTCCTCAGAGTGAATTATACGGCCTATCTTTGTATCATCAGCAAACTTACTCATGTCACTAGTAATCCCTTCATCAAGGTCATTAATGTAAATTATGAACAAGAGAGGGCCTAAAACTGATCCTTGTGGAACGCCACTAGTGACTAATCCCCATTCAGATTTCACTCCATTAATGGTAACTCTCTGCTTTCTATTGGTAAGCCATGCCTCAATCCATGCTAGAACTTTACCTCCTATACCATGAGCTGCCACTTTTCTCAAGAGTCTCTTGTGAGGTACTCTGTCGAAGGCCTTACTAAAATAAAAATAAATAATATCATATTCCTTATCACTGTCAACTGCTTCAAATGTTCTATTGAAGAACGTCAGTAAGTTTGTCAGGCAGGAACGACCTCTCGTGAATCCATGCTGAGATTCATTTATCAAGTTATGCTCTTCAAGGTGACTTCTGATAATGTCAGCTATAATTGATTCTAATAACTTGCCCACTATAGATGTCAGGCTTGTTAGGTAAGACACATATATATAGGTATCTTTAATGTGAAAAGTTTCGCCTACACAGTAGGCTTCTTCAGTCAAGTACAGAAAAGTTCAGTTCCATAGTCAGGAACTATCTGAAGATCAAGCGACAGTGCGGAGACTTAAATACTGTCGGAAGGAGAGGTGCAGAGTAGTAGTAGTAGTAGTAGTAGTAGTGAGAATGTAACCACTGAGACGTCATGTCCCTCTCAGATCCAACCCTTCTCACTTGAAAAGCTTGTCCAAGGTGTTTTCTGTACCAAGATGCCACGTGTTGCAGTGTCTGACAAGATGAACATCAAAATGGTATACAATACCGACAGGTTGTTAGGTAAGACACATATGCAACAGTTAGACAACTTTATTCCGAAACGTTTCGCCTACACAGTAGGCTTCTTCAGTCGAATACAGAAAATAGGCAGGAACAGTAGAGATGTGAAGTCGATGTAATCAGTCCATCACCCTTGTAGTCGTAGAATTTGAGGTTGTCAGTCCCTCGGCCTGGAGAAGTTCAGTTCCATAGTCAGGAACTATCTGAAGATCAAGCGACAGTGCGGAGACTTAAATACTGTCGGAAGGAGAGGTGCAGAGTAGTAGTAGTAGTAGTAGTAGTAGTGAGAATGTAACCACTGAGACGTCATGTCCCTCTCAGATCCAACCCTTCTCACTTGAAAAGCTTGTCCAAGGTGTTTTCTGTACCAAGATGCCACGTGTTGCAGTGTCTGACAAGATGAACATCAAAATGGTATACAATACCGACAGGTTGTTAGGTAAGACACATATGCAACAGTTAGACAACTTTATTCCGAAACGTTTCGCCTACACAGTAGGCTTCTTCAGTCGAATACAGAAAATAGGCAGGAACAGTAGAGATGTGAAGTCGATGTAATCAGTCCATCACCCTTGTAGTCGTAGAATTTGAGGTTGTCAGTCCCTCGGCCTGGAGAAGTTCAGTTCCATAGTCAGGAACTATCTGAAGATCAAGCGACAGTGCGGAGACTTAAATACTGTCGGAAGGAGAGGTGCAGAGTAGTAGTAGTAGTAGTAGTAGTAGTAGTAGTAGTAGTAGTAGTGAGAATGTAACCACTGAGACGTCATGTCCCTCTCAGATCCAACCCTTCTCACTTGAAAAGCTTGTCCAAGGTGTTTTCTGTACCAAGATGCCACGTGTTGCAGTGTCTGACAAGATGAACATCAAAATGGTATACAATACCGACAGGTTGTTAGGTAAGACACATATGCAACAGTTAGACAACTTTATTCCGAAACGTTTCGCCTACACAGTAGGCTTCTTCAGTCGAATACAGAAAATAGGCAGGAACAGTAGAGATGTGAAGTCGATGTAATCAGTCCATCACCCTTGTAGTCGTAGAATTTGAGGTTGTCAGTCCCTCGGCCTGGAGAAGTTCAGTTCCATAGTCAGGAACTATCTGAAGATCAAGCGACAGTGCGGAGACTTAAATACTGTCGGAAGGAGAGGTGCAGAGTAGTAGTAGTAGTAGTAGTAGTAGTGAGAATGTAACCACTGAGACGTCATGTCCCTCTCAGATCCAACCCTTCTCACTTGAAAAGCTTGTCCAAGGTGTTTTCTGTACCAAGATGCCACGTGTTGCAGTGTCTGACAAGATGAACAGGCCGAGGGACTGACAACCTCAAATTCTACGACTACAAGGGTGATGGACTGATTACATCGACTTCACATCTCTACTGTTCCTGCCTATTTTCTGTATTCGACTGAAGAAGCCTACTGTGTAGGCGAAACGTTTCGGAATAAAGTTGTCTAACTGTTGCATATGTGTCTTACCTAACAACCTGTCGGTATTGTATACCATTTTGATGTTCATCTTGTCAGACACTGCAACACGTGGCATCTTGGTGCAGAAAACACCTTGGACAAGCTTTTCAAGTGAGAAGGGTTGGATCTGAGAGGGACATGACGTCTCAGTGGTTACATTCTCACTACTACTACTACTACTCTGCACCTCTCCTTCCGACAGTATTTAAGTCTCCGCACTGTCGCTTGATCTTCAGATAGTTCCTGACTATGGAACTGAACTTCTCCAGGCCGAGGGACTGACAACCTCAAATTCTACGACTACAAGGGTGATGGACTGATTACATCGACTTCACATCTCTACTGTTCCTGCCTATTTTCTGTATTCGACTGAAGAAGCCTACTGTGTAGGCGAAACGTTTCGGAATAAAGTTGTCTAACTGTTGCATATGTGTCTTACCTAACAACCTGTCGGTATTGTATACCATTTTGATGTTCATCTTGTCAGACACTGCAACACGTGGCATCTTGGTACAGAAAACACCTTGGACAAGCTTTTCAAGTGAGAAGGGTTGGATCTGAGAGGGACATGACGTCTCAGTGGTTACATTCTCACTACTACTACTACTACTACTACTACTCTGCACCTCTCCTTCCGACAGTATTTAAGTCTCCGCACTGTCGCTTGATCTTCAGATAGTTCCTGACTATGTAACTGAACTTCTCCAGGCCGAGGGACTGACAACCTCAAATTCTACGACTACAAGGGTGATGGACTGATTACATCGACTTCACATCTCTACTGTTCCTGCCTATTTTCTGTATTCGACTGAAGAAGCCTACTGTGTAGGCGAAACGTTTCGGAATAAAGTTGTCTAACTGTTGCATATGTGTCTTACCTAACAACCTGTCGGTATTGTATACCATTTTGATGTTCATCTTGTCAGACACTGCAACACGTGGCATCTTGGTACAGAAAACACCTTGGACAAGCTTTTCAAGTGAGAAGGGTTGGATCTGAGAGGGACATGACGTCTCAGTGGTTACATTCTCACTACTACTACTACTACTACTACTACTCTGCACCTCTCCTTCCGACAGTATTTAAGTCTCCGCACTGTCGCTTGATCTTCAGATAGTTCCTGACTATGGAACTGAACTTCTCCAGGCCGAGGGACTGACAACCTCAAATTCTACGACTACAAGGGTGATGGACTGATTACATCGACTTCACATCTCTACTGTTCCTGCCTATTTTCTGTATTCGACTGAAGAAGCCTACTGTGTAGGCGAAACGTTTCGGAATAAAGTTGTCTAACTGTTGCATATGTGTCTTACCTAACAACCTGTCGGTATTGTATACCATTTTGATGTTCATCTTGTCAGACACTGCAACACGTGGCATCTTGGTACAGAAAACACCTTGGACAAGCTTTTCAAGTGAGAAGGGTTGGATCTGAGAGGGACATGACGTCTCAGTGGTTACATTCTCACTACTACTACTACTACTACTACTACTACTACTACTACTACTCTGCACCTCTCCTTCCGACAGTATTTAAGTCTCCGCACTGTCGCTTGATCTTCAGATAGTTCCTGACTATGGAACTGAACTTCTCCAGGCCGAGGGACTGACAACCTCAAATTCTACGACTACAAGGGTGATGGACTGATTACATCGACTTCACATCTCTACTGTTCCTGCCTATTTTCTGTATTCGACTGAAGAAGCCTACTGTGTAGGCGAAACGTTTCGGAATAAAGTTGTCTAACTGTTGCATATGTGTCTTACCTAACAACCTGTCGGTATTGTATACCATTTTGATGTTCATCTTGTCAGACACTGCAACACGTGGCATCTTGGTACAGAAAACACCTTGGACAAGCTTTTCAAGTGAGAAGGGTTGGATCTGAGAGGGACATGACGTCTCAGTGGTTACATTCTCACTACTACTACTACTACTACTACTACTCTGCACCTCTCCTTCCGACAGTATTTAAGTCTCCGCACTGTCGCTTGATCTTCAGATAGTTCCTGACTATGGAACTGAACTTCTCCAGGCCGAGGGACTGACAACCTCAAATTCTACGACTACAAGGGTGATGGACTGATTACATCGACTTCACATCTCTACTGTTCCTGCCTATTTTCTGTATTCGACTGAAGAAGCCTACTGTGTAGGCGAAACGTTTCGGAATAAAGTTGTCTAACTGTTGCATATGTGTCTTACCTAACAACCTGTCGGTATTGTATACCATTTTGATGTTCATCTTGTCAGACACTGCAACACGTGGCATCTTGGTACAGAAAACACCTTGGACAAGCTTTTCAAGTGAGAAGGGTTGGATCTGAGAGGGACATGACGTCTCAGTGGTTACATTCTCACTACTACATTACTCACTACTACTACTACTCTGCACCTCTCCTTCCGACAGTATTTAAGTCTCCGCACTGTCGCTTGATCTTCAGATAGTTCCTGACTATGGAACTGAACTTCTCCAGGCCGAGGGACTGACAACCTCAAATTCTACGACTACAAGGGTGATGGACTGATTACATCGACTTCACATCTCTACTGTTCCTGCCTATTTTCTGTATTCGACTGAAGAAGCCTACTGTGTAGGCGAAACGTTTCGGAATAAAGTTGTCTAACTGTTGCATATGTGTCTTACCTAACAACCTGTCGGTATTGTATACCATTTTGATGTTCATCTTGTCAGACACTGCAACACGTGGCATCTTGGTACAGAAAACACCTTGGACAAGCTTTTCAAGTGAGAAGGGTTGGATCTGAGAGGGACATGACGTCTCAGTGGTTACATTCTCACTACTACTACTACTACTACTACTACTCTGCACCTCTCCTTCCGACAGTATTTAAGTCTCCGCACTGTCGCTTGAAGTACAGAAAAGTTGATAGAAGCAGAAGATACTTGAAGACGATGTAATCAGTCCATCACCCTTAAAGTTTTGAGGTGGTCAGTCCCTCAGTCTGGAGAAGAGCATTGTTCCATAGTACGAAACAATATGGATCAAAGACTAATCCAAAGGGGTTCTTTCAAGTGTATAGGACGAAGGTGAAGGAAAAAGTAGGACCTCTGAAATCTGGGAATGGACAGCTGACGGATAATGAACTGGAAATGTGTTCCTTATTTAATGACTATTTTTTGTCAGTTTTTACACAGGAAGATGTAAATGAGATTCCAATAATTAACAATTATTTAGTTCCTGATGAATTTAAGTTAACTAATATTACTGTCACGAAGGACATGGTTATTAAACAGATAGACAAACTGAAACAAAATATGTCCCCTGGACCCGATGAGTTGTTTTCAAGGGTACTTAAGGAATGCAAGATGGAGCTTAGTCAGCCATTAACGAGTGTATTCAATGCGTCCATCCTTACCAGTGTTGTGCCAGAGATGTGGAAGATGGCTAATGTGGTTCCTATATTCAAATCAGGGGATAAGTCCACTCCTTCAAATTACCGTCTAATAAGCCTGACATCTATAGTGGGCAAGTTATTAGAATCAATTATAGCTGACATTATCAGAAGTCACCTTGAAGAGCATAACTTGATAAATGAATCTCAGCATGGATTCACGAGAGGTCGTTCCTGCCTGACAAACTTACTGACGTTCTTCAATAGAACATTTGAGGCAGTTGACAGTGATAAGGAATATGATATTGTTTATTTGGATTTTAGTAAAGCCTTCGACAGAGTACCTCACAAGAGACTCTTAAGAAAAGTGGCAGCTCATGGTATAGGAGGTAAAGTTCTAGCATGGATTGAGGCATGGCTTACCAATAGAAAGCAGAGAGTTACCATTAATGGAGTGAAATCTGAATGGGGATTAGTCACTAGTGGCGTTCCACAAGGATCAGTTTTAGGCCCTCTCTTGTTCATAATTTACATTAATGACCTTGATGAAGGGATTACTAGTGACATGAGTAAGTTTGCTGATGATACAAAGATAGGCCTTATAATTCACTCTGAGGAGGATATCAATGAACTCCAGGACGATTTGAACAAATTAATGTCTTGGTCCGAAAAATGGCAGATGAAGTTTAATGTGGATAAGTGTAAGGTACTTGCCCTTGGTAATGAAAATAACCCTCGAAGCTATAATCTAGGTGAAGTAGAGCTTGGTCATACAGAATGTGAAAAAGACTTGGGAGTCATGGTAAGCAGAAATCTAAAGCCAAGACAGCAGTGCCTTGAACATTAAAATGGTATGAAATACCGACAGATTGTTAGGTAAGACACATATGCAACAGTTAGGTATCTTTATTTCGAAACGTTTCGCCTACACAGTAGGCTTCTTCAGTCGAGTACAGAAAAGTTGATAGAAGCAGAAGATACTTGAAGACGATGTAATCAGTCCATCACCCTTAAAGTTTTGAGGTGGTCAGTCCCTCAGTCTGGAGAAGAGCATTGTTCCGTTGTCTGAAACAATATCATATTGTTTCAGACAACGGAACAATGTAGGCGAAACGTTTCGAAATAAAGATACCTAACTGTTGCATATGTGTCTTACCTACCACAGCAGTGCCTTAGTGTGCGCAACAAGGCCAACAGATTACTTGGATTTATCTCAAGAAGTATAAGTAACAGAAGTCCAAAAGTTATTTTACAGCTCTATACATCACTAGTGAGGCCTCATTTAGATTATGCTGCTCAGTTTTGGTCCCCTTACTACAGGATGGACATAGACTCATTAGAGAACATACAGAGAAGAATGACTAAAATGATTTACTGTGTAAGGAACCTCCCGTATGAAGATAGACTTAAAGCCTTAAATCTCCACTCTCTGGAGAGGCGTAGAATGAGGGGAGATATCATTGAAGTGTATAAGTGGATGACGGGCATAAACAAGGGAGACATTAATAAAGTACTGAGGGTGTCGAACCAGGTAAGAACCAGGAATAATGGATTTAAGTTGGATAAATTTAGATTTAGAAAGGACATAGGTAAGTACTGGTTTTCTAACAGAGTTGTAGATGCGTGGAACAGTCTTCCCAGTGGGGTGATAGAGGCTAGGACCTTGGGTAGCTTTAAGAAGAGACTGGACAAATATATGAGTGGGAGGGGCTGGGTTTGATTGGTGTTGGGGGGTGCGGGAGTTGTTTCTTGAGTAGCTTTAGGTAGATGTCGTTTTGATAAGGACCTGCCTCGTATGGGCCAGTAGGCCTTCTGCAGTGTTCCTACATTCTTATGTTCTTATGTTCTTAAGAAGTGACAGGATGGACTGAGGGACTGACCACCTCAAAACTTTAAGGGTGATGGACTGATTACATCGTCTTCAAGTATCTTCTGCTTCTATCAACTTTTCTGTACTTGACTGAAGAAGCCTACTGTGTAGGCGAAACGTTTCACAATAAAGATACCTAACTGTTGCATATGTGTCTTACCTAACAACCTGTCGGTATTTTATACCATTTTAATGTTCAGATGTCAGGCTTATTGGACGGTAATTTGAAGGAGTGGACTTATCCCCTGATTTGAATATAGGAACCACATTAGCCATCTTCCACATCTCTGGCACAACACTGGTAAGGATGGACGCATTGAATACACTCGTTAATGGCTGACTAAGCTCCATCTTGCATTCCTTAAGTACCCTTGAAAACAACTCATCGGGTCCCGGGGACTTATTTTGTTTCAGTTTGTCTATCTGTTTAATAACCATGTCCCTCGTGACAGTAATATTAGTTAACTTAAATTTATCAGGAACTAAATAATTGTTAATTACTGGAATCTCATTTACATCTTCCTGTGTAAAAACTGACAAAAAATAGTCATTAAATAAGGAACACATTTCCAGTTCATTATCCGTCAGCTGTCCATTCCCAGATTTCAGAGGTCCTACTTTTTCCTTCACCTTCGTCCTATACACTTGAAAGAACCCCTTTGGATTAGTCTTTGATTCATTAGCAACTCTAATTTCATAGTCACGTTTAGCCTTTCTAATCGCCTTTTTTACTTCTCTTTTAAGCTGAACATATTGGTCAGTAAGGTTAACCTCTCCTCTTCTGATGCGCCTATAAATTCCCCTTTTCTCCCCTAATAGATGCTTTAGCCTCCTGTTAACCCATTTGGGATCGTTATTATTAGACCTAATTTCTCTCTGGGGAATGTATATACTCTGGGCACTGTGTACATTATTAAGAAAACAATCATAAAAGCAGATCCCTTCATATTCATAAGTATGATTATCGTCAATAAAATCATTAGCTAGATAACCCCAATCAAGATTAGACAGATGTTCCCTAAGTCCATTATAATCGGCAGAACGAAAATCGGGGATTTTTACTGTATTATCATTATTCTTGCATTCCCAATTAATGCTAAAGGTGATGGATTTGTGATCACTTGCGCCAAGCTCTTCAGTGATCTCCAGATTATTCACGAGTGTTTCCTTATTTGACAAGACTAGGTCTAGCAAATTATTACCCCTGGTAGGTTCAGTTACACTCTGTTTCAGAAAACAGTCCTGAACTGTTTCCATGAAGTCACTGGACTCTAGATTACCTGTCAAAGAATTCCAGTCAATTTGGCTAAAGTTAAAGTCCCCTACTATGACTACGTTACTGTGTCCAGAAGCCCTAACAATTTCGTCCCAAAGAAGTCTCCCTCTATCGTGATCCAAGCCTGGAGGTCGGTATATTACACCTAGAATTAGTTTTTCTTGACCCTCCACGAACTCTACCCAAACAGACTCTGTTACTGCTCCATCTATTTTTATACCTTTTTTTATGCAACAATTAATATTTTCTCGAACATACAATGCAACTCCTCCCCCCTTCCCATTACATCTATCCACATTGAATAACTTAAATCCCTGAATATTACACTCAGCAGTCATATCCCGACTCTTTAAATCATACCACGTTTCAGTTAATGCAATGATATCAAAGTTCCCAGCACATGCTACCAAACGTAGTTCATTAATTTTATTTCTTGCACTTCGACTGTTAGCATAAAATACCATCATATGTTTTTTCTTCTGCACATTTTTCCTATTCATCTTTGTTTTTACACAATTTCTGAAATTATCATTACCCAGAGTTACTCCATGACAGTTACTATTAAGATTCTTAATATCAGAGCATAAGTCAATATATCCATATTCATTATTAATCATTTCAAAACCCATACCTCTAACTAATCCTAGTTTAAAGTCCTAACAACCCCCTCAACTGAGTTAGCAAGAAAACCCACACCTGCCCTGGATAAGTGAACCCCATCCCTGGCATACATGTCATTTCGGCCATAGAAGTTGTCCCAGTTGTCAATGAATGGTACTGCATTATCCTTACAGTGTTTATCCAGCCAACAATTAATACCAATTGCTCTGGACAACCATTCATTACCAACACCTCTTCTTGGCAAAATGCCACATATAACAGGGCGCCCCCCCTTCTTCCTAATCATGTCTATAGCTGTCCTGAACTTTCTAACTAAATCCTCACTTCTACGCTTGCCTACATCATTGCCTCCAGCACTGAGGCAAATAATAGGATTGATCCCATTACCGTTCATGATGTTGTCAAGCCGGCTAACAATGTCCTCCATCCCAGCCCAAGGAAAGCATACCCTTTGTCTCCTACTCCTGTCCTTCAAGCAGATTGCCCTATCCATGTATCTAACCTGGCTATCCCCAACAACAACAATATTCTTACCTTCCTTGTTGTCGTTCGTCGTGACGATCCCAGTAGTAGACTCACATTCGTCGGGTAGCACCGAGAATGCGTTGGAGGTTTCCACGGGAGTTTCCACAGCAGTCTCTTTCTTCTTCATCGTTTCTGGCTTTCCATTCCTCTTCTTGATCGTCAACTTCGTCGTCCCCTGCTGTCCAACCACTGACCACGATCCCTTCCTGACCTGAGGACTCGAAACAGGAGGACTACTACGAATCCTCTTGTTTTCCTTGGTCAATCGCCGTATCTCCATCTTCGCTGCCCTCAATTCTTCCTTAAGTTGCTGGTAAAGTTGCTCGATGGAGGGCATCTTGGTTCAGTCAACGGGAGCAAACAAGACACTTCTTCACAGAGTTAAGTACAGGTCAGCACTCAAAGTACAGGTCACCACTACTGGGATTTATATCAAGAAGTGTAAGCAACAGAAGTCCAGAGGTCATACTGCAGCTTTATACATCATTAGTAAGGCCTCACCTAGATTATGCAGCTCAATTCTGGTCTCCATATTACAGAATGGACATAAATTCGTTAGAAAACATTCAGCGTAGGATGACTAAATTAATACATAGCATTAGAAATCTTCCTTATGAAGAAAGATTGAAGACTCTTAAGTTACATTCACTTGTTAGACGAAGAATGAGGGGAGACCTGATCGAAGTGTATAAGTGGAAGATAGGTATTAATAAAGGGGATATTAACAAGGTCTTGAGGATATCTCTCCAAGAGAGAACCCGCAGTAATGGATTTAAATTAGATAAGTTTAGATTTAGAAAGGACATAGGAAAGTATTGGTTTGGAAATAGGGTAGTTGATGAGTGGAACAGTCTACCTAGTTGGGTTATTGAGGCTAGGACTTTGGGTAGTTTCAAATTTAGGTTGGATAAGTACATGAGTGGGAGAGGTTGGATTTGAGTGGGACTTGCACATCAGAGCTTATTTCTTGGGTAGCATTGAAAATTGGGTTGGTCAAATGTTTGTTAGTGGGATGAATTGTAAAGGACCTGCCTAGTATGGGCCAACAGGCCTGCTGCAGTGTTCCTCCTTTCTTATGTTCTTATGTTCTTATGATCGTGTGTCAGGAGCCCAGTTTGTCAGCCGTTTAGATCTCTTACGAGGCTATTATCAAGTCCCGCTTACTGAACGTGCTCAAGAAATATCTGCTTTTACTGTCCAAGATGGATTGTTTAACTACCTCGTCACCCCCTTCGGCCTATGTAACGCGGCTTCTTCATTCCAACGTATAATGAACGAGTTGATCCACAACTTAGAAGAAGTAGAAGCCTACCTTGACGACTTAGTGGTGTACAGTGACGAGTGGGAACAGCACCTGACGCGTCTCAGAGCATTGTTTGAGAGACTGGCGCACTACAACTTCACTGTTAACTTAGCTAAATGTAGTTTTGGTCAAGCCAAGATTACCTATCTAGGCTTTTGTATCGGCCAAGGTGAGGTTGCTCCTATTGAGGCTAAGGTTCGTGCAATTTCTGAATTTCCAGTGCCACAGGATAGGAAAGGAGTACAGAGATTCCTGGGTATGGCAGGATATTATCGCAGGTTCTGTCCAAACTTTTCTCAGATTGCAGCTCCTCTCACGGAGCTTACTAGTAGCAAAGTTCAGTTCACCTGGACTAGAGATTGTTCAGACTCGTTCAAAAGGTTGAAGCGCTTGCTATCCTCTGCTCCTGTGTTGAAGAGTCCTAATTTCAATCTTCCCTTCTTTTTACATATAGATGCGAGTGGCTATGCAGCGGGCGCTGTGCTGCTCCAACAGTCAACATCCACTGATATTCTCCATCCTATATGTTACTATTCATCTAAGCTTAAACGACACCAGAAAAATTATGCCACTATTGAGAAAGAGGCTCTAGCTCTTGTGGTGTCCTTGGAACATTTTGACGTGTATTTGGGCACTTCCCCATTTAAAATTAACGTTTTTTCTGACCACAATCCACTCACTTATATAAATACTATGAAGAGTAAAAATGCTAGGATCATGAGGTGGGCTCTCAGAATCCAACCTTATTCTATTAGTATAAAACACATAAGTGGTCATTGTAATGTAACTGCTGAAGCTCTGTCTCGTCCTTAATAATTATCAGTTACATTAAATTAACGTAATTTTATGCCCAAATACTTTTTGTTACTTGCTATGTCATATTCATTAAAGTAACTTAATCCCTCCAGCCCATATTAACTATATATACTCATGTCTAATTATTATATTTATATGTTCACAGTATTGTTGTGTGAGGAGGAGACAAGCTGAGTGTTGGGTGAGTAGTGTGGTGCGGGTGATGTACTGCGTGACGCAACACTGTCCTGTCGCAGACCCCCCCCTTCACTACACACCTTAAGCTGTTTCATACTCAGATGTTCATACTGCCTCGCATTCCACAACCACTACTTAAGAGTGGAATGCAGTCTCCTCTACTATGATCGAGCCTCAACGTGCCCTTCTTGTCAGCGCTATCCTGTCTCTACACTGATGTACATAACCACGAGTATGCAGAGATATGATACTGTGTACTGCCCTAGTACTAGGGGCATATCCTAGTGACGGACGCTGTGAAATTGCAGAGGTGCTTGGCACAAGAGAGACTTTGATTAATATTTATATTAAATTGTATTGATATGAGTAATCAGTAATAATGTGAAAGATATTAATGCAACTCCTAGTGCGACCGTCTGTCGTGTTGGAGGGGGGGGGGGTGTTGCAACCCCTGAATGGGTTACAATGATTATTATGTATATATATAATGTATATTATCTTTTCATATAATTTTATATTGCTTATATTTGCGATAATAGCTAAATCGTAAATATATTGCTTTATATTCTTATTTGACTTATGTTGTTAGGATGTACATATGTGCTCAGTTCAAGTCTTGATTGTCAAACTACTGTAATTATCGCTTGTCGCTCGTTATACTGCCGGCTTCTAAGCTGTGCTGTCCACGGGGCTATCACGTGATCGAGGGGCGGGGGTGTCCTCACCTCTCGTGAAGTATTCAGTCTGCTCTAGACTCGCTTGGTGGTTGGACAGATTGCCTGTCTCATTATTCTTGTTAGTTCTGTAGAACTCTGTTCACAGAATATTGTATAGACTTAGTGATTTTCGACGTTGTACTGAGGTTGTGTGTCGCTTAGACACTCTGAACATCTCAGGTCCTTAGCTATAGCTTCTGACCTAATTTTGTACTGGTTTCTGTGTATTGTCACAGTTGGGTTTTTCCTATGCTGAACTTAGATTCAGTAGTATAGGAGTTTTGTAACTTTTGTGGAGGATCTGCTGATGGTCCCTACATAGTGTCGTTATATTATCTCCTTGATCCTGATTGTGTCGCAGGCGCTTGTTATATGGATATTGGGCTTAGCATTCTTTTCATTGTTCAAGCAGACTGTTCTGGTAGCCAGTCGGTCAAGAAGTTAGTTTATGTGAGGACTTTGTCAGTCACTTGTTTAAGTCTAGTCGAGTCATGAGACATAGTGAACTACTTAGAGCACTTACACGCATACACAAACTTATTTGTACATATTTGTAATACCTTATTAAATGTTAATGTACCAGACGGTACTTAAGAATTATAAGTGTGATATGTGCTTTCAGCACAATAATATTGAACTCGAGAGATTGATTTTATTTTGATTGCAGTGATTAATTTAATTTGATAATATACCTCTAGACTTAATAAATTTATTAAATTTTAATTTCTCTAGTTAGTAGCCTACCAGTTGTAATCCTGAAGCACTATTGAATTATACTGAATTCTAATGGATAATTGGACAAGGATACTGACTACTTGTTACGAAAACCCAGTAACAGGCTGGATGCTAGAAGGGCAGTCCTTTCTAGTATTCACTGGAGATCTCTAAGCTTTTAGAATCGCGTTTTTTGTAACACTGTGTAAGTCCCATCCTAAGTCCCATCCTGTCTGAGTAAGTCCCATCCTGTATGAGTAAGTCCCATCCTGTCTGTGTAAGTCCCATCCTGTCTGAGTAAGTCCCAT
>NC_091328.1:13269540-13309540 GCF_038502225.1 Cherax quadricarinatus
TCCCTGAAATCATGTTGGCTGCAGTTAATGAGATCATTCCTTTCTAGGTGTTCCACCACTCTTCTCCTGATAATCTTCTCCATGATTTTGCGTGTGTGTGTTTGTGTGTGTGTGCGTTTATGGGTGTGTGTGCGTTTATGGGTGTGTGCGTGTGTGTGCGTTTATGGGTGTGTGTGTGTGTGTGTGTGTGTGTGTGTGTGTGTGTGTGTGTGTGTGTGTGTGTGTGTGTGTGTGTGTGTGTGTGTGTGCGTGCGTATTAAAAAATACCACAGTGAAAATAGGACACCTAAGCGCTCTAGCTTTATTTCCTATTTTCACTGTGGTATTTTTTCATATTTGCAATCCCGCGTTTTATTGCGGTTTCTTCCATTCATCCATATATATATATATATATATATATATATATATATATATATATTTTCTATTCTTTTTTTTTTTTTTTTTTTATTATTAATGGGGTCCACCTCTGGTGTAAATTGTGGGACCCATAGCCTCGGAGAAGTGGATAAAAAGGCTTCAAGGAAGAATATTTGGATTTCTTCCTGAAGCCATTTGAATATTCCACTTCCCCTACCACCCCATCTTTTAAACTATTTTTTTTACCAATAGGAATATTTTATTACATAATATGGCACAGAAGATTTAAGAGATACATTGTTGATATAAAGGTGGCATATATATATATATATATATATATATATATATATATATATATATATATATATATATATATATATATATATATATATATATACATGTTGTTACGTGTGTATCACCGATTATAAGGCGAAAATCTCATCCAGCTCCTCAGAGCTGGGGCGTGTGCCCAAAATGCAGCATGCATTACCCCTTTGAACAGCCGCGCTGAGCCGCTGGAACAGAAAACTAGCTGCCCTGGGATCCCTAGTTACCCTGATGAGTCTTTTTCCCAGCTCCTTAAGGAAATTAGATGCACTCTTTCCCCATGAGCCAAGGGTCTCTGAGCCTATGGGAACAAACATATAATGATGGGCAAGTTCTCCATATTTTCTAGACTTTTGGGACTCCCTAAAGCTGGCAGCTGCCCCTCCTTCCTCCCTGGTGTATTGGAGATAGGTATCAGCCAAGGTAGATGCACATGTATAGTCCCACACCACCTGCTTCCCATCTGTCCAGGCTTGAAGGGTGATACCATCTGGACGCTTCTGGCTGCCATCAGATCTGCATAGTTGGGGTGGCTCCCTTACTGCTGGGCATCCAGCTGTTGTGAGGCTCCTCTTGATAATGTTATTAACCTCCTCATGTCTTGCAATCTTTCCCTCGGATTTACGGCACACAAGACCATGGTACCCGAATCGGTCTGCTGCTTCACTGCCACAAATACACCTGTGTTCGGCGAGAATAGGGGCGGCAAGTCGAAGGGCAACACCGATGCGGATGGTCTGTGGGTCGAGGCGTGTGCCAAGGCTGGAGTTGGGAACAGCCAACAGAAAGTCCCCAGCATGAGGGGCTCTCACTGCCAGCAGGCGGGCTCTATCCTTCCCTGACACACTCTGAAGCATCGTTGAGGCTATATTTTCCACTATTGGACTATCCCAGTGCGATTGTTTGTAGTTGTTGGGGGGAGCAGGTCTGATTTCTGAGCCCGTTAGATTATCCCAGATCATTGCTCCGTCAATGAATTTTTGGTCCTGGGCTCCAATCTTGTCCCTAAGATGTTCAGGGAGAATCGCTGCTACAAGCTCTCTGGATGCAATACACGAGGACAGAAAAGCAGGTAACGCAATCTGTGATGACTTGCGGACACCAATGCCTCCTAGTCTGACTGGAAGTGTAGCTTGGTTCCACTGCCCATCTTCTAGAGTAAGGTTAAGTACTTTCGTAAAAATCTGCCTCAGAATACTGTCATATTCGTGCAGTATAGGGTTATCATATGAAGGTGCACATCTTAGGAAATATGTCAACCTGGGCAGACTCAAGCACTTTGTGAGAAGGTACAAGGCATCGTGGGTGTCCAGATTGCCTATTCGTTGTTCCATTCTCCTTAACTCTTCCAATTTCTTCCTGAGAATTGTGTCAATGGCATTGCTTCCCAGAGGTGCTCCTAGCAAGACACTATTTGTGGGGGCAATGACTGCTGCTCCTGGTAGTTTTGATCTCACTGCATTTATCACTTGTTGACTGACTGAGATGATTTCACATTTGGATGGATTCAGGATGAGACCCATTTCCTGTCCCCGTGTCATTACCTGTGTAAGGTCATGTAGGAGGGACTCCTTTGTACCTGCTAGTGTGCCATCATCTAGGAACCAGATGTTTAGCTCGCTGGTCAGTCTGACTGTGATTTCCCTAACTGCAATACAGAAGAGAAATGGTGCAAGAGGATCTCCTTGTTGGACACCCTCTGATGATGTGATTTCATGCTCTCCAAAGAGAAGCATTGATTCCTTGCTATACCCAGCTGAAACAAAAGGGAAGAGACCAGGGAAATGTTCTTGTACTGCTGCTAATACCACGTCTCTTTTCAGGAGATTGAACGCATTCTTGAAATCTAATTTTACCACTGCATTGTCCTCAGGCAGGTTGTTGATATATGCCCTTGTTGCATGAACTGCTGCTTCACTTCCTTGAGAGACCCCAAAGCCAAGCTGGTTTGGTTGAAGCATCATGGCTGCCTGTGCACGAATACTTCGGACAGCAGCTTTGGATACGAGGCGGCGTAACGTGTTGCCTACTGCAATTGGCCGAATTCCTCCATCCTTCTTTTTAAGTGCACAAAGTGTTGCACCAAAAAAGAAAGGTCTAATTTCATCAGGAATCAGACCAGCCAAGGAATTGTTGACGAACCTTGTGATCTCTGAAAGCAGTGTCTCTGCAATTTCCCCAATAACTGGATTAACCATTTCCTTTAAATGCTGTGGCCTTATTCCAGTGTAACCCCCAGCAGAGCCAGATGGGAACGACATTATTGCTTTGTAAATGTCTGAGTCTTCCACAATCAATGGTTCCATAGTGGGGACAGAGGTGTTGGAACTGTTGGTGCCACTGGTTTCCCTGGCAGGGTGCTTTCCTCTAAGTGCTTCAGCCGTGTCAGCATCCCTGGGAGCAACTGTATCTTCACTGGTAATAATTCTGATTGCCCCCACTGTGTTGCCCTCTTCAATTTTCTTGCTCACCTGGACTCTGACTTTTTCACTGTCAGTAGAGTGAGTGGGGGTTCTGCCTCTCCCTTTTTTGTGTTGACGGGGAAGGTGAATGAGGTTATCAACTCTAGGAAAATCTCTTAAGGAATTAATTATCATTGAGGCTAGCCTCTTTCCCCTTCTTTCCGGCACAGCTAAGCAGACATTGCCAAAAAGTAGCAAGTTGTGCCATGCCTTGATGGTTGGTGGAGCATTTAAGATAGTGGAACCATCGTTTACTTTTTTCAGGAGGTCTGTAAGTTTCCCAGCTGCGTGTGGACGGGCTGCTTTGGGAATATGTGTGAGTGTCCTCGTACCTGTTGCTTTGATTGCTTCCAAGAGATTGTCTGATGAGATAAAATCTGTTGGAGTGGGTTCAGGTGCCTGAGGTGGCTCTGGATCATCACTTTCCACAGGAGGACATCCTGAACCAGGGCAACTACCGTGTTTGCGGAGGAAACCATTAGAGTTGAGACAACGAAGCTGTAAGCATGACCGACACTTGCCTCTCCTAGTATTGCCAGCCGTGCCATTTCCCTGGCTGCTTGCTTCCTCCTGGTTGGCATCCATCTGCTAGACTAGACAATAGGAGTGGAATATGACATGCTGGGTGGGTATGGTGCGTGGAAGGTAGTGAACTTGACCGTGGTGGCCTGGTGGAGTTTGAGGGGCCGGGAGGGGAAGGGGAAAACTTCCCTTGGGAATTAGGTGGGGGAGGCGCAGGTTGAGTGGGGTTATCCCGGGGAGTACAATACACATGGACTTGCACACTATATATTGTTCACACTGTCTTACAATACACATAACTTTATTTGTTTCCCATGTACACTATGAACAATGTGGGTATGGGCACTGCTGAACCAATGTGTTCACTCACCATCTAGTTACACATCCCACCTCTTCCACCCACCCCCGTGACGTGGGGGTGGATGGATGCACTGACTGGTCACTCCCTCGTTAACATTAATTTCACATTGTTTTTCCATAACATAAGCCTTTAAAAAGTCCATGCATCGACACAATCATTTCCACGTTAACTGGAAGCATGGTGCATGGTGCTGGATATAGATGTTTTTATAAGAGCTTTTCGAGGTTTGTATGTACGATAATCTTGGCCGGTACTCATAAACAGTGTAGGCCTAGTACTCCCCCACACCTCCACTGGCCGTCTTCCTCACTACCACCACCACTCACCAACATTCACAAACTGCACAACATTTCCACAATTTACCTTGAAACGGTGCTTTGAAATGTCTTCTCGCTTCACTGGAATCTTCCCAGAGTATTCACAATAAGTCCTGTTGAGTCTTAACCTGGTCAGCCTCGTTGATCCGGACTTATAATTGAAAATCCCGTAGCTAGCCCGCCACACGTCTAATATCTTGTCTCAGTGAGTGTGCTATTCTGGTTCCTAGTATTTTCTTGTACCTAGATGTACAGTATTTTATATTTATGAGTCGATTAACTTCTACTGATTTATCTTACCTGGAGTTTACCTGGAGAGAGTTCCGGGGGTCAACGCCCCCGCGGCCCGGTCTGAGACCAGGCCTCCTGGTGGATCAGAGCCTGATCAACCAGGCTGTTGCTGCTGGCTGCACGCAAACCAACATACGAGCTACAGCCCGGCTGATCCGGAACTGACTTTAGGTGCTTGTCCAGTGCCAGCTTGAAGACTGCCAGGGGTCTGTTGGTAATCCCCCTTATGTGTGCTGGGAGGCAGTTGAACAGTCTCGGGCCCCTGACACTTATTGTATGGTCTCTTAACGTGCTAGTGACACCCCTGCTTTTCATTGGGGGGATGGTGCATCGTCTGCCAAGTCTTTTGCTTTCGTAATGAGTGATTTTCGTGTGCAAGTTCGGTACTAGTCCCTCTAGGATTTTCCAGGTGTATATAATCATGTATCTCTCCCGCCTGCGTTCTGTCGTTCTGTATCTATACCTTCACCATCTTCTTTCATTGTGTCTAGGACCTCGTTATACTGCTGTCTACGGCATTATCTTATTTTGCGTGTATTTAATATCTCCTACTATGTATCCAGCATCCTCTTCCGTATTGGTGTGTCTAGTAGCTCGGTCGGTAGCGCACTCGTTTCACACACCGAGGTCCGGGAGTCGATCTCCGGTACAGGTGGAAACATCGGAACGTTTTTCCTTACAAGGTAACTGTTGTCCCTGTTCACCTAGCAGCAAGTAGGTACCTGGGTGTTAGTCGACTGGTGTGGGTCGCATCCTGGACAAGATTAACCTAATTTGCCCGAAATGCTCTGCATAATCAGGGGCTTTCTATATATTATGTCAATGTTAGCTATGGTCTATATAAGTTGTATTATGTACTTACACAAATAAAGATTATTATTATTATTATTATTATTAGCAGCAGCAGTAGTAGTAGTAGTAGTAGTAGTAGTATAGTGTAGTAGTAGTAGTAGTAGTGTATAGTGTATACTACAGTGGCTCCCTAGTATATTGATGATAAAGGCTAAAGTGTCATTTGAAAACAGGTGAATTTGTAAATGAAGTGATAAGCCTATAGAGGCAGGTGCCACAAGTCGCCAGAAACTTACCACAGGTCAGCTGTTTTTAATAATCTTCCTGGCTTGCTAGTGTACTCGCATATAATCTAGTGATACCAGTGAATAGCAGAATACAGTGTTGTAGTAGCAACTAACCAGTATTATAATGGTACTTAGTGGAGTGGAGTGACTTTCATTAGTTTCTTTTTCTTGAAATACGAGACGTTACGGTGAATTTCATATAACCTGTAGTTACCAGCGGTCGCAATATACACAACGAGAAGCAATTATTACTACAGAAAAAGCGTCCTTCCTCCAAAATTTGCACCAGTCAACTATAGTGATAATATAGCATTTATTGTGGTGGAGACGGAAAAAAAAATAGAAAAGCCAGATACAGCGATTGATAAACAAGGAGGTCGACCGTTCGTCATTGTAGGAGCTGCCAGATATCACCGGCTCTTCAACACGCAAGTTATACTTTTGTATCAGTCAAATCACATATTACTCGGGTAGATAATTTCCAGTAGATCCTTCATGTGTTAGCTCAAATCACCGACCAGTATGTTTTAAATAAGTGACCCACTGATCAGAGCAGATCGACTGGTCCGAACCCTTGACTGGTCCGAACCCTTGACTGGTCCGAACCCGGGACTGGTTTCAAACAGTTTCGTTGGACAATAAAGCAGACTGTAAACGGATGGGGTTGTAGGCGCCCTTATAAACACAAACATTAAAAATCAGGAACGTGACGGTAAGCTGTCCAATATACAAAAAGAGTTAGGAACAGAAATACAAATAGCTAGAGCTCCATTTAAGGTTATTAATATAATATTCAAGAGGTTGCTAGTAGAATTGCAGTAAATCAACCATTCAAATCATTATGAAGCTGTGTGTAGTCTGTGGTCAGTCAAACAAACGGGCTTCCACATGGATAAATTGTCATTTTTGTGGAAATTGGTGTCACGCCCCTTGTGCAGATATCCCAGAACTAGCTACAAGCAGTATTAAAACAGAGAAGTGTTTCTGGGTATGCCCAAATGAGGAAAATCTGTGGACTAAAATCACAAGGGTATTAAAAGAGGACAACATCAAAGCTGCTTTCATAGAAAACCTGGAAGCTTTCTACAACAGATGGGAACATAAAAAGTCTGGGCTGAATGGTACTGCCCTTGATACTGGCCATGTAGTCACAAACTGTAAGGCTGGAGGTGATGTCCTGGTAGTCAGTAAATGTGGGGCTGATAGTGCTGTCCTGGGAGACAGTAATGGTGAAGCTGGAGGTGCTGTCCTGGGAGACAGAAATGGTGAAGCTGGAGATACTGTCCTGGGAGACAGTAATGGTGAAGCTGGAGATTTTGTCCAGGTAGTCGGGAATTATACGCTGGAAGGAATACATATAAATGACCTCATAGGGGACAGGAGCCATAGTAGGGAAACAAGTGTAGTCAAAGATAAGATAAAACCAATATTGCAAACTAGAAATACCGCAGGAAATAGCAAACAAGAGGACTCCAATAGCAATAGTGAGGATAAATTACCAAAAACAACTGGTGGGAGCTCCATTGTTGGTGCTAGGGAGGATAGAAGTAAGACAGGGAAACATGCACCAACAGGGAATACAGTCACAGAAACCCAAGGCAAGCGGAAACCAAGCCTGTGCACATACTATGCACTTGGTATCTGCTGGCATGGGAAATCTGGAAAAACAGATGGGACATGCAACTATGACCACCCTAGAAAATGCCATGCCCATATGACAACAGGAAAATGCAAACTCCCTTCCTGTAAGCTTTTTCACCCTGAAATGTGTACCTCTTCACTACAGGAAAGACTGTGCTATAACTTAAATTGCCAGGCATACCATCTAAAGGGGACAAAAAGATACAAAACATCCAGGCCATGGGAAAACCTGGGTAGCCACAGCCACTCAAGAGGGAGAGGTTTTTTAGTGCCAGGAAGGAAAAAAAACTGGCAGGAAATGGCAGAAATCGTACACCAAATCCAGTCATTCCTGGAGTGGAACCACAGCCGATGGCCTCCACTCCAAACCAACAGATACAGATACTAATGCCGGAAAAAAAATCCCCCCCCAGTACCAACAATACCACCAGTCCGATAACATTCTTCTTTGCAAATATACAGGGTCTAAAGCCAGCAACAAACAACAAAATACCTTTCATCCGTGGACTGCTTGCAGAGGCAAAGGCAATGTTCGCGGCTTTCACTGAGACCCACATAAAGGATCACTTGGACAACGAAATATGGATCTCAGGTTACAACCTATACAGATGTGACAGAGTGAACAGGCAAAAGGGGGGGGTTGGCCTGTACATTGCAGAGTCACTTGTTTGCACAGAACTGCTTAATGCCTCAAATGACGTAGTGGAAGTTTTAGCAGTAAAGGTCGAGAACCAAAACCTAGTCATTGTGGTAGTCTACAAGCCTCCGGATGCAACATCCCAGCAATTCCAGGAACAGCTGTTAAAAATTGACCACTGTCTGGAAAATCTTCCAGCTCCTGCACCCAACATCTTGCTCCTGGGGGATTTCAACTTAAGGCACCTAAAATGGAGGAATATAGCAAATAATATTGTTGCAGTAATAACACCAGGAGGCAGCTCTGATGAAAACTCACACTCACACGAGCTTTTAAATCTCTGCACAAAATTCAATTTAAACCAGCAAATAATAGAGCCTACTAGACTGGAGAATACACTAGACCTCATCTTCACTAACAATGATGATCTGATAAGAAATGTCACCATATCAAAAACAATATACTCAGATCACAACATAATTGAGGTTCAGACATGTATGCATGGAGCCCCAGACCGACAAAATGAGACTAGTCACGAGGGAGCATTCACCAAATTCAACTTCAATAACAAAAACATAAAGTGGGACCATGTAAACCAAGTCCTAACCGATATAAGCTGGGAAGATATACTAAGCAACACAGACCCAAACTTATGCCTAGAACAGATTAACTCGGTGGCACTCGATGTATGCACAAGGCTTATTCCTCTAAGAAAAAGGAGGAGTAGATGTAAAATAGAAAGAGACAGGCGCTCCCTTTACAGGCGACGGAAAAGAATAACAGAGCGGCTAAAAGAGGTCAATATATCTGAAATGCGCAGGGAGACACTGGTCAGAGAAATAGCAAGCATCGAACTTAAGCTAAAAGAATCCTTTAGGAGTCAGGAATCGCGGGAAGAACTAAAAGCTATAAATGAAATCGAAAGAAATCCAAAGTATTTCTTCTCCTATGCCAAATCAAAATCGAGAACAACGTCCAGTATTGGGCCCCTACTTAAACAAGATGGGTCCTACACAGATGACAGCAAGGAAATGAGTGAGCTACTCAAGTCCCAATATGACTCAGTTTTTAGCAAGCCGCTAACCAGACTGAGAGTCGAAGATCAAAATGAATTTTTTATGAGAGAGTCACAAAATTTGATTAACACAAGCCTATCCGATGTTATCCTGACGCCAAATGACTTCGAACAGGCGATAAATGACATGCCCATGCACTCTGCCCCAGGGCCAGACTCATGGAACTCTGTGTTCATCAAGAACTGCAAGAAGCCCCTATCACGAGCCTTTTCCATCCTATGGAGAGGGAGCATGGACACGGGGGTCGTCCCTCAGTTACTAAAAACAACAGACATAGCCCCACTCCACAAAGGGGGCAGTAAAGCAACAGCAAAGAACTACAGACCAATAGCACTAACATCCCATATCATAAAAATCTTTGAAAGGGTCCTAAGAAGCAAGATCACCACCCATCTAGAAACCCATCAGTTACACAACCCAGGGCAACATGGGTTTAGAACAGGTCGCTCCTGTCTGTCTCAACTACTGGATCACTACGACAAGGTCCTAAAAGCACTAGAAGACAAAAAGAATGCAGATGTAATATATACAGACTTTGCAAAAGCCTTCGACAAGTGTGACCATGGCGTAATAGCGCACAAAATGCGCGCTAAAGGAATAACAGGAAAAGTCGGTCGATGGATCTATAATTTCCTCACTAACAGAACACAGAGAGTAGTCGTCAACAGAGTAAAGTCCGAGGCAGCTACGGTGAAAAGCTCTGTTCCACAAGGCACAGTACTAGCTCCCATCTTGTTCCTCATCCTCATATCCGACATAGACAAGGATGTCAGCCACAGCACCGTGTCTTCCTTTGCGGATGACACCCGAATCTGCATGACAGTGTCTTCCATTGCAGACACTGCAAGGCTCCAGGTGGACATCAACCAAATCTTTCAGTGGGCTGCAGAAAACAATATGAAGTTCAACGATGAGAAATTTCAATTACTCAGATATGGTAAACATGAGGAAATTAAATCTTCATCAGAGTACAAAACAAATTCTGGCCACAAAATAGAGCGAAACACCAATGTGAAAGACCTGGGAGTGATTATGTCGGAGGATCTCACCTTCAAGGACCATAACATTGTATCAATCGCATCTGCTAGAAAAATGACAGGATGGATAATGAGAACCTTCAAAACTAGGGAGGCCAAGCCCATGATGACACTCTTCAGGTCACTTGTTCTATCTAGGCTGGAATATTGCTGCACTCTAACAGCACCTTTCAAGGCAGGTGAAATTGCCGACCTAGAAAATGTACAGAGAACTTTCACGGCGCGCATAACGGAGATAAAACACCTCAATTACTGGGAGCGCTTGAGGTTTCTAAACCTGTATTCCCTGGAACGCAGGAGGGAGAGATACATGATTATATACACCTGGAAAATCCTAGAGGGACTAGTACCGAACTTGCACACGAAAATCACTCACTACGAAAGCAAAAGACTTGGCAGACGATGCACCATCCCCCCAATGAAAAGCTGGGGTGTCACTAGCACGTTAAGAGACCATACAATAAGTGTCAGGGGCCCGAGACTGTTCAACTGCCTCCCAGCACACATAAGGGGGATTACCAACAGACCCCTGGCAGTCTTCAAGCTGGCACTGGACAAGCACCTAAAGTCAGTTCCTGATCAGCCGGGCTGTGGCTCGTACGTTGGTTTGCGTGCAGCCAGCAGCAACAGCCTGGTTGATCAGGCGCTGATCCACCAGGAGGCCTGGTCACAGACCGGGCCGCGGGGGCGTTGACCCCCGAAACTCTCTCCAGGTAAACTCCAGAAGTAGTAGTAGTAGTAGTAGTAGTAGCAGTAGTGGTAGTAGTAACAGTAGTAGTAGTAGTAGTAGTAACAGTAGTGCAGCAGCAGCAGCAGCAGCAGCAGCAGCAGCAGCAGCAGCAGCAGCAGCAGCAGCAGCAGCAGCAGTAGTAGTAGTAGTAACAGTAGTAGTAGTAGTAGTAGTATTTAGCCATTATCTCCTCAGACATTCGTTATCATCACTATACACGTTCACCTTGTTGATGGATAAAAGTGCGTTGAACCACTTGTCAGTGGAAGACCACATGTTCCCGCTGGGGCACTCTGTGAACCGCTAAACCCAAGTGGGCCACTGAGGTCAATGACTGGCGGAGACTCGACAGTCCATTCACCAATCGTGACCTATCTCTGACCTGGTGGCCTGGTGGTTAACGCTCTCGCTTCACACGGTGAGGGCCTGGGTTCGATTCCCAGCCAGAGTAGAAACATTGGACGTGTTTCTTTCCACCTGTTGTCTATGTTCCCCATCAGTAAAATGGGTACCTGGGTGTTAGTCGACTGGTGTGGGTCGCATCCTGGGACACTGACCTAAGGAGGCCTGGTCACAGACCGGGCCGCGGGGGCGTTGACCCCCGGAACTCACTCCAGATAACTCCAGATAAACTCAGGCTGTTGATATGACCAATAAAAAAAAAGGTCAATACCAACACGTAGACAGAAACAAGAGAGAGAAAGTTGTCTATACAACTTCCGACTGCGGTCTGCTGAAGAGGACCGCAAATGGAGTAGAAGACAGACAGACAACTAACGGTCTGAGTTGTCTCGCTGGTGATTCAACAACAAATAATAAATCATTATAGGTACAAATCCTTGTTAATAAATTGTAAATCAAAAAAATTTCACAGAAAAATGAATCCTAAATTCATAGGAGAAATGATGATGGATACATGAAGACAGTGGATGTATAGAATAGAGGTAGTGTGTATGGGTTGACGACTGTGTAGGGTTAGTGATCCTGTTTCAGTCATGAAATCCTCCGGGGCTAGCCCCTCCACTCCAGACTAAATCAAAGTAATAAGAAGCTACCCTAACTCTGCACAGGAGGCAGTGTAATTATTATAGACAGTGGCTTCTTCTAGATTATGTCTGGTGCAGGAGTTAAGCAACCTTGCCGCAGACCCCAGCGAACAGGCGCACACTGTACAACTGAGATACTTACACGCAAGGTGTTAGCTGTGGGCGCACCTGAGGATATCTGTTTGGGGAAGTCACGGGCCACGGTCTCTCTTTAGTGAGCCTAACGAGGTAATATAAAGGGGCCGCGGTGGTACGGGCAATCCACGATAACGTCAAGGAAATGATATCGTCCCTTGTCGGCCGCGTCTCAAGCATGACTCTCTCTCGCAACCGCAGGCGTCTTCCTGGTAGTCCAAAAAGGTGGAGGTAATACCCAGAGCGTTTATTGTGTAGTACACTTGTGGAACTATGCTAAACCCTTGTCTAACTCTAACTTAGTATTAATTAAGTGAAAGTGGTAACAGAGCGTGTAAATAGCCTAAAGAGTTACTAGCTAACTGCAAAAAATTACTATGTACAGAGATAATACCTCACTATGTGTTCAACCCTTAACCTCCCTATCTGGGTGATGGCTATAACGGTTTCAGGAAAATTCAAGCGATATTTTCCACAGTGGATACATGAGGGTGAAAATGGGGCATACATGGAGAGAAGATGGTAGACATACAGTGTTAAGACTCGTAGATACATGGGAGATGGTAGTGTTTGACACATGGAGAGGTGGTGGCTACACCGGGAGAATATGGAGGATACATAGTAAAAGATGAATACACGGGAAGAAGGCTGTGGATACATAGCTGCATAGTAAGATGAAAGTAGACATAGGGAAGTATAAACGAAATACATAGGGGGACGACAGTGGGTGCATGGAACTGGATAGTGGATACATGGTAAGAATATAGCGGATACATGGAGCGAAGATAAAGTGGCAGATCCCTCCCACTTACAAATTTGTCTCTTCCGTAAACTGGACACATGATACATGTTTACAAACACGTACACACACACACACACACACACACACACACACACACACACACTATCACACACACACTAAAACACACACACACACACACATACACACACACACACACACACACACGAACACACACACACACACACACACACACACACACACACACACACACACACACACACACACACACACACACACACACACGAACACACACACACACACACACACACACACACACACGAACACACACACACACACACACACACACACACACACACACACACACACACACACACACGAACACACACACACACACACACACACACACACACACACACACACACACACACACACACACACGAACACACACACACACACACACACAGGAGAAAAAAAATGATTGAAGGCATCATGAAAACAATAGGTGAGGGCGACATGACCCAGGTGACAAATTTTCAGAGAATTGGGTGGTTTGCGAGTGGAAGGATACGGCCTGTCAAAGTAATTTTCAAGGAAGAATCAGTTCGAACCAGGATTCTGCAAGAGAAAGCAAGACTGAGGGAAAAACAGGGGTACCAGAGAGTATACCTCGACCGCGACAGAACACAAGAAGAAAGGACTACACTGAAAGAGAGGGTACAGAGACGCAAGGAGGAACGAGAGGCAATGACGAAGATGAGCAGGATCCAGACACAGGAGGAAGGGCAAACACACCCCACAGAATCTCCCACCAAAAGACTCCAACCGCGACATTCCCAACGCAGCTGAGCAACATATACTACAACCCACTCACTGTTCCCTCTGCCACCAACCCCCATATCACAAACCTCACCCCAACAGCTGTCCCTTATGGGCATTCTGACCCCACCACCATCATCACAAACCACACCTACACCACAGCCCCATATAGGCCCCCACCAAGGCTCTCGCTCCCCCAACCCCAATATTCTTGCATGACCACAATGATAGAAAAGAAACTGAAAGTTTGGTACACAAACGCGGATGGAATAACGAATAAACATGAGGAGTGGAACGAAAGAATCAGTGAAAAATCCCCAGACATCATAGCAGTCACCGAAACAAAACTCGCTGAGACAATAACAGACACAATCTTCCCAACGGGATATCAGATCCTGAGGAAAGATAGAAGGAGTAGAGGGGGAGGAGGGGTTGCACTGCTCATAAAACACCGATGGGGATTTGAGGAAATGGAAGGCATGGACATGATTGGAGAAAGAGACTACATTGTAGGTACAATTCAGTCCGGAGAACATAAAGTAGTCATTGGAGTGATGTATAACCCACCACAGAACTGCAGGAGGCCAAGAGAGGAGTATGAAGAAAACAACAGGGTGATGGTGGACACACTGGTTGAGGTGGCAAGAAGAGCTCACTCGAGCAGAGCAAAGTTACTGGTAATGGGCGATTTCAACCACAGGGAGATCGACTGGGAAAACCTGGAGCCACATGGGGGTCCCGAAACATGGAGAGCCAAGATGATGGATGTGGTACTTGAAAACCTCATGCATCAACATGTCAGGGACACAACCAGAGAGAGAGAGGGGAGGATGAGCCAGCAAGACTGGATCTTGTGTTCACCATGAGCAGTTCAGACACTGAGGACATCACTTACGAGAGGCCCCTTGAAGCTAGCGATCACGTGGTTCTGAGTTTTGATTATATAGTAGAGTTACAAGTGGAGAAGGTAACAGGAACTGAAGGGTACAGGCCAAACTGTAAAAGGGGGGACTACACAGGTATGAGAAACTTCCTGCAGGAGGTTCAGTGGGACAGAGAAATGGTAGGAAAATCAGTAAACGAGATGATGGAATATGTGGCAACAAAGTGCAAGGAGGCAGAGGAAAGGTTTGTTCATAAGGGAAACAGAAATAATAGGAAGACCAAAAAGAGTCCTTGGTTTACCCGAAGGTGTAGGGAGGCAAAAACTAAGTGCAACAGAGAATGGAAAAGGTACAGGAGGCATAGGACCCAGGAAAACAAGGAGATAGAAGAGCCAGAAACGAGTATGCATAGATAAGGAGGGAGGCCCAGCGACAGTATGAAAACGACATAGCATCGAAAGTCAAATCTGACCCGAAACTGCTGTATAGCCACATTAGGAGGAAGACAACAGTCAAGGACCAGGTGATAAGGCTGAGGAAAGAAGGTGGAGAACTCACAAGAAACGATCAAGAGGTATGTGAGGAGCTCAACACGAGATTTAAGGAAGTATTTACAGTAGAGACAGGAAGGACTCTGGGGGGGACAGACCAGATGGGGACACCAGCAAGGAATACACCAACAAGTGTTGGACGACATACATACAGATGAGGAGAAGGTGAAGAAACTGCTAAGGGACATCGATACCTCAAAGGCAATGGGACCGGACATCTCCCCGTGGGTCCTTAGAGAGGGAGCAGATATGTTGTGCGTGCCACTTACCACAATCTTCAACACGTCCCTGGAAACTGGGCAACTACCTGAGGTATAGAAGACGGCAAATGTAGTTCCCATTTTTAAAAAAGGAGAGAGAAAAGAGGCACTAAACTATAGACCTGTGTCATTGACGTGTATAGTATGCAAAGTTATGGAGAAGATTATCAGGAGGAGAGTGGTGGAGCACCTGGAACGGAACAAGAGTATAAATGCCAACCAGCACGGATTCATGGAAGGCAAATCCTGTGTCACAAACCTTCTGGAGTTTTATGATAAAATAACAGAAGTAAGACACGAGAGAGAGGGGTGGGTTGATTGCATCTTCTTGAACTGCACGAAGGCCTTTGACACAGTTCCTCACAAGAGATTAGTGCAGAAGCTAGAGCATCAGGCGCATGTAACAGGAAGGGCACTGCATTGGATCAGAGAATACCTGACAGGGAGGCAACAACGAGTCATGGTACGTAATGATGTATCACAGTGGGCACCTGTGACGAGCGGGGTCCCACAGGGGTCGGTCCTAGGACCAGTGCTATTTTTGGTATATGTGAACGACATGATGGAAGGGTTAGACTCAGAAGTGCTCCTGTTCGCAGATGATGTGAAGTTAATGAGGATAATTAAATCAGATGAGGATCAGGCAGGACTTCAAAGAGACCTGGACAGACCGGACACCTGGTCCAGCAACTGGCTTCTCGAATTTAACCCCGTCAAATGCAAAGTCATGAAGATCGGGGAAGGGCAAAGAAGACCGCAGACGGAGTATAGGCAAGGTGGCCAAAGACTGCAAACCTCGCTCGAAGAGAAAGATCTTCGGGTGAGTATGTCTCCGGAAGCACACATCAACCAGATAACTGGTGCAGCATATGGGCGCCTGGCAAACCTGAGAACAGTGATCTGATACCTTAGTAAGGAATCGTTCAGGACAGTGTACACCGTGTACGTCAGGCCCATACTGGAGTATGCAGCACCTGTTTGGAACCCACACTTGATCAAGCACGTCAAGAAATTAGAGAAAGTGCAAAGGTTTGCGACAAGGTTAGTTCTAGAGCTAAGGAGAATGACCTATGAAGAAAGGTTAAGGGAAATCGTCCTGACGACACTGGAGGACAAGAGGGTCAGGGGAGACATGATAACGACATATAAAATACTGCGCGGAATAGACAAGGTGGACAAAGACGGGCCAGTGAAGAGGCGGGGCCAGGAGCTTGGACTCGACCCCTGCAACCTCAACTAGGTGAGTACAACTAGGTGAGTACACACACACACACACACACACACACACACACACACACACACACACACACACACACACACACTGTGTCAAACTATGGACCCCCGGACACGTGGCTGTTATACAAAATTCCTGAGTTTTTAATAAATTGAGGAAAAAAATCAAAATTTCGCCTCAGAAAACATCTATTTCATATTTTTTGTTTTTTAGTCTCTGACCTTTGCAAAAAGCTCAAAAAATATGTGTTCAATATTTTTTTTCATTTGGGGAGGAGGGGAACACTAAAGCCGTACGGGGTTCGATGATGCTTGGGGTGTGAGGGGTTAGAGGGGGAGTGGGGTAGAGAATAGCTTCAGTTCCCTGGATCGAGAGCCATTCTCCAGCATCGAAAACACCGGAATCGGGAGAGTGACAAGGATAAAGAACGAGTTGGTGAAGAGGATGAGACGATAAGAACGAAGTTGAGAAGAGATGACAAGGATAAAAGGTAGGTGAAGAGGCAGCAAGAATAATAAAGACGCAGTAAAGAGGCAGCAAGAATAATAAAGACGCAGTAAAGAGGCAGCAAGAATAATAAAGACGCAGTAAAGAGGCAGCAAGAATAATAAAGACGCAGTAAAGAGGCAGCAAGAATAATAAAGACGCAGTAAAGAGGCAGCAAGAATAATAAAGACGCAGTAAAGAGGCAGCAAGAATAATAAAGACGCAGTAAAGAGGCAGCAAGAATAATAAAGACGCAGTAAAGAGGCAGCAAGAATAATAAAGACGCAGTAAAGAGGCAGCAAGAATAATAAAGACGCAGTAAAGAGGCAGCAAGAATAATAAAGACGCAGTAAAGAGGCAGCAAGAATAATAAAGACGCAGTAAAGAGGCAGCAAGAATAATAAAGACGCAGTAAAGAGGCAGCAAGAATAATAATGACGCAGTAAAGAGGCAGCAAGAATAATAAAGACGCAGTAAAGAGGCAGCAAGAATAATAAAGACGCAGTAAAGAGGCAGCAAGAATAATAAAGACGCAGTAAAGAGGCAGCAAGAATAATAAAGACGCAGTAAAGAGGCAGCAAGAATAATAAAGACGCAGTAAAGAGGCAGCAAGAATAATACTGACGCACTGAAGAAGCAGCAAGGGTAATAAAGACGCAATAAAGAGGACGCAAAAATAATAAAGAACTAGGAAAAATTGGGAAGAAATTAGCCCTGAATACACACAACTATATCACATAAACTGAAGATTTTACAATCACCAACAGCTTATTTGGTCATGAGACACCACCCAGTCATGAAGATCAAGGGGAGACAATTACATCTATAATAAAAATTGAGAGTCGAACCGGAGACGAGGGTAACAACGTTGAAACTGAGAGAGAGAGAGAGAGAGAGAGAGAGAGAGAGAGAGAGAGAGAGAGAGAGAGAGAGAGAGAGAGAGAGAGAGAGAGAGAGAGAGAGAGAGAGAGAGAGAGAGAGAGAGAGAGAGAGAGGACGGAGTGATGGGAAGAATGGTGTAGGCTAGAGAATGTGGCCTGGTGGTTAACGCTCTCGCTTCACACGGCGAGGGTCTGGGTTCGATTCCCAGCCAGAGTAGAAACATTGGACGTGTTTCTTTCCACCTGTTGTCTATGTTCCCCATCAGTAAAATGGGTACCTGGGTGTTAGTCGACTGGTGTGGGTCGCATCCTGGGACACTGACCTAATTTGCCCGAAATGCCTCCGGAGCATAACAAGGGACTTTCTATATAGTAATATGTCATTGTAATCAGCTAGGACTGTATACCCTGTACATGTACTTGTAGTAAAATAAAGATATTATATTATTATTATATTATATTATATATTACCTGGGGAGGTTGGAGAAGAATGGTAGGCATGGCAGAATGGGATTATCATAGTCAGACAGAGGGTGATAAGAGAACACCGATTGAGAGCGAATACAAGATTATATACATATCTGTCGTGCCGAATAGGTGAAACAGGTTTGTATCAAAATTGAGGCAAACAAAGCATCATTCTGAAGCTAACGAAAAAAATATATTTCATTGTGTTTGTTTATTACTAAATTATTGTAAACTTATCTAAAATATATTTAGTTGGATTAGGCTATAAATTGTGCTTGTTATAATAAGGTTAGATAAGTTTTCTAAGGTTCTTTTGTTATAAAATTATAAATTTTTACATTAAAGCAAATGAAAAAAAATATATCTTTAAATGTATAAGAAAAAAGTTAGAAAGGATTTAATTTTAAATGAGTTCTTGCTGAAAGAGAGAGAGAGAGAGAGAGAGAGAGAGAGAGAGAGAGAGAGAGAGAGAGAGAGAGAGTGTTGATGAATGACTGTTGAAGTTACAAAAGTTGGTAAATGAGTTGTGTGGAGCGTGTAACAGAAGACAACGCTGAGTGAAGGTTTCTGGAGGTTTGCTGAAAATTCTGCAATGTGTCTTGAAGATATGAGAGAAGAAGGTGAGCGATGAGCAAGAATCTAGAAGGTGAGCGATAGACCTAGAATCTAGGTGAGTCATTAAGAATCTAGCGAGTGAGTGATGCGATATTTCAAGACGGTATTAGTGCCTTGAGTCTGATTTAAGGAGCTGCCCATCAGAGGAGTGCGTTGTTCTCTGATTATGACCGGAGACAGGACCTGGATAGAGAGATAGACAGACAGACAGAGACAGACAGACGGGACTTAGCTACAGTGGAGAGGGTTCAGGAAGGCAAGGTTTCATCCCTCTTCCAACTATCAAGGGAACCTCCGACGTCAGTACTACGAGGAATTACACTTAACTGTAACAGTTACGTCGGTTATAATGCAGACTATTTCTCACAGCTGTTTAATAGATGACTACAATCTTATATAGTCTTATATGATTCCCTTACTAGTAGCGTAATTATTGTATACTCTCCATGCATTTATTCCCAAGATAAATAATTGTGTTTCCTTATTAATTGATAATTTTCACCAATACAGTTCCACTTGATATTTACCTGTTATATATATATATATATATATATATATATATATATATATATATATATATATATATATATATATATATATATATATATATATATATATATATATATATATGCAAAACAACCACCCTGAAAGAATAGAGAAATTCCAAGCGCTTTCGTGACTACTCACATTATCAAGGAACTATGAAAGTAAAGCATCCAAGGAAGCTATATAAGGGGTCTGGTCGGCACCTCACTATCAGATCCCACAACGGTTTAAACACGTGACGCGCGGCGAGCCAACTTGGAAAGGTCCTTGGCACAACTCACCCCACAAACTATTCTACCCAAGAAATAAGAAATTTTAAAGATTATTTGTCCAGTGTATTATTAAATTCTTCCCAAATTCTATTAATTATAAATGGATCTAATTTATATAAACCAAAGGAAATATTCATATTATTGTCAAAACTGCTTTTTATGAAACAAGATTCAATTATATTCCTGTCGACCATGGACTTGCTTGATACTACTTTCTCAACTTTTTGAAAATCAATTGGATGGTTAAAATCTCTTACATGAATAAATAGAGCATTGGAATCTTGTCCAGTTCTAATGCTATATTTATGTTGTTTTAATCTTAGTTCGAGATTTTTACCAGTTTGACCGTAATAAACTTTATCGCAAATTTTACAAGGAATCTTATAGACACATCCATCAGCATTTTGGGGGGAATTCTTTATCAAAAGTTTTTTTACTGTATCGAGATTTTTGAATACAACTTTAATATTAAAAGTCTTAAGAAGAGAAGGCATATCAACCAAGTTTTCATGGTAAGGGAGAACCAACATATTTTTATTTGAATAAGGCTGGTTGTCCCTTTTTGGATTGTAAAAAGTATTTCTGGCAACTTTAAAAGATTTATCAATTACATTTCTTGGGTATTTTAAATCATTACCTATTTCATAAATTTTGGATATTTCCTCATCTATGAACTCAGGACTACAAATTCGTAAAGGTCTCAGAAACATTGATGAGAAAACAGACAGTTTGACTCTACCTTGATGCGAGGAATAATAGTGGACATAGGAACAGTTATTAGTAGGTTTTCTGTAAATTTTAAATTTGAATTCATTATTACCCTTAATAATTAAAACATCTAGATTAAAACAACATAAATATAGCATTAGAACTGGACAAGATTCCAATGCTCTATTTATTCAGGTAAGAGATTTTAACCATCCAATTGATTTTCAAAAAGTTGAGAAAGTAGTATCAAGCAAGTCCATGGTCGACAGGAATATAATTGAATCTTGTTTCATAAAAAGCAGTTTTGACAATAATATGAATATTTCCTTTGGTTTATATAAATTAGATCCATTTATAATTAATAGAATTTGGGAAGAATTTAATAATACACTGGACAAATAATCTTTAAAATTTCTTATTTCTTGGGTAGAATAGTTTGTGGGGTGAGTTGTGCCAAGGACCTTTCCAAGTTGGCTCGCCGCGCGTCACGTGTTTAAACCGTTGTGGGATCTGATAGTGAGGTGCCGACCAGACCCCTTATATAGCTTCCTTGGATGCTTTACTTTCATAGTTCCTTGATAATGTGAGTAGTCACGAAAGCGCTTGGAATTTCTCTATTCTTTCAGGGTGGTTGTTTTGCATATTCTGAAATCACCTGTTTACTGTGATCTTATTGCATATATATATATATATATATATATATATATATATATATATATATATATATATATATATATATATATATATATATATTGTAACCACGAATGAGTGGTATTAATCAGTAACAACACTGCGACTAACCATTGTTCGTAGTTACAATATTATATATATCCTACTCGTGAGGCAAGTACACCAAACGGGGAGTAGAATGAAATTAGCTCAAAGGCACCCACACCACCGTATGTCCTCTGATGACGGTAAAACACCTAACTCTGCTGGATGCATCATTCTTGTAGGATTGCGTGGTCCCGTGGGTTAGAGCATCATGTGTGATTTTCGCTCACCATGAGGTGGGCCAAAACGACATAAGAACATAAGAACATAAGAAAGGAGGAACACTGCAGCAGGCCTGTTGGCCCATACTAGGCAGGTCCTTTACAATTCATCCCACTAACAAACATTTGACCTACCCAATTTTCAATGCTACCCAAGAAATAAGCTCTGATGTGCAAGTCCCACTCAAATCCAACCCATCCCACTCATGTATTTATCCAACCTAAATTTGAAACTACCCAAAGTCCTAGCCTCAATAACCCAACTAGGTAGACTGTTCCACTCATCTACTACCCTATTTCCAAACCAATACTTTCCTATGTCCTTTCTAAATCTAAACTTATCTAATTTAAATCCATTACTGCGGGTTCTCTCTTGGAGAGATATTCTCAAGACCTTGTTAATATCCCCTTTATTAATACCTATCTTCCACTTATACACTTCGATCAGGTCTCCCCTCATTCTTCGTCTAACAAGTGAATGTAACTTAAGAGTCTTCAATCTTTCTTCATAAGGAAGATTTCTAATGCTATGTATTAATTTAGTCATCCTACGCTGAATGTTTTCTAACGAATTTATGTCCATTCTGTAATATGGAGACCAGAATTGAACTGCATAATCTAGGTGAGGCCTTACTAATGATGTATAAAGCTGCAGTATGACCTCTGGACTTCTGTTGCTTACACTTCTTGATATAAATCCCAGTAATCTATTTGCCTTATTACGTACGCTTAGGCATTGCTGTCTTGGTTTAAGGTTGCTGCTTACCATAACCCCCAAGTCCTTTTCGCAATCTGTATGGTTAAGTTCTACATTATTTAACTTATAAGTGCTAGGGTTATGGACACTCCCGAGCTTCAGAACCTTGCATTTATCTACATTGAACTGCATCTGCCACTTTTCTGACCAAGAGTAGAGTTTGTCTAAATCCTCCTGAAGTTCCCTAACATCTACGTTTGAATCAATTATCCTACCTATCTTCGTGTCATCGGCGAATTTGCTCATATCACTAGTAATTCCTTCATCAAGATCATTGATATATATTATAAACAACAACGGGCCCAAGACTGATCCCTGTGGAACGCCACTTGTTACTGATCCCCACTCGGATTTAACCCCATTTATGGACACTCTTTGCTTCCTGTCTGTGAGCCATGATTCGATCCACGAGAGCACCCTTCCCCCAATGCCATGAGCTGCTACTTTCTTCAACAGTCTTTGGTGCGGAACTCTATCAAATGCCTTACTAAAATCTAAGTAAATAATATCAAATTCTTTATCGTGGTCAACAGCCTCAAAAGCTTTACTGAAGAAAGTCAATAAATTAGTTAGACAAGACCGGCCTCTTGTGAATCCATGCTGAGTATCATTAATCAAGCTATGCTTATCGAGATGGCTTCTTATAATCTCAGCTATAATTGACTCTAGTAATTTGCCTACAATTGAGGTCAGGCTTATTGGGCGGTAATTTGACGGTAACGACTTGTCCCCTGTTTTAAAAATAGGAATTACATTAGCCATCTTCCACATATCAGACACTGCACCTGTTTGAAGAGATAAATTAAAAATATTAGTTAATGGTTCACAGACTTCCATTTTGCATTCCTTTAGAACCCTTGAAAAAACCTCATCAGGACCCGGTGACTTATTTTGCTTCAGTCTGTCTATCTGCTTCACAACCATTTCACTAGTGACTGTGATGTTACATAATTTATCTTCTTCTGATCCACTATAAAAATTAATTACCGGAATATTATTAGTGTCTTCCTGTGTAAAAACCGAGAGAAAATAATTATTTAAAATCGAGCACATTTCATTCTCTTTGTCAGTAAGATGCCCATAGTTATTTTTAAGGGGACCTATCTTATCTCTGACTTTTGTTCTATAGACCTGGAAAAAACTTTTTGGGTTAGTTTTAGAATCCCTAGCAACTTTAATTTCATAGTCCCTTTTAGCTTTTCTTATCCCCTTTTTAATGTCCCTCTTAATGTCAATATACTGATTCATAAGATGACCCTCGCCTCTTTTGATACGCCTATAAATTCCTTTCTTATGCCCTAGTAGATATTTCAGCCTATTATTCATCCATTTTGGGTCATTTCTATTTGATCTAATTTCCTTATAAGGGATAAACGTTCTTTGAGCAGCATGTATTGTGTTCAGAAAACTGTCATATTGATAGCTCTCTTCGTTACCCCAGTCAACAGATGATAAGTGTTCTCTAAGCCCATCGTAATCTGCTAAGCGAAAATCTGGGACTGTTACTGAGTTATCCCTACTATCATACTTCCATTCAATTCTACATGTAATTGATTTGTGGTCGCTGGCACCCAGTTCCTCTGAAACTTCTAAATTATTAACAAGGGATTCATTGTTTGCCAGAACTAAGTCAAGCAGGTTATTACCCCTTGTAGGTTCTGTCACAAACTGCTTCAAAAAACAATCCTGAACTACTTCTAAGAAATCGTATGATTCTAAATTCCCAGTTAAGAAATTCCAATCAATATGACTAAAGTTAAAGTCTCCTAGAATTACTACATTATCGTGCCTTGTGGCCCTAACAATTTCCTCCCATAGTAGTCTCCCCTGGTCCCTATCTAAATTTGGGGGACGGTATATCACACCTAAAATTAATTTTTCATGCCCCTCTGAAAATTCTATCCAAACAGACTCTGTATGTGTTACTTCAGACTTAATACCTGTTTTTATGCAACAGTTCAAGCGATCTCGGACATACAATGCCACCCCACCCCCCTTCCCGATACTTCTATCTACTTGGAACAATTTAAAACCCTGAATGTGACATTCTGCAGGCATGTCCCGACTTTTTGAATTAAACCACGTCTCAGTAATGGCAAATACATCTATGTTACCTGCACTAGCAACTAGTCTCAACTCGTCCATCTTATTCCTAGCACTGCGACTATTTGTGTAATAAATATTTAATGACCCTCCTATCTCTTTACCCTTCCTGCTCCTTTCTGTTATTCCACTAAACCTATTACTGTCATTGTCAATTAGTGCCACTGGCTTTCCAATATCCTCCTCATTTTGCCTATTACTAGTTCTCCTAGTACTCATGTTACTACCCTGCGACTTCACAGTTTTCCCGCCAAAACCCATACCACTAACTATTCCTAGTTTAAAGACCTAACAGCTCCCTCCACTGCGTTGGCCAGTGCTCCCACCCCACACCTAGACAAGTGAACCCCATCCCTGGCATACATGTCATTTCTGCCATAGAAGAGGTCCCAGTTGTCAATGAATGTTACCGCATTTTCCTTACAGTATTTGTCCAGCCAGCAATTGACACCAATTGCTCTGGACAACCATTCATTTCCAACTCCTCTCCTTGGCAAAATGCCACATATGACAGGTTTGCCACCCTTCTTCCTAATTATCTCTATTGCTGACCTATACCTGCTAATCAGGTCCTCACTCCTACGTCTGCCAACATCGTTGCCTCCAGCACTGAGACAGATAATAGGATTGCTCCCATTACCTCTCATGATGTCATCCAGACGGCTAACAATATCCTTCATCCCAGCCCCAGGAAAACATACTCTCTGCCTCCTACTCCTATCCTTCAAACAGAATGCCCTATCCATGTACCTAATCTGGCTATCCCCAACAACAACAATGTTTTTACCTTCCTTGGCGTCGTCCGTAGTGATGCTCCGAGTAGTCGACTCACATTCGCCAGGTAGCATTACACCACTTGTAGAATTCGTCATGACGTTCTCGATGGTCTTCGTTGGGGTTTCTAGGGATGTCTCACTCACGTCTGCCAATGCTTCCTTGGTGCTCGTTGTGGCATTCCCAGTAGAACACTCACATTCGTCAGGTAGCACCGAGAATGAGTTGGAAGTTTCCACGGCAGTCTTCTGGTTTCTCGTTGTTTCTGCCTCTCCAACCGTTTTCTTAATCTTCAGCTTGGTTCCATGTTGCCCGACCACTGACCAAGCTCCCTTCTTAACCTGGGGACTCACAACAGGTGGATTACTACGAATCCTCTTGTTCTCCTCCGTTAATCGCCGTATCTCCAGTTTAGCAACTCTGAGTTCTTCTCTCAGCTGCTGGTAAAGCTGCTCAAGAGAGGGCATCCTGGTTCAGATTCACAGAGAGCACACAAACAGGTCTTCACAGAGCTAAGTACACGTCACCACTGGCTAAGTACACGTCACCACTCAAAATGGCTTCGAATCCTCGGCTAGTCGCAGTGGTGTTATATAAATATATATATATATATATATATATATATATATATATATATATATATATATATATATATATAAGTAGTGATAATTTCTACAGGGGGGCTCCTTCCGGTTTAGGGCCTTCCACTGGGAGGCTCCTTCCGGTTTGGGCCTTCCACTGAGCGAGGTATCCGGTCTAGGACCAGCAGCTGGAGGGTCACCTTTTCACACCTAGGTGTTACTTCCGGTTTTGACCATGACCTCGCCCTCAAGACTACCTCACCCTTGACCCCCCCCAACCAATACCCCCGCCCACGACCCCCCACCCTTCGCGACCCCGCCGTCGCGCCGCGCGCCCGCCCCGCGCGCCCGCGCGCGCGCCCGCCCGCGCCCTTCGCGACCCCCCGCCGCGCGCCCACCCGCGCGCCCGCCCGCGCCCTTCGCGAGCCCCGCCGCGCCTTCTGCTGCGCCTTCTGCAGCGTCATCCGGATCGCCCCCGCGCCTCGAATTTTTTCCGATTTTTTTCGAATTTTTTTTGAATTTCATTTTCTTTTGCTCTCCATCTCCTCGGATCAAGTTTTTAAGGTTCCCCCTCTCACTTTCACCCCCACCCCAAAATTTCTCGATATTACCAAGTTTTTTGGATTCCCCCCTATGGGGGTTTCGAAAGTCTCCATCTCCTCGGATCAAGTTTTTTGGATTCCCCCCTATGGGGTTTTCGAAATTCTCCAATTCCTCGGATCAAGTTTTTTGGGTACCCCTCCTTTCACCCCCCATCCCCCAAAAATTTCTCAATATCAAAGTCTCCATCTCCTCGGATCCCCCTCCCACTTTCACCCCCCAACCCCAAAAATTTCTCGACAATACAATTTTTTGGATCCCCCCTATGGGGTTTTCGAAATTCTCCATCTCCTCGGATCAAGTTTTTTGGATTCCTCCCTATGGGGTTTTCGAAATTCTCCATCTCCTTGGATCAAGTTTTTTTTTTGGATTCCCCCCCCCCTGTGGGGTTTTCGAAATTCTCCAATTCCTCGGATCAAGTTTTTGGAATCCCCCCTCTCTGGGGGTAAGCATTCAAAATAGACTCCTCCTATGGGGGCATGCTTACTACAGGTCTAAACATCTTCCCCTTATTATTTTAAAATGAACTAAAAGTTTCCTCTCATTAAGTTAAATGAACTAAAAAAGCGTGTTTACTCGGCGGTCAGTGACGTCACGCGCACACAGGTTGAATCTTGTCTACCCTTTTAGTTAATAAGGGGACATAGCAGTGACGTCACGCGCACACAGGCTGAATCTTGTCGATCCTTTTAGTTCATTTCAAGTTAATAAGGGGACACAGTACATCAGAAAGGCACATTTTTGTTTCGTTAATACCCACAACAATCCAACAATTTCTTTACAACACAAGTCTAGACATTTTTCTCGTTTTAACTATTTCATCTCAGGTCACTCCCCACGAAGTAACCTCCTCCCCACCCTCCCAAACCCTCACACTACAACCAACACCTCACAATTTTCACTCATAACCCCCAATTTTTCTCGTTTTAACCCTTTTAGTTCATTAAAGTTAATAAGGGGACACAGTGCATCAGAAAGTCACCACATCGCTTACATCCACTTTCGTTAAATTCACTACTCACAATTTTACATATTACGAAGTTAAATACGCACTTTTACTTTGAACATCTTCAAAACACTCATAAATCATTTGAATACTCACAAAAAAAATACCTTTATACATTTCCAAACAACACTGAAATACTCCAAAACATCATTCGAACACCCCCAAATCACCTCTGAATACTCCCAGAACACCTTCATCAGTACTCTTGCACATCATTTGAACACCTTCATAAGTACTCTCATAATCATTTGTACACCTTCAAAAAACACCTTTGAATACTCACATAAACACCTTTGAACACCTTCAAAACACCCTTGAACACCTTCAAAACACCCTTGAACACCTTCAAAAAACATCATTTGAACACCTTCATAAGTACTCTCATAATCATTTGTACACCTTCAAAAAACACCTTTGAATACTCACATAAACACCCTTGAACACCTTCAAAACACCTTTGAATAACCTCAAAACACCTTTGAATACTCACATAAACACCCTTGAACACCTTCAAAACACCTTTGAATAACCTCAAAACACCTTTGAACACCTTCAAAACACCCTTGAACACCTTCAAAACACCCTTGAACACCTTCAAAAAACATCATTTGAACACCTTCATAAGTACTCTCATAATCATTTGTACACCTTCAAAAAACACCTTTGAATACTCACATAAACACCCTTGAACACCTTCAAAACACCTTTGAATAACCTCAAAACACCTTTGAACACCTTCAAAACACCCTTGAACACCCTTGATCACCTTCAAAAAAACAACATTTGAACTCACTCAAAACACCTTTGAACACCTTTGAACATTTCCAAACAACACTGAAACACTTCCAAAAACACCATTTGAGTACTCCCAATTACACCACTGAATACTACTAAAACACCGCTGAATTCAATCAAAACACCCTTCAACACCTTCAAAACACCTTTGAACACCTTTGAACATTTCCAAAAACACTATTTGAGTACTCCCAATTACACCACTGATTACTACTAAAACACCGCTGAATTCAATCAAAACACCCTTCAACACCTTCAAACACCCTTGAACACCTTCAAAACACTCTTGAACACCTTCAAAAACACCTTTGAACATTTCCAATCAACACTGAAACACTTCCAAAAAAACACAATTTGAGTACTCCCAATTACACCACTGAATACTACTAAAACACCGCTGAATTCAATCAAAACACCCTTCAACACCTTCAAAACACCTTTGAACACCTTTGAACATTTCCAAAACACTATTTGAGTACTCCCAATTACACCACTGATTACTACTAAAACACCGCTGAATTCAAACAAAACACCCTTCGAATAACCTCAAAACACCTTTGAACACCTTCAAAACACCCTTGAACACCCTTGATCACCTTCAAAAAAAACAACATTTGAACACACTCAAAACACCTTTGAACACCTTTGAACATTTCCAAACAACACTGAAACACTTCCAAAAACACCATTTGAGTACTCCCAAATACACCACTGAATACTAAAACACCACTGAATACACTCAAAACACCACCAAAATCACCATAAACTAAGATCAACACCCACATCCCACAACACCCACAACCCACAACACCCACAATTTTTTCTCGTTTTATCTAATTTCATCAGAAAGTCACAACACCCACACCTCCCATTTTTTTCTCGTTTTAACCCTTTTAGTTCATTAAAGTTAATAAGGGGACACACTACATCAGAAAAAGTCACAAAAACAACCCACTTATAACGTCTTTTCGGTATCTCTAGTTCGACAACAACACCCACATCCCACAACACCCACATCCCACATCCCACACACACACACAGACACACACACACACACACACACACACACACACACACACACATCCCTAACCTAGCCTAACCTAACCTAACTTATCCTAACCTAACCTAACCTAACCTAACCTAACCTAACCTAACCTAACCTAACCTAACTTATCCTAACCTAGCCTAACCTAACCTAACCTAACCTTACCTAACTTATCCTAACCTAACCTAACCTAGCCTAACCTAACCTAACTTAACCTAACCTAACCTAACCTAACCTAACCGAACCTACCCTAACCTAACCTTACCTAACATAACCTAACCTAGCCTAACCTAACCTAACCTAACTTAACCTAACCCAACCTAACCTAACCTAACCTAACCTAACCCAACCCAACCTAACCTAACCTAGCCTAACCTAACTTAACCTAACCTAACCTAACCTAACCTACCCTAACCTAACCTATCTTAACCTAACCTAACCTAGCCAAACCTATCCTAACCTAACCTAAAATATATTGGAACACTTCCAAAATACATTAGAGTACTCCAGAATTACTTTGAACGACTCCATTTTTTGGATATTTCCAAATTAGTTTTGAAAACTTTATCGTAAAATCGAACATTATTTTCCTGTTGGTAAACACACTCAATGGTAGAAATATTTACTCGATTTCCGAATAGAAACACTTTCCTCGCTCTGAGAGACTCATTGTGGGTCACCCCTTCCCCCCCAACACCACTGGGTAATGCGGTTCACACCCAAGGTAGATTTAAGATAATTATGAACACCTGCGTCAACTCAGGACAGACAGACGCCATGAAATGCGGGTAACATCCAAGGTAGAAAATCATCTCTTTCCAGACCAACTGTCTATCCTAACCTAACCTAACCTAACCTAACCTAACCTAATTCCTAACCTAACCTAACCTCACCTAACCTAACCTAACCTAACTCCATCAATCACCTCTATCCTAACCTAACCTAACCTAACCTAACCCAACCTAACTCCATCAAACACCTCTATCCTAACCTAACCTAACCTATCCTAACCTAACCTAACTCCATCAAACACCTCGAATACTACCTAACTTAACCTAACCTAACCTTACCTAACCTACCGAACCTAACCTAACCTATCCTAACCTGTCCTAACCTAACCTAACCTATCCTAACCTAACCTAACCTAACCTAACCTAACTTATCCTAAGCTAACCTAACCTAACTTATCCTAACCTAACCTATCCTAACCTAACCTAACCTAAAATAACGAACCTAACCTAACTTATCCTAATCTAATCTAACCTAACCTAACTTATCCTAACCTAACCTAACTTATCCTAACCTAACCTAACCTAACCTAAAATAACCTAACCTAACTTATCCTAACCTACTCACTTTACTTTGAACACCTTCAAAACACTCTCATACATCATTTGAGACCCCCTTTTCTCAATATCTCTCATCCACAACCTTTATCATCTCACTACAGAACAACCCCAAGATTACTTCGAACACTCTCATAAAGCATTTGAGTACTCACATAAACACTTTTGAACATTTCCAAACAACACTGAAGCACTTCCAAAATATCATTTTGATTACTCCCAAATAAGATTTGACAGCTCTAATTTATCTACACTTACACATTTCATTAAATTACATCTCATCCCCCCCAAACTCCTCCCTCATTCTCCAGACTTTACAAAATTAGCACAAAAAAAAACTAACTCATACACTATATGACACGAGACATTACCATATCTAACACACTGACTAACTTTGAACCAACTCTGAACACCACTGATCTTCTTCAAAAAATGCTCTGCACATCATTTGAACACCTTCAAAAAAAACACCATCAAACACCTCCGAATACTCCCAAAAAACACTACTGATTACTACCAAATCACCACTGAATACTACCAATCACCGTCAAAATCACCAGAAACTAAGTTTAACATCACCATCTAACATCCTTTTTATAGAAATCCCCTCAAATCACTATAACCAAGAAGTCCCTCCCCATTTGGCGCATGAAAAAAAAAAAAAAAGCATGAACACAAACCTAATACGCAAACACTTAGTACATGATCACCATCAACTGAAAACATATCTTGTACACACACATAATATAAGACAATCACCAACTACAATCACCCATGTTCACTTACCTCAAAAAATCACTAATATCACAGAAAACAATCATTTTTATAAACATTTCACACACACACAAAAAAAAAAAAAAAAAATCATATTTGACAATATCTAAGCGCACTCACCTCACTACCACCAACACACGATGTCTCACCTCACAGGACCGACGAGCTCACCTCCAGTGACGTCACACTCCCATTGTGTTACTTGGTGGTTGGTAACATCACACCTAACCCCCCTTGTTTCAACCTGTTGTACCCTACATTATCTAAGAACACTATATCCAAGACGATTACCAGATTTTATGATCCCCAACACCAAGATCACAGAAAACACACATTTTTATAATTATTCACACAAAAATCACGATGACCAATTCCATATCATGTTTTTACCGTCATCTATCAACACTAATCACCAAGATCACCAAAAAATCTAAGATCATGCATCTCAAAACTACTATGATCACTGAAAACACTTATTTTAAACATTCGCACAAAAATAAGACATACACAAAAATACCACAACACTTCCACCAACATCTATAACATAACATGAGCACTATAACATATCACTATCACAAAAAAAATAATACACAGACACCCACATATTATACATTTCAATTGCAAATTTAAGACATGAGACATACACACCAAATCTAAGACATTCACCTCCAACTAAGACATACACATCACCCCTAAAACTTCCTTCCTTATTCATTCCGTATATCTCCTAGAGCTGTTTTAACTCCGACGGACCCATCACGACGTAGGAGCCAGAGGAACCATCACCACTCCAACACCACCTACTACACTCTGGCTCCTACGTCGTGATTGTGCGAAATATTTAAATAGTATTTTCAGCCAAATCTATGTGGTGTCTTAAATTTTTGTGTCTTGTGTTGTGACCAATAAATAACAATATATGATATAGAGTAATGATCGCTGTTTTGAATATAAAAATGTGTGTTTCTGTGGAAAAATATTGTGACCAGATCATAAATGCTGATAGTGACTAACTTGACAACAAAAGTACAACAGGGCGAAAACAAGAGATTGAATAACCACCAAGTAACACAACAAGTGTATGTTTGTCACTGAAGCAACTCGTCATCTAGTATTACATTGTTGTGTAACAGTATTTTTAAATATATCAAAATATAATTTTATATAATAATAATGTTTATAAATAATTATTTCTGTGATAATAGTAATTTTTTGAGCAAGCATGGTATGAATTGTGTTGTGTATGTGTGTGTGTGTACAAACTATATTTTCGGTGTGTTTGCGTAATAAATTTGTGTTCATGCTTTTTTCATTCTTAATTATATGTTGAAGATTACAAAGAATGTTAAATAACGATGATAACAATTTCTGTGACTGACTGTGTGTAACATTTAATACAATGTATGTCAATAGTATTTTAAATATTCGAAGAGTATTTAATAGTATTTGAAAGATATTCCAAATAATGTATAAGCTTTATTTTGAAAGAAAAAATCGGTAATGAACTAATTTATTCCAAAGACAATCAGTGTGTTGAATAACAATGTGTCTCATGTCATAGTGTATGAACAATTTTTGTTTAATTTTGGGAGGCTCTGGAGAAGCTGAGGAAGGAAGACAATTAATGAAATAATGGCTAGTAGATAAGCCAAACTGTCAAATACTATTTATCAGAAATATTTTGAAATGCTCGTGTTGTTTGAAAAAAACTCTTTGTGATACTCAAATAACATAGTGTTCAGCTGGCTGGGGTGATACAACAGTGTAATGAATGAAGATGTGAAAGGAGTCTCAAATGATGTATCAGAGCACTGAAAGAGTATTTAGTAGTAGGTAAGACAGGGTAAATTTAGGGTAAATTAGGGTAGAATAGAATAAGTGGGGTAGGAGACAAGATGAGTTAGGTTAGATATAGATGAGATAAGTGGGGTAAATTCGTTATTGGGGCCAAATTGGGTTCAAAATAGACAGACAGAATAGTGGAATTAGAAGCCTTATGTAGAACAGAACCAAGTAGGTAAGTTGGGATTAGGAACAAACAGAATAGAATAATTAAATTCAGTGATAAATAAATTAATTAGAATAAGTCAAACATCATTCGAAAGGTGTCAGAGACCAGAACAAATTAGAAATAAGTCAAATTAGAGCAAGATAAGTAATTTAATCAAATCAGAACAAGAATTAAACAAGTGAGTGATTAGATGGATGATTGATGAGTCGTCAAATTGGAGCAAACCAATTAAATTATGTGGAACAGAGTAGGTGGGGCCAATTGGTGGAGCAATTGAGATCTGAAAGAGATAATTTTCTACTGCAGATGTTACCCGCATTTCATGTCTGTCTTATTTTCAGTTGACACTTAGTGTTATGAGTATGGAAGCTACGCTTGAGTGTTATTACCAGTGATGTTGAGAAGAAGTGACCCTGTGGTGCAGGCGAAGTGACTGCATTCGGAAATAAATATACCGTGAATGTGATTACCAACAGAAAAACTGTGTTGATTACGACAATTTTCAAAACTGTTGGAAACCTGTCAATGGAGTCGTTCAAGCATTCTGGAGTACTCTGAAGTGTTATGACCTGATTGAAATTGGTCTCAGCTAAATTAAATTAGACAGAACAAATAAGTTAGGTTAGGCCAGAACAGATCAGTAAATTAAGTGAATCAAGTAAACAAATTAGAGTCAAATTAGACAAGTAAATTAAGACCAAATTAGGATTAGAGTAAACTGGAACCAGGTTATGTTGAGCAGGTTGGATAATTATGAGTTCGATTGGAACCAGAGTTAGAGTTAGAATGAATTAAGTTAGGTTGACTGGAGTTAGGTTAGGTAGAATGAGATTAGGTAGTTGGGGTAAGTTGGGATGAACTAAATTGAGACCAAGTTAGGTGAAACCAGAGCCAGAATAGACAGAGACAGAGATAGGTATTAGGTAGAATAATTAGAGTTGGGTAAATAGAGTGAATATGTGTCAGCCTGTGTGTGTGTGTGTCTGTATTCATGTGGCTGTATGTGTTTCAATGTAATGTCTGTATATTGTGTGGGATGTGGAGACAACAAATGTGCATGGGATGTAGGTGTTGTTGTCCAGGCTAGAATGCAAGAAAAGACGTTACAGTGGGTTGTTTTGTGTGACTTTTTCTGATGTAGTATGTCCTTATTAACTTTTAATGAACTAAAAGGGTTAAAACGAGAAAAAATGGGAGAGTGTAGGTGTTGTGACTTTCTGATGAGTAAATAAAACGAGAAAAATTGTAGGTATTTGTAGGTTGTAGGTGTTAATAGGATAGTGTTGATCTTAGTTTATAGTGATTTTGGTGAGTGTTTACCCAGTGTATTCAGTGAATGTTTTGAAGTATTCGGTATTTATGTTTGATACTCAAATAGTATTTTTCAAATCCTTTCAATGTTGTTTGAAATGTTCAAAGGTGTTCAAGGTGTTTAGTAATCATTCAAATATTTTTGAAGAGTGAATCAAGTGTTCAGGTATTTTGAAGGTGTTCAAGGTGTTTTGAGATTTATTCGAAGGAGTGTTTTGTTTGAATTCAGCGGTGTTTTATTAATGTCAGTAGTGTAATTAGGAGTACTCAAATAGTGTTTGAAATGTTTAGTGTTCAAGGTGTTTTGGTGTTGAAGGTATTTTGATTGAATTCAGCTTGTTTTAGTAATATTCAGTGGTGTAATTAGGAGTACTCAAATTGTATTGTTTTTTAGAAAATATTTCGAAGTGTGATTGGAAATGTTCAAAATTATTTTTAAAAATTGTTCAAGAAGTGTTTGGTGTTCAAGAATTGTTTGAAGGAATATTGAAGGTGTTTTGATGAATTCAAGCGGTGTTTTAGTAGTAATCAGTGAATTGTAATTGGGAGTACTCAAATAGTGTTTTTGGGAAATATTCAAAGAGTGTTCAAGAGTATTTTGAAGTGTTGAAGAATGTTTTGATTGAATTCAGCGTGTTTTAGTAGTGATAGTAATTGTAGTGGGAGTACTCAAATGGTGTTTTGGAAGTGTTTCAGTATTTGTTTGAAATGTTCAAAGGTGTTCAAAATGTTTGGTGTGTTCAAATGTTATTTTTTGAAGGTGATCAAAGAATGTTAAGTGTTTGAAGGTGTTCAAGAAGTGTTTGAGTTATTCAAGGTGTTTTGAAGATAATTCAAGATGTTTATGTAGTATTCAAGTGTTTTGAAAGGTCTAAATGATTATGAAGTACTATGAAGGTGTTCAAATGATGTTTAGTGTTCAAGGGTGTTTGAAGGTATTCAAGGGTATTTGAAGGTGTTCAAGAGTGTTTTGAGGTTATTCAAAGGTGTTTTGAAGGTGTTCAGAATTGTTTATGTGAGTATTCAAAGGTGCTTTGAGTTATTCAAAGGTGTTTTGAAGGTGTTCAAGGTATTTATGTGGTGTTAGAATGTTTTTTGAAGGTGTTGACAATTTGTTGCTTTATGAAGATGTTCAATGATGTGGGTATGATGAAGGATATTGGTGTGAGATGTTTAGATATTCGGTGTTCTTTTGAGTTATTTGTTGTTGCAGAATCATAAATTATTGATGTTCGAACGATTTGTCAGAATATTTTGAAAGTATTAAGTAAGTGTATTATTATGATACGTAAATTATAGTAATGGATTGTTTGAGTGGATATAACGTTTGGTGTTTATCTGATGTAATATCATAATAACACAATAGACTAAAGTTCGTTCAAAAAACAGATGATGAATATGAAGTGCCTAGTTGCGTGTAGAGACGTTTGGAAGGATGGAAGGACACTTTGTGAGTGACCATGAGACAAATCAGACCATGAGAAAATATCTGGTATGTTATAAAAATGATTCAGCCTGTGTGCGCGTGACGTCACTACTATGGCCCCTTATTAACTAAAAGGATCGACAAGATTCAGCCTGTGTGCGCGTGACGTCACTGACCGCCGAGTAAACACGCTTTTTTAGTTCATTTAACTTAATGAGAGGAAACTTTTAGTTCATTTTAAAATAATAAGGGGAAGATGTTTAGACCTGTAGTAAGCATGCCCCCATAGGAGGAGTCTATTTTGAATGCTTACCCCCAGAGAGGGGGGATTCCAAAAACTTGATCCGAGGAATTGGAGAATTTCGAAAACCCCACAGGGGGGGGGGGAATCCAAAAAAAAAACTTGATCCAAGGAGATGGAGAATTTCGAAAACCCCATAGGGAGGAATCCAAAAAACTTGATCCGAGGAGATGGAGAATTTCGAAAACCCCATAGGGGGGATCCAAAAAATTGTATTGTCGAGAAATTTTTGGGGTTGGGGGGTGAAAGTGGGAGGGGGATCCGAGGAGATGGAGACTTTGATATTGAGAAATTTTTGGGGGATGGGGGGTGAAAGGAGGGGTACCCAAAAAACTTGATCCGAGGAATTGGAGAATTTCCAAAACCCCATAGGGGGGAATCCAAAAAACTTGATCCGAGGAGATGGAGACTTTCGAAACCCCCATAGGGGGGAATCCAAAAAACTTGGTAATATCGAGAAATTTTGGGGTGGGGGTGAAAGTGAGAGGGGGAACCTTAAAAACTTGATCCGAGGAGATGGAGAGCAAAAGAAAATGAAATTCAAAAAAAATTCGAAAAAAATCGGAAAAAATTCGAGGCGCGGGGGCGATCCGGATGACGCTGCAGAAGGCGCAGCAGAAGGCGCGGCGGGGCTCGCGAAGGGCGCGGGCGGGCGCGCGGGTGGGCGCGCGGCGGGGGGTCGCGAAGGGCGCGGGCGGGCGCGCGCGCGGGCGCGTGGGGCGGGCGCGCGGCGCGACGGCGGGGTCGCGAAGGGGGGGGGGTCGTGGGCGGGGGTATTGGTTGGGGGGGGTCAAGGGTGAGGTAGTCTCGAGGGCGAGGTCATGGTCAAAACCGGAAGTAACACCTAGGTGTGAAAAGGTGACCCTCCAGCTGCTGGTCCTAGACCGGATACCTCGCTCAGTGGAAGGCCCAAACCGGAAGGAGCCTCCCAGTGGAAGGCCCTAAACCGGAAGGAGCCCCCCTGTAGAAATTATCACTACTTATATATATATATATATATATATATATATATATATATATATATATATATATATATATATATATATATATATATCAATAACAAAATATCATTAACATATCTATATCACTTAGCTCTATTAGGAAGGACTGTGTTAAGCAATCTTGTACCAAAAAATTCCATGCATAAATTACTAAGAACAAGTGAGAGAGGATTTCCCATTGCCATACCAAACTTCTGAGTGTAAAACTCGTCATTAAACACAAATTTTGCATCAACAATACAAAATTTAATAAGTTTAATGATAGTAGGAACTGGCAATGGTAAATCGTAATTAACAAGTTCTTCAGGTATTTGTGTTTAATGGTGAGTTTTACACTAAGAAGTTTGGTATGGAAATGAGAAATCCTCTTTTACCTGTTCTTAGTAATTTATATATGGAATTTTTTTGAAACAATATTGCTTAGCACAATCTTTCCTAATAGACCTAAGTGGTATAGTGGTATAGATATGTTCATAATATTTTGTGTCTTATGCCTAAAACTATAGATTTAAACCATTTCCTTGCTAAATTAAATATGTCGTGCCGAATAGGTAAAATTGATCAATTAGCAAGAACTCGTTTAAAATTAAGTCCTTTCTAAAATTTTCTCTTATACATTTAAAGACATATTTATCATTTATGTTAATGTAAAAATTAATAATTTTTTACCAAAAGACCGTTGGAAAAATTACCTAACTGTATTATAACAAGAGCAATTTAATTTAGCCTAATCCAACTAAATATATTTTAGATAAGTTTATAATAATTTAATAATAAACACAATGAAATATATTTTTTTTCGTTAGATTCAGATTTTTTTTTTTTGTAAAATTATTGCATGCACAAATTTTCGCTTGACTTGTTCGGCGAGAAGAGCGTTGCTATTTAAGTCAAAATCGCAAGTTTTACCTATTCGGTACGACACACACACACACACACACACACACACACACACACACACACACACACACACACACACACACACACACACACACACACACACACATATATATATTATTTTTTTTTTTTTTATTATCACACTGGCCGATTCCCACCAAGGCAGGGTGGCCCGAAAAAGAAAAACTTTCACCATCATTCACTCCATCACTGTCTTGCCAGAAGGGTGCTTTACACTACAGTTTTAAACTGCAACATTAACACCCCTCCTTCAGAGTGCAGGCACTGTACTTCCCATCTCCAGGACTCAAGTCCGGCCTGCCGGTTTCCCTGAATCCCTTCATAAATGTTACTTTGCTCACACTCCAACAGCACGTCAAGTATTAAAAACCATTTGTCTCCATTCACTCCTATCAAACACGCTCACGCATGCCTGCTGGAAGTCCAAGCCCCTCGCACACAAAACCTCCTTTACCCCCTCCCTCCAACCCTTCCTAGGCCGACCCCTACCCCGCCTTCCTTCCACTACAGACTGATACACTCTTGAAGTTATTCTGTTTCGCTCCATTCTCTCTACATGTCCGAACCACCTCAACAACCCTTCCTCAGCCCTCTGGACAACAGTTTTGGTAATCCCGCACCTCCTCCTAACTTCCAAACTACGAATTCTCTGCATTATATTCACACCACACATTGCCCTCAGACATGACATCTCCACTGCCTCCAGCCTTCTCCTCGCTGCAACATTCATCACCCATGCTTCACACCCATATAAGAGCGTTGGTAAAACTATACTCTCATACATTCCCCTCTTTGCCTCCAAGGACAAAGTTCTCTGTCTCCACAGACTCCTAAGTGCACCACTCACTCTTTTTCCCTCATCAATTCTATGATTCACCTCATCTTTCATAGACCCATCCGCTGACACGTCCACTCCCAAATATCTGAATACGTTCACCTCCTCCATACTCTCTCCCTCCAATCTGATATTCAATCTTTCATCACCTAATCTTTTTGTTATCCTCATAACCTTACTCTTTCCTGTATTCACCTTTAATTTTCTTCTTTTGCACACCCTACCAAATTCATCCACCAATCTCTGCAGCTTCTCTTCAGAATCTCCCAAGAGCACAGTGTCATCAGCAAAGAGCAGCTGTGACAACTCCCACCCTGTGTGTGATTCTTTATCTTTTAACTCCACGCCTCTTGCCAAGACCCTCGCATTTACTTCTCTTACAACCCCATCTATAAATATATTAAACAACCACGGTGACATCACACATCCTTGTCTAAGGCCTACTTTTACTGGGAAAAAATTTCCCTCTTTTCTACATACTCTAACTTGAGCCTCACTATCCTCGTAAAAACTCTTCACTGCTTTCAGTAACCTACCTCCTACACCATACACTTGCAACATCTGCCACATTGCCCCCCTATCCACCCTGTCATACGCCTTTTCCAAATCCATAAATGCCACAAAGACCTCTTTAGCCTTATCTAAATACTGTTCACTTATATGTTTCACTGTAAACACCTGGTCCACACACCCCCTACCTTTCCTAAAGCCTCCTTGTTCATCTGCTATCCTATTCTCCGTCTTACTCTTAATTCTTTCAATTATAACTCTACCATACACTTTACCAGGTACACTCAACAGACTTATCCCCCTATAATTTTTGCACTCTCTTTTATCCCCTTTGCCTTTATACAAAGGAACTATGCATGCTCTCTGCCAATCCCTAGGTACCTTACCCTCTTCCATACATTTATTAAAT